>NC_087203.1:76727560-76730060 GCF_015104395.2 Macrobrachium nipponense | reverse complement strand
AATATTACAGGGCTGGAAAACTGACACAACAGCGCACAAGGAAGAGACAGAATACAATCAAATTTCGAAACAAGACAACACTAAGGGGAATCAACAAAATGAAAACAGAAACAGAACGGGGCAGAAAACGGTAGAACAGAAGTAAAACGCGTCAGATTACAAGGTAACACGAAAATGTGACAGAACAAAAGGAAAAACAACAATGTGGCAGAAGGCAACGACACATAGCTGGAAAACCAAAATAATAGTTCAACTAGACAAATTACAAAGCCACATAGAAGAAACCAGGTAGAAAAACAGTGCGCTGCAAGGCTCCAAAGCAATGCAATGCAGAGCAAAAGACAGCACAGCAATGCAAGAGACTACAACATCGAAACAGCACATAATGGCAAATAAACACAACAATTTTTGGGAACACAACAACTGAACAAGATGCAATGCAATGCATCAGTCAGGCAAGCAAGGAAGGGCAGCAACGAAATGGCAAAAAGTCGCCACAACAACGATATATAACAACCCAATACAAACCCACACGTGAAGACGCAACACTTGGATGAAAGGGACAGGGATAAATGAGTGTCCTTTCTACTATGTTTAACCAGACCCATTTGGAAGGCGGATGGGAGGGAATGGGAATTGGAGGATGGGAGGGAATAAGGTGGTAGGAATGGAGGGATATCAAGGAGATTGGGAGGACGTCTGGGGGTTGGCCTGGTTCTCGAAGCTAATGGACCATGGTGATATCAGGGAAGGATTTGATATGATTCCTTTGTAGGCTGTGGGTAAACATTGGACGTCCGCCCCAATTAATACCAAGCTGTGTAAGCCATTAATAATAATAATAATAATAATAATAATAATAATAATAATAATAATAATAATAATAAAAGAGACATATTTGGTGTAATGAGATTAATAATAATAACAATAATCTGTCGCTTATAAAAGTTCAACCACTATTAATTAATAATATAGTCATTATCAACATTATTACCTCCTCAATCACATTCCCTCAAAAATCCCTCTGATACTGATAAAGAGAAGGCAGTAAAATACCCAGTCATTTATGGACAATAAAATATGAATAAAAAATGCGCAAATGTAATCACTTAAATTATTTCCTTCATGAGACGAACATTATGAATATCAGCATTTCTAGGTGTCCGGTAATTTGGGAGTATCTTGAGTAAATAAGAAAATGTAAATAGGATAGGAAGAGATTATGCATCCACTCGCGTCTTTCCAGAACATACCACGAGTTGGTTGCGTACTCGCCTACCGATCTGGTAGCCCGAGTTCGTTCCCTGCGGCAGCCAGCGTGGAATCAGATTAAAGTACTTGTGGTGATTAGAAATTAATTTCTCGATATCATGTGGTTCGGATCCCACAATAAGCTGTGTGTTCCGTTGCTAAGTAACCAATTGATTCCTAGCAACGTAAATAAATCTAATCCCTCGGTCCATCCTTAGGAGAGCTGTTAATCAGCCAGTGGTCTGGTTAAACTAAGATATACTTAACTTTAACTTTTTGATCAATGGATCTCAACGAAATCTTGCAGAAGAGGGGGTATAAATTAAGAAATAGTAGAACAAAGTTTGAGATGGAACCGGATAGTAAATCGGTTTTTTTCTTTCTTTACTATCGAAAATCTCTTGCAGGGACCTCATGCCATGCTTTGCTCTTATGTGAAAACCTAGTATTTATAGGATTTATTGTTTACGATCTATTAATTTGTTAATACCAAGTGCATCTGTAGCTATTACTAGTACACGACGCTTGTTCTTACCGTTACACATTTAGTAAATTTGGTAAAATTCACTATACAGACATACATACACACAAACACAAACACAAACACGCACACACACACGTATATATGTATATGTGTGCGTGCGTGCGCGCGCGCGTGTGTGTATGTATAAATATGTATATGTCATAGATATGATAGGTGGATATAGTAGACATAGGTATGCAAGAGCTTGTCTCAGTGACCGTATCATGTTCTAGATATTTTCTAACTGTCTTCTAAATTTGATTCACCAGTGAACTGTTTGCTTTTCCATTTAATTATTACAGGGAGGAGGCCATTTGTTTTTATCCAGTGATGGATATGACACAGTTGCAGTTACAAAGACTGATTAATATATTACTTGGCACTGGTACCACTAATGGAGGACAAAGACAGATTAGTATAACAAAAGCTGAAGTGTGAATCCAAATAAATAAGTAAGGATGTAACCACTAAAGCAGCAAGATAACATAATCATCTGCAGGGTTGGCAAAACGTACAAGTGGAATTCTTAAAAGGGAGGGTAGAGACGGCAGTGAAAAAGTTGTAGATGAGAATTACAAAAATTCAGACGAAGATGCCAGTGTAACAATCCAATACAATAATGGTGAAGCCCGTGGTTGTACCAGATGCGGATGATGCTATACTTGCTCTGTTACCCAAAGGGTTTACAGATGGGTAAGCTCAGTATTTTGTGAATTCTCCAATTCT
>NC_087203.1:76702560-76720060 GCF_015104395.2 Macrobrachium nipponense | reverse complement strand
CCATCCACTCTGGAAATACCTGCAACAGATCACTTGATCAAAAAATAAGCAAGAAAAGTTAGATAAAAAGTTTCATGAAAGGTTCATTCGAGCTAGAGTGATTTTACACATACTTCCAAATTCCATATCCGTAAAATTCTAAAAAAAAAAAAAAAAAAGAAAAACTGATAAATTAACTTTTGCTACCTACCGTTGTTTATACTAGAAATAGTGAGGAGACAGTGGGACAGTCAGAGTTAACCTCACTCACTGATTCAGAGGAAATTCATGCAATGCAACAACAGAAATAGAGAGGAGAGACAAAAATTAACCCCCTTTTTACCACTCTCTTTCATGCTGGCTTTTTATTTCACCGGAACAAAGAGTAACGCCGACGTCGGATTGTATCTCTGGTTCTGCACAGCCTTGAAAAATCCCGGTATTTTGACGGCCCTGTTTTCTAACGCAAGGGAATGCATGTGTATAGCAATGCAGGATTACAATTTTATCATGCCTCAAAAAGGGGGTTTGCGCAGATAAATAGTTTATGTTTCCATTTTCGTTTCTGTGATTTTTTTTATCTATTATTATCTCATACCTCTTATGTTTAGTGGTCAACTGTAATATTCTGGTATAAGGTTTAATAGAATTCAAATAAACAGGGAGGATATTCTTGGACGAAGAGCAAAGGGGATTTTGAGACTGTTGCCTTCTACAAAGGTCACACACACGCACACACACACATGCACACAGCACAAACTAAGGTCATATGTTTACGGTCCATAGTTCCAGATAGCCTAGTCCACCATCAGTCGACTTAGCGGCCACTAATTTCTGGTGCAATCATTAAAAAAAAAGATACATAGTTGCCGTGTTCATACAGAGGAATATTTAAATATACTAACAAAAAGAAAAAATAAATTCTACTTTTTAAAATTTTTCATAATGAACGATACGGGCCAAACGAGATATAACAATAAAACAACATACAAACGAAAACCCTAGAACTCGTTTGCAATCACACATATAACCATCTTATGGCCACCTTTCATCACTCATTTTCTCAGATCTGGAACCAACTGGAATCCAGACATTTGAAACGGTCCAAACAAGTCTCAACATGCAGTGTCGAGTAGTTTCCTCTCCGCCAAATTTATTAATTAGAGCCAATCACAGCCCGGATCGGATCATGATTATTCCGTCACTGATCCTAACTTTGGCGGGATAACTTTGGCCAACTTTGTTGCCAACTTGAGTCTCGGGATATCTTTCGAGTTGCTGGTCCGTCTTCCCAAGACTTCGGGTGGCTGACGGCTGCGGTTTTCATGCAAGAGGGAAATTTCACCTTTTCTTATTTTTAATAACAATGTCTGGATAAACTGTTTATATCGGGTACCTTCTTTTCATGCTCTCTCTCTCTCTCTCTCTCTCTCTCTCTCTCTCTCTCTCTCTCTCTCTCAAACCACGTCTTAACAATATATTCACTCTTTATTATGAACCTTGATCGCATTACTGAATATAATCCTGCAAAAGAAGCTTTGATAAATTTGCAAATCATTATTCACATAAATTAGCAGAACGTTGCAAATCTTCAGGACACTATCTATTTACTGCTCATTCCTTTGTCTTGCAGATTTGGAAACAACCAGTTCTCGAAAAAAAATTATGCCATTAGAAACTTCGGCCAACCACATCTGGCAAGGTTCGAAGCTTCCGAAAATATTTATTTCTACTTTTCTGCTCTCAAATCCCTCGAATTTCCCTGTTGGTTTTAACATTTTGAATCCTAATGATTATCATTCACGGTCATGTGACAACGTCTTAAGAATGTGGGTATAACTTTGCCAGAACAATACGCACTTTTTTATATTGTTCTCAGTATGGTGGTTGAACTGAAGCCTAAAAAGGCGTTTGTGTTACGCCAATCATTGAAATTTTATCTATGTAACCCTCTAGAACTATCAGTGATACCTGAACATAAAAGACAAGTCTTATGGCCAATGTTCATTCTCTGCGCACTATCGTTTTAAAGTGAAATTTATTATTATTATTATTATTTTTGGTCTATCACAGTCTTCCAATTTGACTATGTGGTATTTACAATGTGGGGTTCCGGGTTGCATCCTGCCTCCTTAGGAGTCCATCACTTTTCTTACTATGTGCTCCGTTTCTAGGAATGCACTCTTCTGCATGAGTCCAGATTCCTTATTATTATTATTATTATTATTATTATTATTATTTAAAAAAAACGGCAGGAACCATATTAGTAATAGCAGTAGTAATAGAAGTAGAAAAAGTAATATCCGTCCTCTCATTTGTTAGTAGATTCGTCAACGGACTTTATTCAGTCTGTCCATCAAAAACCCTGATTAACGTCCAACAAAAGCCAGTCCCTAAAGACACAGGAAATCCCTTGCCTCAACTGTGAGCAATCCTACATCGGTTTTACTGGTATATCACTTTTCAAGGGATTAATACAACATAAACGGTCAGTTAGGTATGGCCAACAGAGCGATTTTTAACCACATAAATAATCATAATCACAGAATAAACTGTAATTGTCACATATAATTTATAGCAGCAATTGATAGTTCAAAAGCCAGATGGTAGAATTGGCATTGATTAAACAAAGCAATGATAAAAATGGATGTACTATATGTATATATGTGTGTATGTGTGTTTTTGCCGCATACACTTGTACACGCATTGAGTAATTTTAACCAAATTAGGTATACATATAACTTAGCATCATGGAAAGAATACAGAGGGGCTAAGACGTCACTGGCACCAGACGGGGAAGGGTGTGGGGAGGGGGTGGGAAAGTAGGGAAAATAAAAATGGGGTGAAAATAAAAATAACTGAAAACAACAGATTAGTGTCTAATCCATAGTTATTGTGGTCGCTGAGATTAATAATGATACTCCCTATGCCCTACAAGCCCAAGCTCAGCCCCAATAAGGAGAGAGTGAAAATGGGTGAGTAGGGGTGACGTTAAAATAACCATAAACAACAGATATCAGTATCTAACCCACAGTTTTTGAGGTTTGCTGAGATGAATAGTCCAAGTTTAGCCCCGATAGGAAGAGGGGATGAGAAGGGGGTGATATATAAAAATAACTGAAAATTGCAGATATTAGTGTCTAATCCACCGTTTTCGAGGTTGCTGAGATGAATAGTAACACTCCTGATGCCCTTCACGTCCAAGTTCAGCACTGATAGGGAGGGTGGTGGAAAGAGAGGGGAATGGGGCGACTTGTAAAAATAACCTAAAACGACAGATATTGTGTCTAATCCATAGTTTTTGAGTTTTCTGAGATGAATAGTGACACTCCTGATGCCATTTAAGTCCAAGTTAAGCCCGATAGGAAGGTGGAGTGAGAAGGGAATGGAAAGAGGGTGACGTCTAAAAGTAACCTAAAACTACAGATATTACTGTATAATCCATGGCTTTTAAGGTTGCTGAGATTAATAGTGGTACTCCCGATGCCCTTTGATTAAAGTCCAAGTTTACCCCTGAAAGGAAAGTTTAGCCCTGAAAGGAAGTAGGGTGAGAAGGGGTTAAAAATAAAATGTAAAAAATTATGTAGATTAGTGTCTAATCCATAGTTTTTGATATCGCTGGGATGAACAGACACTCCTGGTGCCCTTCAAGTCCATGTTCAGCCCCAATAGGAATAACAGTGAGAAGACATGAAATATAAAATGTAAAAAATGCTGGGCAATGTAACTGAAACAACTATCTTAACCGGAAAGGGGAAAAGAGAGAGAGAGAGAGAGAGAGAGAGAGAGAGAGAGAGAGAGTAGAAGGGGTTTGGGAGGAGAGAGAGTTTATCAGTTATCATTCAGAGTTTTCCTGGGCAGCACTGGGTTGGTCAGCTATAGATAAAATCTTCCTCTAAACAGTAATTAAGAAGATTAAGGAGAAATTGTCAACTGGAGTGACGTAACAGCTGACCTCTGGTTCTCTTGGTATAAATACTACTTTTTCTGTAACTTATTATCATTCATTACCTGCCTGAAGAGGTAGATAATTGTTCGTAATATAGCATTAACTTCTAAATTTTGGCGTTTTTATGGGCTTCTGTATATATATATATATATATATATATATATATATATATATATATATATATATAAGGGGTTTTTAAAGTGAAATGACACTCGTTTAAACAAAATTAAACAAAACAACTAACTGGCAACTTAACCAACCCTTGTTCCATTGCATATCCCACTTGGGAGTTGGCTGAAAGAACAGACTAGGCAAAAAATAAACTCCTGTAGTTACAAAAATATACTTTTTATTTCCCAAAATTACCTAACATTAAAATAGAATAAAATTAATTAACTCTGACCCAAAAGAAATGTTAAACTCTCATATTCCTCTCAAAATCACATTTAAGTAAGTACCCCCTCTTATCTCATTCTGTCCGACTAATCATAATCTTTCAATAAGTTAATACAAGTCTAGAGAAATCCATTTTTCTATATGGTGACTTCGAATCCATCTGAAATAAAGAGACCATAATTATGACATCACTTAACCATTAAAGTTAGTCAAAAAAGAATGTGTACCACACCCCACTTTTCTTCCTCCAGACACAAATAATTCTCACTTCAAAGGTTAACTTTTCCAAAGTTCTCTCTTACGTTACCTTGTCCGACGGACCTGCAAAACCTCTTCCAGGCATGTTCCACAATCTGTCAAACTCAATCAGTGAGTCCCCCCTTAGCACTTATTCTCCAGAATAAATGTCATTTTCTGTTCGTTACGAACACACACACATACCCCATTTGGCACACAATAAGCATGAATGCTTCATGCCTGAAACTCGTGATCTTCGAGGCATCATTGACCAAAAAGTGCACTGGTAAGCTATCCTGTCTGTTTTTCATTTCAGCATCTTCGAGGAATCCAGCGTTTTGCGCTTGTCTCGAACCGGCAAGAACTAAGGTTAACAACCCATTGCAGTGCCTTTAATATATGCACACACACACACACACACACACACACACACACACACACACATATATATATATTATATATATATATATGATATATATATATATATATATATATATATATATATATATATATATATATATATATATATATATATATATATATATATATATATATATATATATATATATATATATATATATATATATATATATATATATATATAAGCACATTCTGAAACGTATTTAGTGCCACCAAACTTCAAATGAATAACAAGTAAAATGCAAACTACAAGATTTTCTGGTCCAGGACACTATGACAATGAAATCCAATCACAATCACGATGTTTTTTTTTTTTTCTTTTTCTTTATTGAGAATTTGACTTTGTTCACATGTGGCTGATGCCATTACCTTTGCTGGTCAAAAGAAGCCCCCTCTTTGCTTAGTCCTGTAGACTGCACGACTGTACTTGGGGAACACATTTCCCGTATGTATGTAATTTGCTTATTTAGCTTTTTTGAACGACATTTGTATGCCATCTAGCTTCCCTGTTTCTTCTGACCTTCAACAAGAAGTGAACTGCGCCCTTTGAACCTTGAAATCCTCTTTTTACCACTTTCGTCTCTCTCTCTCTCTCTCTCTCTCTCTCTCTCTCTCTCTCTCTCTTCTTTTTCTTCTTCCAATCTTAGTATTCAGTAACATTCGACTATCCCTCCTACCGTTGTCAACAAGCAGTGTGTAGCGATTATCGAGAAAGATTTTTTTTAATTAATTTTTTTTTTACTTTACCCCCATTACTCTCATACAAATCATTGTCTTTTCATTTTAAAAACACTTACATTCAAAAACGGTAAGAGAACAAGCTGTTCACCCTGAGAGATGCCAGGTATCCCAGAATCATTGAAGGGTGATTTAAGGAAGAAGCAGACTAATGGAATTGATGAAATGTCCTACTGTTCAGAGGAAACATATTCATTCGTATCCTGAAGTCCTCTTTGAGAAAGATCCTCCCTGAACGACGGTGGATCCTTTGAACGCATCAAAGGACTCTCTCCATGGGAGTCTTTAAAACTCCTTTGGGAAATCTACCTTTGCGGCTCCTCTTGAGAAGGAGGAGTTTCTGCTACTGGGTAATTCTTATGGTAATCAGATCTGCAATTCGTAAGACCCATTTCCTTCGTCCCTCTCTTTAGGCTTTGGAAGTCGGCTCGAGCAGACTGCCTCGGAGAAAAAGGTTAAAATAATTTCACCAACTCACCTTTGAGAGCCTTTCATACTTAACTGTGTTCCATGCCTGTTTTCGATAGAATTTTAGGGTCTGTCGCAAGTTTGACTAAAGCTCACTTGACCTCATGTCCCAAAGCCTCTGGCATTCATTCATTGGTGATAACCCATCTAATTATTGACCGGACGTAACGTCAATATACTTCACACATATGTGTCAGGAGCAAGTTACTACCACCGCTTTTTTATCGTTTATTGGTAATGAGATAAGAAATTACCAATAAATTCATGTCTCTCCAAATTCTTTCCGGAGGGCAATTAGAATAAATTCCCTAGGATACAAAAATAAAGGTTAAAGATGTCTGAGCAATATTACTGAAACTAGGATATTTATTTACGTGGTTAAATATAGTGTACCGTTTCGACCTTCACCAACTAATTTGCACACCTATGTGTCTATTGCCTCGTACCTTTCAGGAAAGATTTTTCTTTTCTCTAAATCACTGTAATTCTCTTGTTCTGGTGATTTTGAGGGAGTTACAAGATCGATCATTTAAGTGACCCTATTCGACGGTTTCTATAATCTGCTGGTGTGCTTTATCTCTGTGCGAAGGCTTCTTCAGTTTTAGCAACATTCTACAGAAGACATGTTAATACCACCGTGACAGTTAAATACTTTTACATGAGCATAAAATGGTTAAGATTATATTTAAATTTATTTTAGAAGTGGTCAAGTTCGTAAGTCGATGGTTCTTCATTCATTCCAGCAGAAACTGAACACTGACCCCACGGCGAAGTCAGAGGTTTTTCATTCAGGAAATCCTGAAGGGCCTGTTGGCCTCTAGCTCCCATCGGGGAGCATTGGAAATACCCCACGATAAAGAGAGCTCTTTCAAATCCCGCTTATCGTCAAGATGCTGGTTTTATCGTAGTTATTAAAAGAAGATAAAAAGTTTCATGAAACGATGATTCAGTCTAGAGTTACTTTTTTACCTGCTTGCATATTTTATATCCATTAAACTGTATTAAAGATTGTACAAGTGACCCAAACTGGCAGCAATGATTGATAAATTAACTTCCGCTATTCATCATAATCTATATACCAGAAATATTCACGAGAGAGATAGAACAAGGTAACCGCACTCACAGAATCAGAGGATAGGCATGCATGCGACGACACAAACAGGAGAGAAGAGACAAAAATAAACCCCATTTTTGCCATTCCCATTCATGCTCGCTTTTTATTTCGCTGGAACCATGAATAACCCAAATGTCGGATTTTTGACGGTCCTGTTTTCTAATGTTGGGGGCTGCATGTGTATGGCACTGTGGTTATACAATTTTATCATACCTCAAAAATAGGGGTTTGAGCATATATATATATATATATATATATATATATATATATATATATATATATAATATATAAATATACATATTCCATATGTATAAATACTCTAATGACCTAAGAGGTCACTGTTGAGATAACAAGGAGTGTGATAAGAGTTAATAAACAGGACGCAAGCTAGGCTTGATGTATTGAATCAGCAGCGCTCTGGTTTGCATTTGCCTGTGATAATCAAATCCATGATTGTGTCAAAGAGGTCACAGTGCTTCGCATGAGAACCTATTGACCTATAGCTCAGATGTCTATGTGACTTCCTCTCACATGTTCGTCTGTCTGTATGTTATGTATAATGAGCTTAGCTGTGCTCTCCTATACCTTTGTAAATGCATTGTAACTTAGAACTCTACTTTCCCTCCTAAAATCAGGTTCTCCTAACTACCTTCTTGCCTTCTACTCAAGAGATGTAGTTTTGCAAATATACTGTTGTTAAGTTATCATCATGAGTTTGAAACATCTCCGCCTTTATACCAAAAGAAGATTCTGACTTAGAAATTATCGTCGCAATCGCAGACGAGGATGGGAAGTATACCACACGATACTTGCGTATAACATCGCAGGTCTAAATAACCTCACAGTGCGGCCTCGTTATACAAGGCGTAGCACAACATTGGTGGCAGCTTACCGGGTAGCACAAACATTGGTGGCAGCTTACCGGGTAGACGACATCAGAAGACAACATAGCTGGCTGCCCGGAATCGGACTAAACCACATCATCCGAAGGCTGACGAAATGTAACATATCAGAAGTCAACGAAGGCGAGAGAATCTTCAAGCAACTTCGAATCTCTTATGGCAACATAAGAGCCGTCTCTCATTAATAATCATTCAAGAGGGCGTATCATCATTACTGAGCGTCTCCAGCACTTCAAGAAACAAACCGGACGTGTCTGCAGCATCGGATCACCATGGATAAGGCAACGGGAAACGAATCATTTAACAAACAAACACTGCACGAGCAATACGCGAACTGAGAATTCGGGTCACTGCGGAAAAGCAACATCGAAAACCAAGGCCGTGACGTCACCTACACAGCAAGATCTTCCTCTTATATACCAAAGCTAAGTACAATTCTTTATTCATTCTGGTGTGTGACTTTGAGTGTTATCCTTACACAAGATCAATTGTCCATTATTCCTGGGGGTGAGTTATACGTTATTCTTAATCTTCCTTTCTTGCAGGAATCTATCTTCTCGCCCAGCAGGCCTTTTTATCTTTGTTGCTAATTTTTTTTTCTTCCAGAAGTTCTCCAGAAATATCCTTATCATATTATCTGTTTTTAATCTTATCATTTTGGGGGACTCTGTTATTATCCGTATTACATTTTTTCTTATCTCATATTGCATATGCGTTTACGCAGTGGACGAGTGTATTCATAAAGATATTTCGATAGGATCGCTAGGAATCGTAGTGATAAGAAAAAAACAAGTCACGATGGCCACCGCCGCACCCAGTAACCCCACACCTAACCCAGTTGTTACTTTGGTCAGTGCAAGGTCTGCAATTGCTCCTTTTCAAGGCCGGTCAACGGGTTCTTGCCTCAAAGCATCGAATCTTGGATCTCGTCAGTAGATGCTCATTTAAAAGCAAAATGCATCACTGACCCATCCGTACAATTACAGGAAGCTAAAAGTTTCATTGACTTTGCTAAAGGAGATGCAGGTTCGTACCTGAGAGGAGTCTCTTTCCAAGAGGCGGATACATGGGATGAATTTAAAATTAGATTACGGGCCATATATGGCGGTGAAGAAGCCTTGGACGTAGTTTTACCTTTGAGGAACATCCTTAATCTGGCCTCTATGACTCAGCTTAACGTTGTAGAGAGGGCCGGACTAATTGCTGACCGGCTGAATGAATATCAGGATAGTTTGCTTACTTCCATTTGGGTTACGGGAAGGAACATGGCTGTGAAAGATTTTAGGCTCACATATTTAACCTACTTGACAGTTATGTTCCCGGAAGCCTTGGTATGCTGTTTTGACAAGAAACTATCGCCCGACAGTATGGAGCTAGACGTATATAAACAAATTAAGAAACATATGTCTATGTGCACAGATCTGGACCCCTTACTTACTCAAGTTTTTGCAAAGAATGAAAGTAAACCACAGCAAGTAAATATTGTCAATAATAACGCAGCAGGGGTAACTTGTTTTAATTGTAAGCGCGCATGGCATTTGATTGCAGACTGCCGGACGCGTTATTGTTCTATGCATAACAGCTCCAGTCATTCTTACAATCGTTGCTTCTCTCGTAACCAACAGCAACATAATGCTAAAACCACACAACCTGTTGCCAATGATAATAAGAAGAATCCTCATTACTTTAAGAAGAAACAGGCAAACAGTAACGCTGTTCAAAATCACAAACAAACAAATCATGCTTCAGGAAATTCTGTTCCCGGGCCGTTGAACCCAAACTCACAGAGTCAGTCAAATTTTTCGAGTGTGCAAAGCAAACCAAATACTACGTAATTAACTCCAGCAGGGGAGAGAATGATGTTGGGTCATTCGTATCAACATCTTTTGAATCAAATAACCAATTTAATCATCTACAAGATCTATGCGAGATCAGAATTTTCCTATGAGCCACACGACCGAATCTAAAAAACCAGTGCAGGTTCCCATAGACTTCCACCGTATACATGCTATAATCAGTAAAGATGAATTACGTCCTACATTGCATGCAGGAGCACCGTCCCTTCACACTGTTTTTTTATTCCGGTAGTCCACGTAATATTATGGATTTTTGGACTCATCACATGTTGTTTTCAAACTTCCCTATTGAGAAGTCCGGAGTACGGCTCTCGGGTATTGGAAATAATGAATTAAGTGTAGTAGGAGTAACTCATATTCAGTACAAGGTGCAAGCGCACGCTTACCGATACCTTTATAGTTGTACAAAACATTGATATGTATCCAGCTGTAATTATAGGATACCCGTCTATCGGCATTCAAAACATTATCTTAGCCCCTGCCAAACACGGCGTGTATATCAAAGGAAAATTCTATAAATCTTCTAACACCTTAAAATCCGTTTTGGACAAAAAAGAGACAAACAATCAAACAGTAACGTACACTGAGGAACCAATCACTTGTCTCATGAATCATGAATTCTTGCACACCCATAATAGCAGCTTGCACGCAAACTCTCGAGCCGAACGTACCTTCGAATATATTAGTGCGTGTAAAGAAGACTTTGCCGGGATCTGAAATGTTAATCCTTTCCGACACTGAAAATTAACGGACAGTCCATAACACAAGCACTATACACTGTTGATTCACAGCAACAAGTTAACATTGAAGTCTGTAACCATTTGAATACCAATCTAGTGATCCACAAAAATCAACACATCGTGGATGTGGAAGTTTATAAGTATCGCAGTCTTACCGTTGCTTAAATTAACATTCAAGAAGAGGAGATTCAGCAGAAATTTTTTGATCTTTTAACTAAATATAATGATGTTTTCTCCACTACCGAAGGATCTTTGGGAAAAACGGATGTCATTGAACACCAAATACGGCTAAATGACAAGCATAAAGTCATTTATGTACCTTCGTACCGACTCCCTATGAAATTCCAGAATGAGATCAATGATGAAGTAGGTAAAATGCTAGAAGAAGGAGTCATTAGGAAATCGAAAAGCCCTTATAATTTCCCCTATATCGTCGTACCGAAAAAAGATCGAACCTGGCGTATCTGCGTAGATTTCCGTCGCTTAAATGAGGAAACGATTCCCGATTGATTCCCAGTGCCATGTACTGACAATATTTTATCCTTGTTAGGACAGAACAAATATTTCACCAGTTTGGACTTACTTAAAGGCTTTCACCAGATACCCTTAGAAAAAGAGAGTATCCCATACACCACCTTCAGCACAGCCAGGGGACATATAAATTTTTACGTATGCCTTTTGGTTTATGTTGCGCCCCAATTACATTCACCAGAATGATTAACATAGTGTTCGGAGACTTGTTAGGGGATATCCTACATGCCTATATGGACGATCTTGTAATCTTTTCTAATACCTTAGAAGAACATTTATGTAAACTACAGCTAGTGCTACAGAAACTAAGGCAACATAATTTAAGAGTAAAGATAACTAAGTGTGAATTTTTCAAAACAGAACTAGTCTATTTAGGTTTTACTGTGTCTAGTCAAGGTCTCAAGGTAGTCCACGATAAGGTGTCGGCTATCCGTAACTTTCCGATACCTATTAACGTCAAGGGGATACAGTAATTTTTAAGCTGAAGTGGATATTACCGCCGTTTTATACGCAACTACTCAATTATAAGCACTCCTTTAACCGATCTTACGAAGAAGGGCGTAGATTTTATATGGTCTGAAAAGCATCAACAGGCGTTCGATACCTTGAAAGAGGAATTATGCAGTTCACCTATCTTAAAATTCCCTGACTTCAGTAAGGAATTCTTTATTGCAACTGACGCCTCAGACCAAGGGGTAGGAGGGGTACTGCTTCAGCAATATGACAAACAATTCTTCCCTATAGCTTTTTATTCACGTAAACTGAGACCTTCTGAAAGTAAATATGCAGTAATAGACAAGGAAGGGCTAGCTATTGTTAACTCACTAGTACATTTTAAGTTCATAATATACGGCTATCCTGTCAAGGTTCTTACTGACGATTTCTTTAAAGGCTTTAGTCACAGTCCCAAAAGAACTCGGTGGCATATGATCATTCAAGACTTTGGCGCAAGGATAGGATACCTACCTGGGAAAGCAAATATCATTGCTGACGCATTATCACGCAACCCCGCGCCATCTTGCATGGAACCATTAGCTGAACTAGTAGATATATCAACATCCGTGCCTATTGTTAAAACTGTATCTGAACAGGAAGACCCCGGTTGGAGCGCTGAACTAGTACAGACTGAACAAAGAAAAGATCGGCAGTTAAAGAAAATAATAGATGCTTTGAATGGGAATCCTAAGGAAAAGGAATATGTGAAGTATACGCAGCAGAATTATATATTTAAGGATAATATTCTGTGTAGGTCCGTGACAAGGAAAACCCGCAGCACCCAGTAGGTGACTAACGACCAGGTAATCGTTCCAATCTCACTTATACCAATCGTCTTAAACTGGTTGCATTCCAATCCATTACATGGTCGTCCAGGGTTCTCTATCATGTCACAGAAAGCCAAATCACTATTTTATTGGCATACGATGCTTACAGATTACAGATATAAAAAAACACATAGCTAATTGTCGCACTTGTCATGAAAACAAAGGGCACACTAAGACACCTGTCAGCTTGGGTACCTATCCCGTGCCCAGCCAACCCTTTGAAAGAGTACACTTAGATTTATTAACAGGGTTTTACGAGTCTGACCAAGGAAATTAGCACCTCTTAGTGATAATAGATGCCTTGACTTGATATACAGAATTGATAGCACTAAAAACTAAAACCGCAATTGAATGCGCTTGGAAATTTTACGAGTGCTACATTTGTAAACATGGAATTCCACACATGATAATATCTGACTCAGGTGGAGAATTCAATAATCATTTCCTTAACTCGTTGTGTGAATTCCTTTGCATTAAGAAAATCAATAAAATGATTTATCACCCAGAGTCGAACGGATTAGTTGAGAGGGTAAATAGGAAGGTGTTAAACATATTACGAGTTACACTCAGGGGAATGGATCCCAACTGGGATATTGCCATACCATTGCAGTCCTAAGTACTCTTAACCATTCATATCATGTACTATCTATCAAAATGTCGCCGCACGAGGCATTGTACAGTACCCCAGCTAGGACAACTTTCCATGTATTTGCGCCTACAACCCATTTATCAAATCCCCTACGGGATGTTATGGAAGCAAGTGTAAGCCGATATAATATACTTTGAAGAATTTAGAAGAATCACAAATCATAATGAAAAGAAATCATGATAAAATCGCTAAGCCAACTAAATCATATACAGTAGGCGACCACATATATATACAAGTATAAGTTCGCAAGGGATTAAACTACTAGTTAACACCTAAGTTTGAAGGCCCGTTTATTATTTTAGAAATATTAACGGCCAACAGATTAAAAAGTTCAAAACACATCCCAGCTACCGACGTAAGAATAATACCGTTGGCTCATGTTCGCAGTTAAGGAAAAGGGTTAGAAGGAAAGAGAGAGAGAGAAAAAAAGAGAATTTATGTGCCTATATATGAAACATAACTAATAAAAAGTATCTATGAAACTTGCATGATAAAAGTATGTATATATAATATTTGTATGAAAATATTTTTTCTGTTTTGTATAGAAGTAGCCAATTCAAACATGAGTAATTACATATATTTCACTAATTGCAGGTTTCCAACATGAAACTTATATAGTTCGGATTGGTACTGTTTGTTCAGACATTCTTGTTGTGTGGGAAGAGTGCTAAAACAAAAAATATACATTTTACACATGGCTCTATAATTGAAAGAACAGAGGATGTTTTCATTACAGCAAGCAATATAGTTCTAGAAGTTGATTTGCGAGCGATTTCCCTGCCAGAAGATGATGTCATGAACCTAAAAAGCAACTTGTTGCGGTTTGCCGAATCATTGAATCAGTTACATCGACGTCATTTTCCTTTTAATCCAGAGATTTCGCTAGCACAAACTTTAAGTGTTGCAGAAATGTTATCATTAGACTTGCAAAACAAAACTGCTGAAGCAGAATGTTTGGCTCGTGATCTGCTTATGTGGACCGTGAGACACAGTAGCCTAGAAAGACATAACCCGTTTATATTTGCTGCGCTCAATGTCTTCGGGTCTGTTGCAAGTTTAGGTTTAGGAATTTCAAATCGTCTTAAGATTAATGATCAGAATAAGAGAATTGAATTTTTGCAACATAAAAATGAATTAGTTTTTTCCGAACTTCGTGAACAATTATCATCAATTAATCAACTTATGACATTGGTGAACGAACATTCCAGTAATATCAATCAGATGATGGATGTGCAACACTTGCTGGCAACATTAGCATATTACAGTTCTAAGGTAGACCATATTCATACAAAAATTTCACATTTTATTGAGAAATCAAAAGACTATGTGGAAGCTATCACGCTAGCTACAAAGGGTGTTCAGTCGTCACATCTTTTGCTTATCAAAGATTTAACATTAACTTTAGAGAACGGACGAGAGAAACTTGGTTATATTCCTTTGTTAGACGCGCATAAGATAGAATTTTATTATAGCTTAATATCAGTAAGTGTTGAGAATTACAGGATCATGATTACCATTACTTTTAATTCTTCTGATGCCTGGCAATCTTACAAAATTGCACCGTTTCCAACTTTCATGATATTACCAGTAATATCTAATCTGACGGGACACGTATTGATTTCCCCTAATAAGGAAACATTTACAGTTATCAGAGACCTGGATAGGTTCACTCACTGTTCAGATGACTCCTTTGAATCCCACCATATATCAAGTGATTCATGCGAGTTAGGTTTAGTGCTAAACGGCTCTCTCTCTCTCACACACACGTGAACGATGTCTGAAACAACTTCACCCTTTTGACGAGTATAAGTTCGCTTACAGGCTGAATAACGAATCATGGATACGATACGACAGAGCAGGGTTTCACGTCGCTTGCCCGGACGGATCAACGGTCTCTTCACGGATGTTCGTCGCTGCGGATGGCTGCAGTGGAGTCACTCCCAACTACACGGTCCTTGGAGTAAGCACCATCAAAAGGGAACGAGCTTACTTCGCGAATTTTTCTTGGTCGAGTACCATCGTCCCAGCTTTACCCCTTCCATACAACGTGAAAGTGGTCCATCAACTATCCAAACTGTCGCTGTGACATGCGTGTTGGTGGTGGTTCTCGTCGCCGCTAACGTATTTGCTTGGCGTAGGTTGAGGCAAACAAGAATGGATCATCAACAGAACGTCGTACCCCGTCCTGACACTTACCCATTAGCCCTAAAGGCATTTGACTTTAGAGCCACTTGAAACTGGCCATTTCATTTGACTCGGGGGGAAGTGTTTGGAATTGTGTTTTGTGTGAAAAGCGGTTTGAACGCTGGCTAAATGTGTAACAGGAACCTCCGTGACATTGCATTCCATATGTAAAGTATGAGAAGCTTAATTATCATTTATCATTCAATATATCTGGTAGCACACCTAATATAATCAATTGAAGTTCTAACCAATGAAAGCATTCAATATGTCTGTGCGTGTACGCACCAGGAATCTATATGACTGGTGCACACTTATCTGAATTTATTTGAATCATTATATGCATATATATTATATATATATAATATATATATATATATATATATATATATATATATACAGGTAGCAACTATTCTTAAACAGTTACCTATTATCTTGCTTGAATCATTTTATACATGTATATGCTAATCAGGTAGCACCTATTCTTAATCAGTTACCTTTTATCTTATCACATTTTTGGTACCATTTTATCTCTTATGATTTTTAGAATGTAATTCTAGTGTCATGTAATCATCAGCCGTACGTTAGCACTTTCTGTTGAATATATATTCTCATGACTAACGGTATATAACTATCATTATGTATGACATGTTATCTTTAATATTAGTATGATATCATATGCATTTATCTTGCACGTGGATCTGTTTTTTCCATGTATTATTCATTACTTATGAGTATTTCTATACACTCACGTTAATTTTTCTATCACATTCCTTTGAATCATATGCAAGTCAAACTTTAAAATTCAGTGTTTAGTTTTGTAGCTGACAGAGCAATTAATGTAAGGGTTACATTTAAAATACATATTCCATATGTATAAATACTCTAATGACCTAAGAGGTCACTGTTGAGATAACAAGGAGTGTGATAAGAGTTAATAAACAGGACGCAAGCTAGGCTTGATGTATTGAATCAGCAGCGCCCTGGTTTGCATTTGCCTGTGATAATCAAATCCATGATTGTGTCAAAGAGGTCACAGTGCTTCGCCTGAGAACCTATTAACCTATACCCCAGACGTCTACATGACTTCCTCTCACATGTTCGTCAGTCTGTATGTTATGTATGCTGAGCTAAGCTGTGCTCTCCTATACCTTTGTAAATGCATCGTAACTTAGAACTTTACTTTCCCTCCTAAAATCAGGTTCTCCTAACTACCTTCTTGCCTTCTACTCAAGAGATGTAGTTTTGCAAATATACAGTTGTTAAGTTATCATCATGAGTTTGAAACATCTCCGCCTTTATACCTAAAGAAGATTCTGACTTAGAAATTATCGTCGCAATCGCAGACGAGGATAAGAAGTATACCACACGATACTTGCGTATAACATTGCAGGTCTAAATAACCTCACAGTGCGGCCTCATTATACAAGGCGTAGCACAAACATGTGTGTGTGTGTGTGTGTATAAGAGTGTGTATATATATATATATATATATATATATATAATATATATATATATATGTGTGTGTGTGTGTGTGTGTGTGTAATTTATGCTTCCATTTTAGCTTCCATTTTTTTTGTGTGTCTTTGGTATAATGGTTAAATGTAATTTTTTTTCGAATACTGAATAACAATAGAATTTAGACGGGGAGAAACTTCATGGACAAAAAGCAAAAGGGATTTTGAGATATTGTGCGTCTTCTCCAAGTGTCTTACAAACACACACATGAACACACACGTACACTAAGCTCATATTTTCAAGGTCTGTTCATTCGAGACAGCCTTTTACCCTATACGTCGATTCAACGACCGTATTTTCTAAAGCAATCTTTAAGAAAAATACATACATGCAATGTTCATAATGAGGAATATTTGAATAAGGAAACGTTTTTCTTGAATTTTTCATTTTGGACGATACGGACCAAGTGAGACGAAACAAAATAAGACAAAATATAACCGAATACCTAAGAACTCATTTGCAATCACACATATAACCCTCTTAAGGCCGCCTTTCATCAC
>NC_087203.1:76680060-76697560 GCF_015104395.2 Macrobrachium nipponense | reverse complement strand
AACACTAAAAAAAGATTTGGACTTTTATTAGCATAGATACAAGTACCTTAGTTGATTGGTCTTCATTCCAGAACAGAATGAACATCCACCCATCAGGTATTCATGATGGACCTTTTAGCCTCCAGCGTCCATCGGAGCGCATAAGAAATACGTCACGATACAGAGAAGATCCTCTTTCAAACGCCGCGAATCGTTAAAGATTTACTAGATTTTTATCGATAAAATTCACAGGATAACCATGATCGCCCTGCCATACCTCCTCTCTCAAAAACAGCGACTAATAACAACAACATTCAGCAACTTGATCCACTGGACATGAAAGAAAAAGAAAGTCAGTAGAGGCTCTACCGAGGTCTGAAGTGAGCAGCCAGAGAATTAGGGGCCTCCCACTATGCCCAGTGTCCCTGACTTGTCCTTGATGATTGGTCAATCAGGCGTAACAGCTAAGTTGATGTGACGCTCAACATCTGGATGGAAAAATAGAAAATAGAAGGCTATATCCGTTCGACGAATTTCTTGCCGATATGTAGCTGAAAATGCAAAGGGAATGTCCCCCTTATTGTTATATCCGTAACGGTCAAATTTGTCTTTCAATGATGATGGGTATTATGGCGAGAACGTCTGTAGGAAATTCTCAATATATCTTCTTTTGATGTGAAAGAACCTTACTCTGTATCTCCCTTACCCCCACCATACATTCTTGAAAAAATATATCTTATTTGCTGCTCTGATGTTAAGCTAATTCTCTTTTCCTTCTTGTCTCTAGCATTCGTATAAGCATTCTCCAATACTAATACCATTCTTATGAAGATAAAAGTAATTGCTATATTCCCATCCTTTCAACGACACTGCGGCACTAAATTCCTCTCACTAATGCAATGCATTATGTCCCACACTTTCTCTTCGTTGGTGTAGATCCCCATACCAGTAATCTGTTAAAACAGAAAAGTTATCTTTAAGGACAGACTCGGAACGTTTCGCATATTCTGGGGCCATGAGTACTACCGATGTTCAGCTGTGAGACGACATATTACGTGCCCTCGACCCTCTCTTAACTCTGAACACCTAAAATAGAGAGCCTCATTCTCCCTCGAACTTTAATCATCCAAATGAATTGAGGATCCCCGACTCTCTTCAGGTTTGAACCTTCAGCTGGGTGCCTGTGATTACAATCGTTTGAACCGATCAATTTCGACCCCAACTGCTGTGCTTTGAATCTCCTTCCCGAATAGCCCGCATTCCAGCTTCTCAGGCTCGAACCTCCTTGCTAAGTGTACCTGATTCAAACTGCTCAGTTATGAACTCAGTGGAACATTTTATGTCACTCTTCGTTATTCATAACGGGACTAATTAACGTGGGATCTTTTTTTTTTTCCTTCGCATACTGAGTTTCCGTTTCCACTCTCAAAAAGAATCACTACAAAGAGTTCCATTCCGGGCTTCTGAGCATTTTACAAATAGAGTCTCTTTAATTATGAATGATACTTTGGGGTTGAAAGAGGCACTTCTCTTTAGATCGTGGGGCATTGCTTATGCACCCCGCTAGACACAGGAGGGGTGATAGGTCATGCATGAATTCTTAATTGAGCGGCACAGACTTCGCAAAGGGGGAATGCTCGTTACATGCTCATTGCTGGAAGATGGAGGCTGTTGAGTTCTCGGAAGTCTCATTATTCTGTCATCATTAATATCATTGGCTTGCAGGTGTAGTAGTGGCGGAAGCAGTGTCTTTGTATGGCTGTTAGTCGTTACGCCGACATTTTGAAGCTCCTTTCATTCCACTATATTTCAAAAGGAAATATACCTTCCCATTTCTCACCTTATAACCAAACGATTCCATGGTAATATAAACTGAATCTCTCTCTCTCTCTCTCTCTCTCTCTCTCTCTCTCAATCCAGTTCATCATTAATAATCATATTCAGGAATCGGGGTTAATAAATCACTCATCCTCTCTCATTTATACTTTAAAACCCTATAACTGTCATCCAGCAAGTTACCAATAACTTCTTTTTTAGAATTTTCGAGGACTTCATGTTTACGACGATTATTATTCGGAAAAAATTATGTTTTTATTAACTTACAAACCAAATGCATAACTTATTACAAATATTTTTGTTACCATTAAGCCCTATCTTTTAACAGGAAGTGACTTCATTACAAAAAAGCAACACAATGGTTACTACCCCTTTCATATTTAGACTGCTGATTCATATATATATATATATATATATATATTATATATATATATATATATATATATATATATATATATATATATAAAAGTATGTCGAATAAGAAACCCCAGAATTGCTAGTGGCCTTCAATGAGATTTAAGAGGTCAGGTAGTACTAACTGATGAGTCTTAGCACTGATACGTTAAAAGACCTGTATAAAGTATATAGTCACTAGACTGGTTCCACTTGATTACCTTCATGATAACGCGTCAAAGTAACAGTGAAAACATCTAACAGAGACGGGATAAGGCGTTCTCAGGCTGTGAAAGTTAGAAGATATAAGGTGTTCCGACTCTTCCATCGCATGAGTTCAAAGACCAGTGAGTAGCTGAAACAACTCTTTGGATATGTACTGTACTACAATACATACTTAGTAAAAACTATCGTTATCTTGAGTCTTTGCTATAAGTTTTGCGTTAAAGAATTGTTTACCGAATGAACAGGCAGACTGAGCAGCTTCTGGCGACTAACGGGTCATTATACCAGTCAGCAATAATTGTTAAACAAAGCCATATATAAGTGACCTCCTTAAGCCACACGCTGTATTACTAAACGATCAAGGATCAATGTGGACTAATAAAAAAAAAATACACACTGGAAGACCCAAGCTTGGAATACATGGAATTATTCAGCACGACAAGGATATGAGAACTTGAACAGCTAAGTATAAATTAATGTGCTTACATGAGTTCTTCATATATCAACATACCCATAATGACAATGATGATGGCAAAGAGTTTTCAAACATACTTTAATCATTGCCAAAATTTCATATGAATTCATGAATAAAAAGTCAAAAATTACTTTTTTTAAACGCCTCTTAGACTCGTCATCCGGTCCCGTTTTGACCTCGTAGTCAAGAGGGACACGGTTCGGTTCCCTCGTAAACAAGAGAGCATTACGCACGTTCCGTTAATTCTCATTCTGCCTACTATGAACTCAGCAACAAATCATGTACCTAGCAGTTAGACGACAATGGTGGGTTGCAGTAAGGATCAGAAGGACATGTAGCTGGCAGCATCATTCAAAATCGCCCATTCTCAGTATAAGAGAGGAAAGTGTCACATGATTTGTGAAGAGGAATTCGTCTGCAAGATTAAATGGAAGATAATTAACTTCCCTAACTAAGATATTAAAATCTTGATGCTTGACACAAAGGAAACCTATAAGTGCTTGAAAATCTTACCAGCAAAATTAAAAAGGCTACGCTTGTATTGGAATTTAGTGACGATGACATTTTCAGTCATTATATATATCTCTAATATATATATATATATATATATATATATATATATATATATATATATATATATATACACACACACACACACACACATATATATATATATATATATTATATATATATATATATATATATATATATATATATATATACATATATAAACAAAATCCACGAATGAAGCAGAAACAATGGAGTTATGCAAGGCTTTTCCACTTTTTGTCCTTTACTTAGCAGAATGGAGAAATATAAAAATAAGTTACAAAGAAAGCTCGTATAAGTGACAGATGGGGATTAAAAATGAAAAAAATATGTATCTGGAATCCAATGCAATTGAAGAATTTGTTGACCTATCAAAACAGGGTTAAGAGGTTTCACAAAACATTGTGCCCAACACCTCAAGAACAGGGACGAAAAGGGTGGTTGACCACCAAAAAACTTGCCTACGTGGATTTTGTCTTTATATAATATTCATCACGTTCCTTATTTCAATGTGATTCAGTTACACACACACACACACACAGACACACACACACACACACACACACACACACACATATATATATATATATATATATATATATATAAATATATATATATATATATATACATATATATATATATATATATATATATATATATATATATATATATATATATATATATATATATATATATATATATATATATATATAAGTCATTTCACATTACCGTGATTCATATACATACATCGAGCTACAATGTCCTTTAATAATCTGGGGTTGGTAAAAGCTTCACTGACGTTCCTGGATTTGAATGTCTTCTTGGGTTCGCGCCCGGACCAGGCAAATCTATTATCGTGTAAAAAAACTTCCCCTTCGGTTAAGCATATATGAAAATATATTAATTCCGAGGTAGAGCGAATTAGATATTAAAGGACATTGTAGCTCGATGTGTATGTATATATAATATATATATATATATATATATATATATATATATATATATATATATATATATATATATATACTATATACAGAGAGAGAGAGAGAGTCTGCAAGTAGATATATCTGTGCATATGTGAATGAAGGCAGAGGCTGTGCGAACGTACATACATAAATCCTGAGTTTTATTTCGAAATGATTCAGCTGGGCCGTAAAATGCGTACTGAACAGAATAGCGATTCTCAACCTGTTTGATCTCGTCGAAATTGGCCTTTCGTCGTAAGAGTGGCGTTCGAGTTCACCTGAAAAACCGACGACCGAGGATTTTATGCTCCACTGACTCTTTGATATTGACGTCCTGTCGCAACGAAACTTTTTCCTTTTCTTCGTTCACCCTTTGTCTTTGTTATGTTTCACTAATGTCATTACCTGTGGATGTCAAAGAGAGAGAGGTCTTTTCTTTTTTTCTTTTTTGCCCAGTTCTTGAATGCTGTACTACAAACATTGGACACGACGCTTGCTTTTCGGAATTGGCGAGCATAAATCATTTTGTATTTGTCTTTAAATTCCGAATAAAGGTCTTCGTGATGGTTAAATAAATAGTTTAGTCGATACTGATGTTGAAACTACAGGTACAAATGGGCAGACCTTATTTGGCCACTCTGAACAGCCACTTGGCTGATCGAACTTATGGATTCATTTGGCCTGGCAATTTGAATTTTATTTCTTACTGGGTTTCTAACAGGCAAATCTCAATCTGAAATAGGCTGATAGACACTTGCAGATCCTTGCAAATTGCCTAATGGCAAACAGGCGCTCAAAGCATAGATGAATTAACGAGAAGAAGAAAGAGTGAGGAGAAAAAAGATGGAAGTATAAGCCGATGACGGTGACGCAGACGCCCTGAAAACAAGGTTGTAAAACTCAATGAAAACAAGTCGAAAGAGATTTCTGGAACTTAGAAGGAGATGGGAAGGAAGAGAGATTTGTAGCTCTCATTTTTATGGATACTGCTACGAATGGGTCGACGATTCTTTGATGTATGAAGGAATCAGAGCAAACACCGTTGGTGTTGACAGTGCCAAAAAGAACTCTTGAAGAATGGAGAAAAAGACACGAGAATTCGAACAGGAAAAATCATGAAGAAGCAAAATGTAAAAGGATTCATAAAGGAAAAATATTATAGTTAACTATGTATAAAATTCATATAGCAAAAAAACATGAAATTTAGAAACGTTATCAATGACACACCGATATTTTGTTACTACAGAAATTTTTATTCCCCTAAGAGGCTGTAAGTTTTACGTAGGAAAAAAAAAAAGATAATTAACTTTTTATACGAAAAAGCTAAATTTATGCATGTCCATTCCGTTATCGGTCCAAGGTTATCAATCTCGCTCCACCAATGAGAGACCCGAAACCGATTCCACGACGAAGAAACGCCTACGAGAACGTTTCCGGAGAAATCCATTGTGGCTTTCTTGTTGGCCTAATTACCTGTGGGTTGGTAAACCTTTTACGATTGCAGCCACGGTAGGAAATGGCATAAGTTAGCAATCTCATCCAATAACAATTGCTGGAAACCTGAAAGTTAACACCTGAAACAGCGCTACCTCTAATGGGAAATGTCGTATAACTGGTATCAAAAAAACTCATTTTCCTGTTACTATATTCAAATTTTCAGCTTTAACAAATTTACTCTCACTCAAAAGAAATGTTTCTTTCCACGTCCAAAGCGGTCATGCTAGTCACGATTTCATTAATTTGAAATTACATTACAATAGAACCGTAAATCTGAGGAAATCTCATCAGTTACATTCTTCAACCTGGTTGTGGCTGACTGCCTCGAATGACCCAATAATCCTAAGGTTTTAAAAATGCACTTCAACCCATGTGAAAAATTATGTACGGTGTCTCAGCATTTTCATTTTATTAATGGAACTGTTATCTACTGGACTGGAAATAATTATGATAAATAAAAAAAAAACCTTCCATTCAGCCTTAGGAGTTAAGAATTCAAATTTTATGGTTTGGCTGAACTGCTCACCTATCATAAAATGTTTACGATTTTTTCTTAGTTTCTTTACTAGTAAATTCCTCCCAACTGAATTCTTGTCTATATTACGGAAGTAATCGTTTGGCGCTTATTCAGTTAAACGTAGAAAGAGAGGATTTTCTCTTCTCTACAAACGATGTAACACACGAGAGGCCACCTCCTCTTGCTTTCAGTGTGGCATTGAACTCCAAGAATGGAGTGGTTGGCCATATTTCTCCTCCCATACATCTTCAAGTTATAAGTACTTCGGCTAGTTTCCCGTATTCTTTTATTCTTTCAATTCTTCGTTTCTTTAATATTTTAGTCCTACTCTTCATCCATCCCGTAGGCCTCATGTTAAAAAGAAGAAAAAAAACGAGAGAGAAATTGATAAGAGGCTAATAAGGAATCCGGATTAGCATCTCTTATGACCCAAACTTCCTCCTTAACTTCTTCGTCAGCTCCACCGACGCCGTCATTAAAAACATCATCACCTCGTCATTTCGAAAGCCTTCTTTCGGAGAAAAACTTTCGGGCCGCCTTATTAACCATCGCCGCTTGCGTCAGAATTCTAAGGTTCGCTAAAAAGTTACACTGATTGATATTTCTTAATGGGCAAAATTGATTCCAAAAGGGCAAAAGGAAAAAGTAAAATAATCATTGTTGAATAATTAAGAGTGATATCCACCGGGTTACACAGATACCCACTTATTCGTGGGTAAAATATTTATGAGTGCCCTAAGGCTCTCGATAGGGATTATATTCCCTGTGCAAGGACATCAAAGGGATGCGTGCCAAGGATATTGGGATATTGAAGAACTCCTGTTGGGGAATATATCTTTAACGATTTGAATTAAGGAGAGAGAGAGAGAGAGAGAGAGAGAGAGAGAGAGAGAGAGAGAGAGAGAGAGAGAGAGAATCTGTAGGATAGCGTGATTTCTAAGTTTGAATGATTGTAATCCATTCTAAATGTTTTGATTTACAGGCTAAAGTTATTGCTACTAATACTGCTATAACTGCTTCTGTCACATTTTATAGTATTTGACAGTTTATTCCATATTACGGTGGTACTTAAGTTATTGCATCTCATCACAAACTGAATCCAACAAAACTACTTCTGTTTTCGACAAAAATCAATGCTTCCAGTAAGTGTAACATTTGCCATAAGAAAATTTTCAGAAACAAAGTATTTTCTGGAGTTATCAAGACCTATAACAACAGCGATATCATTCCCATTGCAAACTGCCGACATTCATCACTGAACTATATAAAATGGCCGCGTTCAGCCATATTTCGTATTTACACTTTCCTCAAGTTTGAATAGCATTTTACTTATACATCTAAAGGGAAGGAAAATCATCTATTGCTACGGAGAAATACATCCTACATGGAAAAGCGGTTACATAAGACAACTTATGACAAATTATTTCAGATAAGTTTTCCCTGAAATTCAAAATAAGCTTCTGCGTTGAAATACCCTCAATTCTAAAACGGAATTCGATCACAATACCGCTCTCTTGAACCTGCAACCGAACACCCGGGATTTTGCCAACAACGTCAAAAAATACAGATAAGACCGGTATTACATCGTAGCGCTCAAAATGCCCAACCTCCCGTAATCTATCTTGAGACATAATTCAGTCAAGCGTTAAAAAGTCCTATGGCTATTAAGATCTGTAATTGAAAGTGGAAACAAATTAAAATATCAGGACACATAATCCCATTCATGAGTAATCACCCCACCCACCCAAAACAAATAAAAAAATCTAGTTACCCATCAAATTACATTAATAGGACTAAAAATCTTATATGGCCACCCGTAAAAGCACAGTAAAGATTACAAAAAGCTTACAGTTTGTCATAAAAGTACATTAAAAATGACACAAAGCTAAATATACCCATATGCATGGTTAACAGCAAATTTACATGACGCAAAATGGTATACTACAATCGTACATTCACTTGCCACAAACACCGACAGTCGTCCCTGAAAGGACATCAACCGACGCAAAAAAGCGCCATATTTGGCCACAAACGTTCCCGCCAGACCGTCTTTTAAGGGCCATAATATTCTCATAACTCCATTATCCAGCTTTTCCTGTCTTTGGTTCTACTTTATGGGACGACTGTGAAGTAGTATGACGGAGCCTGACTAACTGCCTTTCTTTTTCAATTTTGTTAAGTTTCCGTCGCTACTTCATGTTCATGTTTCTAGCTCGGATTATTTGTGGAAAGTTGTGAAATCTGATCTGGAACAAAGCGTTTGACGGTTTGTGTTTGTAAACAGGATGAAAAGTGGTTTTCTTACAATTATGTTTTTTCAGCAAACTAAATGATTTTCTTACGAATGAGCTCTTCGAAGATTCACCAAGCTTTATTGAATATCTATTATTATATATGGACTTTTTGTTCTGTCACCTAAAGGGAAGTACTTGCTAGGCGTGTCATACTTGCACTGCCAACCATCTATGACTTTCCTCTCCAGCTCAGCAAAGTCGGACTCTCACTTTTATGTTTATGTGACTGTTTAAACTTATATCAAAAGATGGTGACTGGCGTAACGCTATCCTACGCTACGATGAGTTATAAAATATTCTCATGTGATCATCGTTGAAACTCATAAAAATCTCATTACTCATTTACTCCCAACTCATGCCTCATGGTGACCCAAATCCGGTGGCACCAAAATCTGAGGTCTGGAGTTAGTTTCTGAGCATCGATTTATTAAAGGTTATTTTCTCATGCTGGCGTCTCTCCCATTAACATTTTGGTCAAAAATAAATGAACAATAATATTAACAAATATTCACCGAGGTAATTGCTAATGCTATACGGCCCTCTGGCTGAAAGCTGATTCTCGCTAAGATTTGTATTTTATTTCTAATCATCTTGTTTATCTCGAGTGTCCTTGTAGCTACACGTTCATTATAATCTGAAATGGATTACATGACTACCTTTTATAGACACATGTTTTAAATTACGCAGTATCTGCCATATCCAGCACCACTGCCCTTTTCTAAGAAACGCCCCAGGGTTATTTTTAAATGCGAGGTGCGTCACTGCTTTAATTTTCCTAAGATCAATAAACTACTGTTTATGAAGCCTGTATACATATTATCATGTTGCCGTTGTCCTGCTTATTTTATTCTTCGTGCGTTTTTTTCCTTTCCTTTGATTTTCGCTTTCTCTTCACATGGGCATTCTACGCAGGCTTAACAAGTTAATTGTATTGGATTATTCAGTATAAAAGAGCGTTAATGATAATAATAATAACAATAAAATGTCTAAAATCGATGTTACTTTCGCGGTTAAATTCAAGGCATTTCTACTATTAATTTCTTCTTCAACTGCGTATTATTATTAAGCCGTACAACCATATCACTGAAACATCTATAATCTGGTGTCTGGCTGTAAGAATATAAGTGAATCGTAAGAAAGACCAAACACTGAAAAGACGAGTAAATTCACGGATTGTTAGCTACTTACGATATTCTAGTTAATAAAGATCTCATATGTAAAGAATAAACAACATCGGCCGGTTACAAGATGTTGATATATAATTAAATTTATATCCTTTAAAAAAGTATATCTTAGTTTAACCAGACCACTGAGCTGATTAACAGCTCTCCTAGGGCTGGCCCTTAATAAGACATGTAGACTACCACTACATATGCATCCCATCAACGCTAGTCATATGTAAACATGAACCCCGGATGCAGTAAATCTTCCATAACAATAGCCATTTCATATGAGCACCTCCGTAGAAGGCTCATCGGTAGTATGCCACACACCGCAACACAAAGTGAGCCCTTAACTCCTAATCTTGCACGCATTCTTGCGCTTCCAACCAATTCCAGGTCTTCCCTTCCTCCTTGCCCGATAACACTTCTGAATTCATAACATTTTCAGTAAATTCTCATCGTACATTCTTTCCGCATGATGGACTCAACAAAAATTACTCTGCTCTAATTTTTCACTATCAATACAGTATACTTCGGAAACAATTTATCTCATAAGCTTTTTTTTTCACATTCAACACCCTTCGGTAGGTACTTCAAGTCTCTTCTATCTATTACACGCAGAGTTTGCTTTAACTATTTTGCAAACCAATCACTCCCATTCTTCCACCGTCCATTTCATTAGCCAATAAATTTCATAACCTACCTTGTTCCTGATCACATTAACCCTCGATTACCAACGATTGAACAGAAGTTCAAATTCCTCTACAAATCTCTGCAGTTTTTAATAATTATCCCTAATCAACTTAGTAACATTAACAAACATCGACGAGTTCAAACACCAATCACGAATCATTTTATAGTTCACAACTCTGCACATTCATTTACCTTCCTTCCTCTGATATCTGGCATCAATCCATCCGTAAAGACACTAAATAGATATCGATATAACTCCCATATCCAACTCACTTCTACAACAAATACTTACCCGTCTACATATTCCATCATATATTTCACATCCATCGTTAACATTTTTAATTTCTCTCAGTACCTTACTTTCTGAACCAGACATTCTCAACACCCTCCGCGTCGTCTTTCTATCCACTGTGTCATAAGATTTCCCTAGGCCCATGTAAGTCACGTATAGCTTTTTTTCCTCTTCCAAAGTTCTCATATAACTGTTTCACTTCAAACACCTGATCCCACAAAAACCCTTCCCTATCTAAACCCTCACTGTTCTTCCTCTATCCATTCTTCTATAATGTATACATACATACATAAATACACACACCACACACACATATATATATATATATATATATATATATATATATATATATATATATAATGTATGTATGTATTGTTTGCAGTGCCATCAAACTCCTATTGCGTTTACAGAAGAGAGTGAGAGAATAACCTTACTATTTATTTATTACCAGTCTATCTTTTATGGCAATTCAACCCCGCACAACAAAAGTTCACCGGAGAGAGAGAGAGAGAGAGAGAGAGAGAGAGAGAGAGAAGAGGAGATGAGAGAGAGAGAGAGAGAGAGAGAGAGAGAGAGAGTCTAAACAATCATCATATAACGTCAACACCAGAAACTACTACCCAACAGATTTATGAGATGCTGCCGATTGTACTATGAAGCTTCTCTCTCTCTCTCTCTCTCTCTCTCTCTCTCTCGTAAAAGATATGGGCATCATTTATTTACGTAGTGTCAACGCTATGCCCCTAAAGGAGAGGTCGCAATCATTTCAAGCGTTTTTTTTATGAAAAATATTAAATACACTTCAAATTTTGTCGTATATCCGAAACACTGCGACACATCATAAGGAAGTTAGGACCTGTTCCAGAGCAAAAGCTTTGCTGACATAAAACCATCTTAATCTACAACAACAACAACAACTGCTACAACTCGCTGCCAGAACGCCAATAGAAAAGTATATATGTTGTAGTATCTTGAACGCCATCACCTTTCCCCCTTTAAGAATGACCCCGAGACCACTTAAGGCAGAGCTTCTGAAGGCAGCAATGTGTTGTCATTATGAATGAGATGTCGCCGAAGCAACCTCCTCTTAGTTGCCGAGGAAAAATGTGGGGGCGGGGTGCTGGAAGGGAGGAGGAAGGAGGGCACTACGGAGGGAGGGAGGGAGGGAGGGAAGGGATCGAGGACTCGAAGGATAGTGATTTAAGGGGAGGGAGGGATGAGAATAGCCTTGCAATTTATTAAAGCGAAGGTATATGAGACACGGGCAAAGGGCGGGAGGGAACAGAAATACAAAGTAATTGGGAGAAGGACAATAATGAGAAAGTTCTCATCTTAATACTGGGAACCTACTGACATATTTTCTACTTGTATTGAAAACAAAATTCCTTTAATGATTACTCTCTACTTGTATTGGATTTGATAACTTTTATAAGCTAGATAAACATTCGTTTAAACGCACCCTTAAATCCACGGTAGGTCAGTGAACCTGGGAACTTTGAACACGTAGTTGAATGTGAAATTTATATATATATATATATATATATATATATATATATATATATATATATATATATATATATAAATATGTATATATATAAATATATATATATATATATATATATATATATGATATATATATATATATAATATATAATAGTATATAATTATGATTCAGTGGAAACCAGCAGAAATGCAATCTTCATTATAGAGCCGATTAACGCCACTGTATAACAAATAATGCATAAGAACGTACGGTTGCATGAACTTGAAATAATACTTGAATGGTGACCACTCTCGTATCAGTGGCAGAAGCAACAGGTGACAAATACGTAAGGTAGGCTTGACTTCGCAAACAAATATGCTGTTTGTCAGAGAGAGAGAGAGAGAGAGAGAACTGCGCCGCGGCTTCCAATAACCCCACTTGCTAAAAATAGCAGTGACAATATTAGAGGTCTGTGTTTTTGCCGATATTTAAAAGGGTGTAGCCCATGTTTAATAAAAATTATTCTTCTATTTGAGTATTACATAGAACCAAAGGGAAAACTGAAAAGTTGCCGATAATCGAGTTTTCTAGGTATTCTAAATAGACAGGTCGTCTATTCAATGAAAGGTGAGATCAGAGAGAGAGAGAAAGAGAGTTTATTAAACATTTCGAGAGAAAAGATCGTTTTCTCAATGGAGAGAGAGAGAGAGAGAGATTATGAAACATTTCGAGAAAAAAGATCTTTTGCTCAATGAAGAATGAAGCTCACAAAAGGAAGGAGAGAGAGAGAGAGAGAGAGAGAGAGAGAGAGAGAGAGAGAGGAGAGACTTGACCATTGGCATACTTTAAACTTTGACCATTGGCAGACTAAACTTATAATGAGAGAAATCGAGTAAAATCGACAGAGAGAGAGAGAGAGAGAGAGAGAGACTCACTGCCAGCAAACCTTCAACTTACAACCAGAAAGATCGAGCAATATTAGATGAGAGAGAGAGAGAGAGAGAGAGAGAGAGAGAGAGAGAGAGTAGATGCCCGGGAAACAGCATAAGAGGCCGTTAAGACATTTTTTCTTCAAAGCCTACTGGAGAGGAAGAACGAGAAAATTCCTTCGAATTATAGTGGATATTGGAGGAATTCAACAATCTGCCGGTCTTTCTTTCTGAGAAAGAAAAAATGTCCTTTATTGTATATACCAATAGAGGAGATTTTCTTGATCCTATTTCCACGGAATACCAAGATATAATCCACTAGTATCCATACTATTTCTATCGCGATGATTCAATCGCACTCGCTTTAATCATACGTACATACACGCAAAATACGTATATACCACACATATCTATCTATCTGTATATATAAATATATATATATATATATATATATATATATATATATATATATATATATATATATATATATATATATATATGTGGGCGTGCGTTGTTGGTGGGGGGAGTGGGGGTTGTTCTAATATAAACTCATATTAAAAAAACTTAACTTCTAGATTCCTTGTTATTGGATTAGCTGTTCACTGCAAGCGTTGCATACGCCGTGGAAATAAATGCAGAGTCAACGCTCTGTTTTGATTCGAAGCCCTACGCAGAAAGACAATTGAGATAAGAATTCATCTGTACTCGCACGTGCTTACTTCTGGTCAATTCAGATACATTCATTTTCGAACTTAATCAAAGTAATTCTTTTCTATGCACATCAAAATAATGATCTAATGGACACTACTACCCCTTGAGTGACGACAGATACCCTTCATGAAACGGGTAGTCCATCTTTACCTTAAACAGTTAATAAAAATGGATATAAAATTCTCTGAAGTCACATAGTACACTATTTTCTCTTCTCTTTCCACGATGATATTCTCCGATGAATGTAACTATCACTGAACCTGGGTGGCCAATCTCAATGGATGGATTCAGCAACATTAGACATACTGAATGATATTGATTCTGGCTGCTCATAAGTGAGGGTTCTACGAATTCATTTTTATTGTCTTTATTTAGTCAGGAAAGGTATTATGAATTACTCATTGTTTTGTGTGAATCTGAATATTAGCATTCCAGCTTTACAGAAAAACAAATCATCTATAAATTACTTTTCACACTATACGAACAATTACTGTTTGAATCATTTATCGCTTTTCAGGTAAATAATGCGTTTATAAATTCCTTATTCCTTTACAAAAAGGCAAATGTCACAAATCTTAATACAGGTTGTTGGAATAAGCAGAAGCTTCATTGATCTTTATTAATCAATGAGTTCATATCTAAATAGTGGTGCATAAGATCACTTGTACAATTAAAGTTCTACAATGGCAACGTAGAACTCAAAATGATAGGGCAACGTAGAACTCAAAATGATAGAAAGGCACCGGTTGATTGGGAGTCATTTTGGTGGAATCTCAAGAATGTTGTCGTTTTCAATCAATTTCAAGATGTATATTTTCCCCTCATAAATCCAAGATGGCCACTTGACGGACATTTTCACCGACAGCATCTGGGTTTGATATAAAAGCGCGGAGTCCTTGAGGCAAGGGCCGGTGCCAAAAACTAGTTTTGTAGAAGTACTGGACATGGCTAACTAACGGACAGGAATATGCAGAACTGTCAATTGGTAGACAAATTAATGTGTAAATTAAGCCCTTTCAACATAATCTGTACCACATAATTGGGATTGGCAGCCGGATATATAAACGAAAAAAACAATAAAATGGGCGTAACCACAAAAATTTGACGTTTAAATGGCAAATAAGCTGTTGAACAATAGATTCCACCTAGATCAAAATAATTATTATTTTCATCTGTTTTGTGCTGCTAATTAATATTACTTTAACATTAGATTAGCAGAACTGGCATCAGTAATAGTAGTAGTAGCAGCAGCAGCAGCACCAGGACAATAAACCTTTATAACAAGAGCTTAAGGAAGAGAAAATCAACGGCGGACATCCCCACACTTGAAATGCCACAGCAGCATCCCACGACAGTACATTTCTCAGACGTGAAGCAGAACCTATAGCCGGCCACAAGCGTCCTCCCGAGGGCGTCTTTTATGGGCCATAATATTCTCCAGCGTTCTTCATCTTAAGTCCCTTTTTTTTCCTTCTTCTTCTTTATGGGACAGCCGTAATGTAATATGTCTGAATCAGACATAATGGCTTCCGCTTCTCATTCATTGGGTCCTACGTCATCACTTTGTGTCTTACCGCTCCTTATTCAGATTTATGTGGGAGGTTGGGTCATCTGATTTCAGACATAATGTCTCTAGCGGTTATTTATTTTATGAGGAGTCGTTGAGTAATGAGTTTTTAATGAATGAGTTATTGGGGGGATTCTCGTATCTCACAGGGTTTTTCTTCTATTTACAGCACCTCAATGGAAAGATGAGTAAGAGGATTTTATTATGCGTTTGGAAATTTTACATCTTGAGCATTTTACAAGACTATAAGACTAGGGATGAAATTTTCAGTTTTCTTGGTAACAAATTATGTACCGAAAAGCTTTGACGTAACAGTTTGAATCATGAAGTTATACAACTGTCACGAAACAAGGTTTTCACACGTCGAATAAAACACGAATACTTTATTGTTAATTCTTTTCTATCTTATAATTTGTCACCGGAGGTTATGTGGGAGGAGGTCGTTTTACGGTTTCTTTTATTGACAAGAAGTTAACTTTGACATCAAATAATGACTTACTAATGATTGAGCTACTAGAATGTCACACCTTCAAGGTTTTTCGGTTGTTTGTACTACCTTAATATCATACAGTTATAAAATAACCATGGATAATGTTCTCGCAAACTAAGTACAATAGAAAAAATACATGATACACTAATAAGAAATAAATTTTGTTATTCTTAACTCTGTTACAAGCCATTCTTGAGTGTTCACAATTCAACAACGAAAGGCAATTTGATGACCATAAATTTTTACAATTAAAATATTGAAAGATTTCTTTATTCAAACTGGGAGATGATTTTAAATTAACACTCTGGTTGTCTCTGCGTCTGTCACTTTATCAAGCATAATTTTCAAGGTATCTCAGAGGGAGACAGTCTGTCTTTAATGAAAATTGGTAACCGGATCCGGACCTGATAAGAATGGACACTTTACTGAGGAGGAAGCATAATGGGATGGATCATTATCGGATTCTCATAATCATTCTTTGGAGAGATTTCGAATGTGGATCTCGAGTCCCTGAGCAATTTTGACTATACAAGTATATTGTGAAAGGAAGATTATCGGTAATTGTTTTGTGAAATTTAAATTCATCTGAAATGTAACAAAGGTCGATTTCAGTAATCTCTGAAGAGGTTCATTCGTAAACTGAAATATCAATTTAACCAAAATTTGAAAAGGTTGATTTGAGTAAACTGTGAAAACATTCATACTGTGAAATGTTAATTTAGCTAGAATGTAAAATTGCAATAATACTAAAATTGATGAAATTGGCAATTATCATAAACCCTGTGAAGAGTGCAAAAGACCAAGTGCCAGTTAGATATGCAACCTTACAGTATTTTAGATAAATGCCAGTATTTTAGATAAACTTTAAAGTTATTATAACGCTTAGCCTTTCAGTCACCTTTTTTTGTTAACTTACATTTTTCCTCAGCGATCGAAATGGCCTGATCATAACCATCTATCCTTTCTCATCATCATTAAAGGAATTTTACGAGGTCATCAGGTCGCTAATTGCTATATAATGAAAAGAGCGACAAAACAAAAGATAATATATTACAGTATGTATAATTATCGCTACCTTCCCGATTTCATCACCATGAAAATCAAACTAAGAATTATATGTATATGTATGTACATATATATACACAATATATGTACTATATTTAAAAAAAGTATATTTTAGTTCTCCGTACACATAGGGCAAATTCTTAAGTCATAAAATTTCCAGGAAATAATGTATATTACAAAGTAAGCTTTAGCTAGCCTCTGCTAGCTTTAGCTAGATGTGTTTCTATATATATATATATATATATATATATATATATATATATATATATATATATAGATATTATACACGCACATACTGATGCTTAAACATATCAAGAAATAACCCAGGATACATTCAATTTCCATATTTTCACTACAACTAAATTAAGATAGTGTTG
>NC_087203.1:76662560-76675060 GCF_015104395.2 Macrobrachium nipponense | reverse complement strand
TGGACACGAACCCCAGACCTGAACAGAGGTCAGGCCGCATTCTTCTACAAGGATACACAGAATATTGCATAAAGGTACGTCTGAAAGTGTAAACTTCAACCCGCACCTTTTACTACCATACGACTCTTGCTAAATTCATTTTCAATCCTCATTTTTACCCTTCTACATCAGAAGCCCTTTGTCCTCATCGGGCCACGTGCTCCCCTTTTGTGACTTGTTAAAGACCCAAGTTTTCGTGCATACCTCAGTGAACCATTCGAGTTTACCTTCCCCAATGTTAGGGAATTAATCAGCCTTAATCAAAGCAAGAAGTCATTTTTCCTTTTATCTCGTTTAATCTGGGATTCTTTTCCAGATTCCATGAGTCACGTGTCGTCTCTCTGCCGCAACGTGTGCATTAACCCAAGTGAATGAAAATCAGCTTGAATTGAATGAGACTATAAGCCCCAACGTGGGGGCCAATATCATTTAACTTTTCTCCAGGCCAGCACGGGCCTTTTGTAAATAAATAGTTTTAAAGTAACGAGCTGAGTTTTCTGGCGACCTTCCCTCTAAAGAAAGTTTACGGTAAGTTCAAGTAATTCCCTCTTGAAATCCCTAAATTACTTCCGTTTACGTATCTAGTCTCTCACAAGGCCCTATATACGTAATAATATATATATATATATACATACGTATACCTCAAACACCTATTTAACCTTAAAGGATTGGTTCCATAAGGCATTACCTTTTAGTTGTCAAGGCTATACAATGCCCTCTACCCTGGCTGTAACTGCCCAGGCCCGGTCCACCCAAGTCAACTTATTCTCAAGTATTTTCAAGTATTTGGATCACCGCCTAAGTCGAACGAGTTACGACGGATTTTTAGCAGAAGGATTTAGGATCTCTACACGCTATCTATCTTTGGACATTTCCTAATAACCACTGGACCACAGGAATCATAGCTGGGTTTGATTTTTCGACCAAGGGAAACGGTATTCGTGCGCAGTCCTTTATAAACCCACTGGGTGTTTGTTGACTTAAGCAGTGAATTATGTACTTCGCAGGACGGCTGTGTTTGGTCACACCAATGATGATGGAGGGGTGTGGTCTTAGCATCCTCATTCCAAAAGACATGCTGAAACCAGAAAGGCTGAGAAGTCCAAGGGCCTCGTTACTACGGAAAAAAAAGACTATATATATATATATCATATATATATATATATATATATATATATATATATATATATATATATATATATATATATATATATATATAATTATATATTATATATATATATATATATATATATATATATTATATATATATATATATATATATATATATATATATATATATATATATTATATATATATATATATATCTTCCTAGTATCCTTTGTCGTCCTATATATATATATTATATATATATATATAATATATATATATATATATATATATATATATATATATATACATACATATCTTCCGAGTATCCTTTTATCCTTTGTCGTCCTATATATATATATATATATATATATATATATATATATATATATATATATATATATATATCTATATATCTTCCTAATAGTTATATATATTAATAGTATTATATATCCTTTATATATATATATATATATTATATATATATATATATATATATATATATATATATATTCTTCCTGTATCCTTTTGTCCGTCCTATATATATATATATATATATATCAATATATATATATAGGATATACTATATATATATATATATATATATATACATACATATCTTCCGATATCCTTTTCTCCTTTGTCGGCCTATAAAAATATATATATATATATATATAGATATATTATATATATATATATATATATATATATATATATATATATATTCCAATATCCTCTTGTCGTCCTAGGTATTGTATATTAAAAAGACCATAATGGTTTTCTGCCGAATTCCACGAGGCTCTGACGTATCTTTGCCATTCCATTTAAAGGCAGGGAAAAGATATCTTCTGCGTCAGATACTTGACGCTGCCCGGTTGAAATTGCAAGAGGAATTGCAGGAGTCGGTCGATACCTACGAGATTTACGGTCTACCTTTGTTTGACTGAGGTCGGGTGATACGTCTTGCTTAGTGGTTTTCTGATAAAGATTAATGACTATAAACAGGTGAAGTTATTGTTATTTTTAGAGAGTGTAGCTACGTCATGTGCTGTGGGTTTATTACCACCTTATTATTGTCTTTGTCCTGATGTTTTCACTATTTTTATTATTACTAACATACCACTATTTCATTATTGGACAAGAATCTAAGGTTAAATGGATATTATTATATCATTATTATGCAGACAGCGTGTTTAATTATAATACAACTGGGGAGTAACACCGGACTAAAAACAATAATAAAATAGTAATATAGAGAAAACTTTTCTATATAAGCCAATCGAAGATTAACTCCTATGCAACGAAAGATTTGAAAGAATCAATAATAATAATAATAATAATAATAATAATAATAATAATAATAATAATAATAATAATAATAATAATAATAATACAGAAAGAAAGAAAGAAAGAAAAAAGAAGATAATATTTCCGCATAATTGAAAAGTTACATAGGTACGAGGCAGGACTCGAGGTGATCAATTTTAACAATAATAAGATGACGACAACGAAGAAAAAAGAAAGGAAAATGAGACAACCTTATCAACAATAAAGATAAACACCTGGGCGAGGAGGGAGGAACACAAGAAGCCCTGTTGTCCAGCATCCGCATATCTTCGGCCTCTCACACCGATCGGGGCGTTGTAACAGAGATTGATTTCAAGTACGTGATGCTCAAAGGAGCCCGCTTGGCGTTTGAGACAGGTTAATGAAAAGGGATTTTATGCTGAATATAAATGAGACGGGAGAAGAACTCTGACCTTGGTGAAGAGAGGAGGAGAGATGCTGCTGACACATGGATTAAAAGGGATTGCCGACAGATAGACACATACGGATAGAACGCACAGAAGGATAGAAGAAACTGATAAATAAACAGAAAGAGAGGTAATAAACGACTGAAAGAAGGAAACAAAGGGAGAAAAAAAAAAAACAGAAAATCATGCAAAATACGGAAAGGGACGGAGACAGGGAGAATTTATAATCCGTCTGGAAAACAAGCATAGAAAAGTTCTCTCCAAATGTTACAAACTCTGAATTCAGAACGAGTCTGCCAGGGACAGCAGCGTTGCATAAACACATCCATATTACCCCGGGGACAACAGAGACATGGATTACATTTAATTCCACCCGTGTTCCTTCGCCTAACTGTGTCTAAATTATTAGGACCCTTCTTCCGAGTAACAAAACCCTTCACCCCTCTCCTCTCCTTCGACCCGCAGCAGTATCACCTCCCACCCCCCACCCCCTCAAATGTAGGATGGGGGTAGCTGTTATTTCAGCCAAAAAGAAATCATTATCCCTTTGGTAAACGAAAGTTTACAAATTTGTTAACGTCCCTTGGAGCGTAAAATACATACTGTTATTTTTTCCCATTACAGCATTCTTTTTTGAAGCATCGTAGAGAAACTCTAAATAAGTGATAAATGAAATTAAAACAATATCTCGGAAGTAACATTTTTTAAAAGGAAAAGAAGTAGAAGGATAATTACAATAATCAGAAAAAAGGGGGAAAATAACAATGCCCGTAAAAACCGAGTACCTTAAGATTTAATATAGCTTTGATATCTTCTCGACTCCAACATCATTAAATATTCATAAGAGGTATGATAAAATAAAGGATTAAACTCCTCTTTTCTTTCGGCCCAAATCCATATAATGACTTCCCAAGAGTTTCCCCGAGAGGATTGGAAACTTTTGAAGACTTGTTATGAGTTGGGCCAACTTTCCACATACCCCCGTCATTTTTATTAGTCTTCACATATTCGTGTTTATCATTTCTACCCTGATTCTCTTGTCGTATGTGTTCATTTTATTTCATTTTTTTTTTAGCTTTGTGTACTCAAGTTCAAAAGTTCTTGAAAATTACTTTTCTGGGCTCAGTTTCGTGTCGCTGCGCGAAATATCCTTTAATCCATTATTTCTAAGGTAAATGTACTAACACATACCAGAGAATAAATAAAATAAAGAAAAGGTCAGTACTAACTGACTCGCTCACCCTCCAAGAGGGTGTCGGTATGAACACTATGGCGAGTGAGACCACTACCACGAACCACTTGCCAATAGAAATCTCCCACTACAAAACCCCCACTAGAGGGGAGCCGACCCAAACAGAGGTGGGCAGCAACTACTATACTCCATCCCATGCTGCCGACTGCTGCGCCTCTGGTGGCCATCCTTTTCAGTTAGCGCACCGCATATACACGTGCCCTTTTTTGCTCTGTGTTTTTGTGCCCCTATCTTGGATTTATTAGTCATGGAGCGTACAGCCATCGCAGCAGCTAAGTTAAGTAATCAGTTGTTATTGCTATTTGGTTTTTTCCGCCCTTGAGTCAGTATTTGCCGTTTTTTAGGTATAAATACGGGCTCTAGGTCTGGAAGCATGGTCAGCATGGTTCCTGGCCATCGTTGGCGGGTTCGTTCTTGGTCTTCCATACCCAGAACCTTCCCTTATTTCCTTACGCTCTATTATTAGTTATCTATTTTATGTTAGGGGTTCAGCCTACTGGGTTTATGTCATGCATGCATGTCTTCTTCACCTTGCGTAGGCATCTTCCATCCAGACCCTAGCCACAGCTCTTAGTATCGGCCCCGGCTAGCTTTGAGTGGTAGACTTTCTTTCGAGTTAGTCGTACACTCCTGGATTGTTTCTCCTACTGATTTATTTTCTTTCTTTACGTTAAGTGATTTTGATTATTTATGTTTTAGGTTAGCCTACGGCGTCTGGCATTTCACGTAGCCTAAGGTTATGTATTATTGGTATCCACCACTATTGCTTTCCGCTTCTTCCGTTTCGGTTGCTTCTCTATAGCATCTCTCTGATTAGTTGGTTGCTTTATCCTAGGCTGTATTGTGTCATTGTATTACATGTTACCGCTCCGTGGTCACTACGTGATAACAGCAGCCAGGTGCCTGTCCAGTCACCTTTCCTCCTCCCGCTCTTCCATAGGGCCGGGGGGGAGGGTTGGTCTGTCCATGCTCGCTCCATATACCCGTGCCTGCCTCCCTCTCTCCCTAGGCGGAGGGAGTAGGGGGGGCTGGACAGACCCAGACTGGACTCGACCGCTCTCTGGCTTCACGGCACGCTCGGATGACTAAGTGGGGGGGACTGGCCTCCCCCCTCCGTCGTTACTCCGTCGCTCCATTGCTAGCTCGAGTCTGTTTCTCGCCTCTCGCCCTTTCCCAGCTTACTGGTGCTCTCTAATCTACCGGAGCTCCGGCATCCACGTGGAAAGGTGCTAGTTCACCCTGACTGGGCGGACTGCAGGCGTACAGTGTTCTTTACTAACCACCCCGTCGCGCTGATATCGCGACACGAACACCGCCGCGCACCCGGATTTATTCGGTACGTTTCTATGGCTTTAGGTTTAAGTATTAGTATTTAATTTAAAACTATAGTAAGTAAGTTTAATTTAAGCTACCTTAAGCCAAATCCCTCCGTTGCCTACTCACACCGGATCTCGGGGTTCGGGGTTAGCCTATTCAGGCGGTAAGGGAGGGGTTATGCCCAAAATTTTTTCGCGCTCCGGCATGCAGCGGAGTTCTTTTTAGCCTCTAGCCTGTAAGTGATATCTTTTAGGATGCTCATGTATCTTTTCACTTACAGACCACAAACTGTGAGCATCCGGGAGTGCAATGCCATGCTCCAGGACCCCTGTGGGCATGAAGTCTGCAGATCCCATGCTCCATGCGCGACTCCGCACGAGAACCTTCAAGTCTGGTTTCACGAGACCTGCACTATTTGCTACGATCTGGTGAGCCAGCTCTTAGACGGGGTAAGTATTCCCAACTCCGTTCGCTAATCCCTACAAGGTTATAGTTCTTAAGTTTAATTTTAATCTCTTATTTTAAACTTAAGCTTGTTTTATATGGGATCTCGCATCCTCTATGTTTTTAGTTTAAACCTATTACTTAAGTTTTTAATTTTAAGTTTAAACTTAAAACTAACGAATACCCCCTCTCTTCCAGGCTCCCGCTGTTAGAGAAACCCCGCCCTAGCAACCCTGCGGGCTTGGGTCGGCGGTTTTGGCAAGAACGCCGCCAAGGGACAGCCCTACATCCTTGAGAAGAGGTTGGCGGTCCTGATCTTCCCCGGCGGCAAGTCAACGGGTTACGTCGACCCGGCAGAGGCAGCCCCGACTATGGCGGCGATCCAGCAACAGCTCGCCGCTTCGTTGACTGAACCAGGCCAGGACATCTCGTCGGAAGTCGCGACACTGGATCTAAATATTGAACCAATGGTAGGTGTTGACGACCTGTTGGTCGAGGTAGGTACGTTGGACGCCCAAGGGCTTCCCTTGGGCGCCACTGGGTCTTCTACTCCTGCTAACTCTCCAGCTTCCTTCCAAGGCTTTACAGGAGCTGAGCTCCTTTATACTTCTCCTGATGCTTCCGTAAGACCTAAGGTCAAAGGACAGACGGTTGTGAAAACCCTAAGTAAGACGTCGTCGTCGTCGTCGTCCAAAAAGACGTCGTCGGCGTCAACATCTCGCAAGTCTCCGGCTACGAACCCCGGAGCAGAGAGGTCTAGAGCTTCTGGGTCCGGCTCCAAATCCTCAAGGAGTAGATCTTCCAAGGAGAGATCACATACTCCGGCGGAGTCAGCAGTTTTCTCCTCTCCCCTTGGTACCTGTTCAGAGTTACCCAACCACCTCCGCAACAGCTCCGGCTTTGGATCCAATGCTGGTGGTCTGTTGCAACACATGGGGGATTTGGTCGGTTCTCTCAAAAACAGTATGGAGCAGATGTTCTCCCGGTTGTCCGACAGGATTAACTCCCAGGATAACATTATCGCCGAACTGAGCCAGGCTCCGCTAGCTACTCCCCCACCTTTCGGCACAGGTATAGCTCAGCTTCCACTTCATGACTCTCTGCCTCCGTTCTCTATGAAATAACCCCTGGAGGGTGGCGTCATACGCCCCCTTCCAGGACAGGCTTATTTCTATCCCGGAGTGTGGAACTCGAAGGATTGAGGACTTCGAGTTCTTACCCGGAGGATCTACAACCGCCGTTCATTGGCTACGCCAGACTCACTGCCGCTGCCATGACGCGAGATGACAAGGTCCCTAAAGAGACAGTCCTCTATTCACGTGACCAGGCTCAAAGAGAATGGCTCAGGTGCTTAGAGGACATGGATTGTTCAAATACGAAGATTCAACCCTTTAAGAGTCCCTTCACCATTTTCACAATGGAAAGAGGGAACTCCGCTTCCCTTCCTTACCAAGATCGCTACGGTCACTATCCCAGCGGCCCAAAGGGGGAGTCGTTACCGCAGCTAAAGGAAGCGGACCCCACATCTCCTTTGCTTCCTCAACCGGAGAATTGTGGGAAGACCTGCCCAACACTTTTTCGGCGGGCAAACTCAAACCAGACTGTGCTATGGATCAGTTTGGTGAGAAGCTGCCTAGACTTCCAGACAGCCTCATTCAGGCGGAGTTTGAGGCCAAAGTCTAGGCTAGCCAGGTCTATTAACTCCATGGCCATGACGGAAGTGGCTACCATTGCTTACGGTTCCGAGCCACTATTCAAGCTTGTCACCAAGTCACTGACTCAAACGGTACAGTCTGACATGTTGAGTTCGCCACAAGCCAGAACGAATTGTCGGAAGCATGTCCTCCAGGAAGCAACTATTCGGCATGAACGAATAAGTTGCTTTCATCAACATCTGGGGAGCAGACCTCTTCCCCGATGCAATGGTAAAGGAGGTCCAGGCGGAAGCAAGCTACAAGGCTCAACCAAAGCCTTAAGGATCGTTGGGGTCTCACTGCAAAGAGACGCCAAGACCAAGCAGTGAGGGGTAAGGCTCAGAGGAAACCCAGACGTTTCCAGCCTTACCAAAAGAAACAGCAACGCTTCGCCCAGCCTGTTTCGCTGTTCCGTTGGTGCAGGCGGCCCAAACCCTCTACCTCCAAGGCCCAATCACAGCCTATCTATGTGATTTCCCCTCAGCCTCAACCTTCCACCTCTTACGCTGTCTCCCCAGCCTTCAACCAAGTGTTCGAAGGCCAGGCCTTTCAGCAGTATGACCGCTCGGGTAGGGGTGGGAGGCAGAGGTAAGCGATCCTTTCGTCAGAGAGGATCAGGAAGGTCCCTTAATAGAGGAAAACACTTCCAGGGAGGCCGCGGAGGTTACCAGCAACAATGAGAACTTCCAGGTAGGAGGGAGGCTGTTTCTCTTCCGCCACCGGTGGGGATTCAGCAAATGGGCACAAAGTATTGTGTCGAAAGGCCTGGGTTGGAGTTGGGTGGCGAATCCGCCCCCACCCAGACCTTTCCTTCAACTTCCATCCAAAGAATTGACGGAGTATGCGGAGGACCTCCTTCAGAAAGGAGCAAATAGCGAGAGTCAACAGAATTAAAGTTTCAAGGCGCTTATTCAGCATTCCAAAGAAAGGCTCACAAAAAAAGAAGGGTAATCTTAGACTTGTCCCGTTTAAAACTTGGCCATTCGCTGCGACAAGTTCAAGATGCTCACCATCTCGCAGGTGCGGACCTTACTTCCCCGTGGGGCCGTCACCACCTCTATCGATCTTACAGACGCATACTATCATATCCCATATTGCAAGACACTTTCGCCCTTATCTGGGCTTCAAGATAGGAGATCAAGCCATTCTCCTTCAAGGTAGTTCCCTTGGCGGTCTGAACGTGGCACCCAGGGTGTTTCACGAAGTTGGCGGAAGTGGTCGTCCAACAACTAAGATCGCAAGGGATCATGGTAGTAGTGTATCTCGACGATTGGTTAATTTGGGCTCCAACAGTCGAGGAATGTCGCAAAGCAACACTGAAAGTAATCCAGTTCCTGGTGGAATATCTAGGGTTCAAGATAAACAAGGACAAAATCGAGACTCACTCCGGAGTCAAACTTCAGTGGCTGGGCATTCAATGGAATCTATCCTCCCATACTCTGTCGATTCCATCAGCCAAGAGAAAAGAAATAGCGAAGTCAGTAAAGCAATTTCTAGGACACAAACTTGCTTCAAGGAGAACCCAGGAAAGGATTCTGGGTTCACTCCAATTTGCATCAGTGACAAACATCTTGATGAAAGCCAAACTGAAAGACCTAACCAGAATCTGGCGCTCACGAGCAAATGTTCAGGTCCAGGGACAAATTACATCAGTCCCTAAGGTTCTGCGGAATCGTCTACGTCCTTGGTCAAAAGTCAAGAAACCTGTCAATATCAGTACCCCTTCAGTTTCCTCCTCCGGGGATTACCATCCACACGGACGCTTCATTAAGCGGCTGGGGAGGATATTCTCAGTTCAAGAAGTTCAAGGAACCTGGTCACCCCAGTTCCGTCAGCTTCACATAAATGTACTGGAAGCAATGGCAGTGTTTCTTGACTCTAAAAGGTTACATCCGCCAAAGAACTCCCACATAAAGCTAGTTTTAGACAGCGCAGTGGTAGTCCATTGTGTAACAGGGGAGGCTCCAAGTCACGACATCTGAATCATGTCATGGTAGCCATCTTCTCCCTGGCGGGAACAAGTTCAGTTGGCACCTCTCCTCCACCCATATAGCTGGAGTGAGAAACGTCATAGCAGATGCTCTATCCCGATCAGTTCCTCTGGAGTCGGAATGGTCACTGGACAACCAGTTCGTTCCAATGGATTCTCCGGAGGGTTCCAGGTTTACAAGTGGATCTATTCGCATTCCAAGCGAACCACAAACTCCCATGTTATGTGGCCCCCACCCCTGGACCCTCTGGCCTATGCCACGGACGCCCTGTCCACAGACTGGAACAACTGGGAGAAGATTTATGTCTTTCCTCCAGTGAATCTTCTCCTGAAGGTACTGAACAAACTCAGGACGTTCAAGGGCAAGTAGCTCTAGTAGCCCCAGACTGGCCGAAGAGCAATTGGTACCCTCTCATTCTGGAACTGGGTCTTCGTCCTCTCGAATCCCAATCCCAGGCTCTCCCAGTCAGTACAAACGAAGACTGTGTTCGCTTCCTCAGGAATTCTCAAAACCCTAACTTATGGACTTCATGAAGTTTGCGGCTAAAAGAGATGCGAATATTGATCCTCGAAATATTCTTTTCTTGGAATCTGATAAAAGAGATTCAACTTTGAGACAGTATGATGCTGCAGTCAAAAAGTTAGCAACCTTCCTGAAGAGAATCAGATATAGAATCATGACAATCAATTCAGCTATATCCTTTTTGGTTTTCAGATCCTATTTGAAAAAGGCCGTTAGCAGCTAGCACTATTACGACAAACAAGTCAGCCTTGAAAAAGATTTTTCAACTCGGTTTCAGCATAGACTTGGACAGACTCTTACTTCTCGTCTATTCCCAAGGCTTGTGCTAGACTTAGACCTTCAGTGAGGCCTACGTCAGTGTCGTGGTTCTTAAATGATGTTCTAAAGCTGGCGGCTTCAGAAACAGATAATACAACTTGTTCATTTATAATGCTCTTAAGAAAAACTCTATTTTTATTAAGCTTGGCTTCAGGAGCTAGAATTTCAGAACTGTCGGCGTTATCCAGAGATCCAAATCATGTTGAATTTCTTCCCACAGGGGAAGTTCTACTTTCTCCGGACGTAGTTTTTATAGCAAAGAATGAAGATCCTTTGATGAGGTGGGAACCGTGGAAGGTTGTACCCCTTCCACAAGATATTTCTCTTTGTCCAGTATCGACCTTACGAGCCTTTCTGTCCAGGACATCCTTATCCTCATCGGGTCCTCTTTAAGAGAGAAAAAGGTGGTACTTTATCTATTAAAGGTATCAGGCAACAGATCCTGTACTTTATTAAGCAAGCCAATCCTGATTCCTTCCCTAAAGCACATGATGTCAGGGCAGTTGCCACCTCAATTAACCTATTTCCACATGAATTTCGAGGATTTGAAAAAGTATACCGGATGGAAATCGCCGACAGTATTTAAGCGTCATTACTTAAAGTCCTTGGAAGCTCTGAAATTTTCAGCAGTTGCGGCGGGTAACATAGTTTCCCCCGACTCTGCTTAATCTTTAGTAGAAGATCCAGTTCTCCTTTCTACCTATCTCACCCAACAGTTTGTCTATACCTGCCATGTTCATCTACGTTTACCTTGAGTCTTAGCTGCTCTTATGATGGTGTAGTGGGTGCCCCTTATTTTTTTGCTAGGGTCACTCACAATTGATTGTATATAATGATCTCTTTGATGTGATCCCCTTATTTTTATGCTAGGGTGACACATCTTATTTACAATGGTTAGGGGTTTTGTATACTAAGTCATATACATTTCTTTATTATATTATTGTCGAAGTTTGTTCCATTCAATTTATTATTATAATTGCTTTAATTATTTTGTACATATTAACTATACACAGATGTTAAGCTCAACATATATTCCATGTAAGCCCTGTATATATATGTTAAATTTAAGTTAATTTTAAGAAATTATTATTACCTTAAGTTAATTTTAAGTAATATTTCTATTCTGTATCATTGTGTATATGTACTATTAGCAATTATATTTCTTCATTTTATGTTATCTTTTATTGAGACCCTTTTTTGTCTGTTTTATTTGTTCTTTACAATCTTGTGCTATTTCTCTGGTACGATTTCGCGCAGCGACACGAACTGAGCCCAGAAAAGGGATTTTGACGTAAGGAAAAATCTATTTCTGGGCGATTGGTTCGTGTCGCCAGCGAAATCCCGCCCTACCCATCCCAACGCTCAAGATTGTCTGCTAACTTCAGGATGGCCACCAGAGGCGCAGCAGTCGGCAGCATGGGATGGAGTAGTAGTAGTTGCTGCCCACTCTGTGGGTCGGCTCCCCTCTAGTGGGGGTTTTGTAGTGGGAGATTTCTATTGGCAAGTGGTTCGTGGTAGTGTCTCACTCGCCCATAGTGTTCATACGACACCCGCTCTTGGAGGGTGAGTGAGTCAGTAGTACTGACCTTTTCTTTATTTTATTTATTCTCTGGTATGTGTTAGTACATTTACCTTAGAAATAATGGATTAAAGGATATTTCGCTGGCGACACGAACCAATCGCCCAGAAATAGATTTTTCCTTACGTCAAAATCCCTTTTTTACTATACCTTTGTTTTATGATATATGTATTATATATACATTTTATAATCACACACACATATATATACATATATATATATATATATATATATATATATAGTATATATATATATATATATATATATATATATATATATATATATATATAAGTTCAGCGATTTTATACTTAATCATTTTGATTTCCTTGGCTTCTCTATTTACATTCATGCCCTCATTGATAACTAATCCTATGACAACAACAAAAATGAAGGCAACAGAGCAAGAATTTAAACTGAAAAAAAAATACTAGAACTGTACCTTGTGGGATGGAATAGAACTGCAGCTTGTGGAATGGAAAGTGA
>NC_087203.1:76657560-76660060 GCF_015104395.2 Macrobrachium nipponense | reverse complement strand
ATATATATATATATATATATATATATGTGTGTGTGTGTGTGTGTGTGTGTGTGTGTGTGTGTGTATGTGTGTGTGTGTGTGTGTGTGTAATGTCTGTGTTTGTGAAAATATATACAACGTTTTCTGTATGATGGTTCTTCTCAAGTGTTAACTTTTCGACTCTAAACGAATATAACGTGGGGTTGCTAGACCCATAACCTCCGTCACTCTACTCGAACTAAATTTAATTCGCACTACCTGTTCCGATGCTTAAAAACGATAGACACGCAGTAGATTCCTCTTAAATTGGAATAATAAAGATATAAATAAATCTTTATATATACATATATATAAATACATATTTAGAATGTTTGGTTTTAAATCACGAAAAAAGGTAGAACCGAGATGACAATGCACACACAGTTACAGAGAGAGAGAGAGAGAGAGGCATATTTTTCACCTACCCCTTGTCTGGTTAGAGGTAAGGCGCTAGAGGGGCGATTCTTTTTTTTAACGCTGGTTGTGATCACCAAAGTTATTTAACGTTAGGTACAGACGGCCAACGAAGAATTGGCGTAGTTTCTTAATTCATTGCTCGTTAAGGAAATATTGCCGTATGCAGGTGCCAGATTATTTACGTAACAATAAATAACATTTCCTTTCAAAGGTGCTATACTTGAAATAAATTACATTAGAATTGAGTAGACTTATTCATCGTATTAAAGATAATTATTTTGCAAAGGAAAATATACCGATGGGTCCACGATTTCTAATTTTATTCTCAACTCTAGCTTCGTGACAGCACACCGCAGATTTGAAGTTTGGCTTTGCTGCCGCTCGAGTCGAGTCTTTACTCAACGTATTCGTACTGCACTGGGGTGTTGTCATTTCGTCTCCTACAGCCGATAAATAATACATCAAGGCGTTACCATTCTTTGAAAACGATGTTTAATTAAACTAATTTTGTCCTTTGATCAATAAAATAATTTGCATGACACATTTAGTGGGCCTTAACTGGACTTCTGATTTTTCCCACATGATTAGCCTAGTCTATACTCTCTCGGATACGTAATATTAATGAATATTTAAATCGACAATATATATATATATATATATATATATATATATATATATATATATATATATATATAAATCTGCTTTTTTTGACTATTCCCGTTAGTCTTGTTTTATTAGCCATGTTCGCCTTTCTTCTTATCCTTTTCATAATTGCTTAACATAATTGACTCTGACCTAGCTATTCAAAGTCAAAAAGCAATCATAAAAAAATCAAACGAATATAATTCAGTCTTATTTTTTATCGATGTCCTCGCCTTCCTTGGATCCCAGTCGGAGACAGTATGTTCGTTCGTTCGTTCGTTCGTTCGTTCGGCCTCCTCTCTGTGTGTGTCCAGAAGAGCGCCTTCACCTTGGAATTCTTGAGCATTTGAACTTGAAGATCTCTGGAGATGTTGTTATCTCGACGGAGCCACAGCTCCGTCGAATCCTGCCCCAGAGATCTTCTCCGCTCAAATTGCTACAGAGGAAGAGTGAAAAGAAAAGGACTATTCTACTTACGCGACAGAGGAGAAAGCTTCTGCAATCTTCAGGAATCCCAAAAAGGAAATCGCCCTTCAAGACACGAAGGAAGGAAGACGAAGGACGAACGAAACAGCGAACACACTGTCTCCGTCTGTCTTCAAGGAAGGAAGGAGGACTTCGAAATTCACAAGAGAAGAATCGAAGCTTCCGTCAGCTTCTCAAAACAACCATCAGCATCAAGCGTCTTTGACTCAGCCTCTCGACGACAGGGTCTGCCGTCAAGGGCTAAGAGAAAGTGGATGAAGATTGCATGAAGGTCTGCAAAGGACGTCACAAGGAGACGAGGACCAAAAGGAGGACTGGATACTGGAAGAGGATTAGATACTGGAACTACTACAGAGGAAGAGTGAGAATATGCCTACTTACGAGAACAGAGGAGAAAGGCTTCCCAAATCCTCAAGAATCCCAAAATGAACTCGCCCTTCAAGACACACGGGGAGGAGGACGAAGGACGAACGAACACACAGTCTCCGTCTGCCTCCAAGGAAGGAGAAAGACTTCGAAAGAATCTGAAGCCACTCTTGCAGAGCTGTGGCTTCGTCGAATACAGCCACAGAGATCCTTCATGCTCAAATTGCTAAAGAATCCCAATTGCCTCCGTCTGTCTCCAAGGAAGGAAGAAGACTTCGAAATCCACAAGAGAAGAATCGAAGCTTCCGTCAGCTTCTCAAACCAACCATCAGCACCAAGCGTCTTTGATTCAACCTCTCGGCAACAGAGCCTGGCCCCAAGAACAGAGCGAAAGAGGAGGAAAGCAGCAAGAAGGTCTGGAAAGGACGGCACAAGGAGACGAGGACCAAAAGGAGGACTGGACACAGGAAGAAGACTGGACACATAAAGAAGACTGTATACAGGAAGAAGACTGGACACAGGAAGAAGATTGGATACAGGAAGAAGACTGGACACATAAAGAAGACTGTAT
>NC_087203.1:76650060-76652560 GCF_015104395.2 Macrobrachium nipponense | reverse complement strand
CTATAAAATTCCATTAATAAGCCAGGGTAACCTACAAAATTAAAACTATATAAAAAAAACAGCACCGGTTCTTGCAAAAAAGCATAAATTTCAAAGACAACATCGTTCACTTTTTAATTTGCCCGGCCTCCCCAGCTTTGCCAATTGAATTAATGGTTAGGAAAAATAACGTTAGACTCATTTCAAAAATTATTTTCGACGTTTTTAAACAGATTACTTTATCGGCGATGTGTCAATAACATATCAGTTGGAATTTAGTCGATTTAGGTTGCCGTCCACGTTCGTTTTGCTTTGATTTTAGTCTGCGAAATTAGGCTGGTTGGAAGTTGCCCTTTTCTGAGGTTGCAGACTTTGGGTAAATCTGTCGCGAACGAGTAAATCAGTTCTAGCTTGAGAGTTTCTCTCTCTCTCTCTCTCTCTCTCTCTCTCTCTCTCTCTCTCTCTCTCTGTTACATAATTCATTTGTCAGGGAAAGGTAAAGGCTATTTTCTAGATTGAATATTCTCTCTCTCTCTCTCTCTCTCTCTCTCTCTCTCTCTCTCTCTCTCGTTACAAAATTCAGTTGTCAGGGAAAAGTAGAGGCTATTTTCTAGATTGAATATTCTCTCTCTCTCTCTCTCTCTCTCTTACATAAGAGCCAATTACAGAAAAAGTTTCCAGATCTCTAAATGATCTGGTATGAGACGGTAAAATCTAGGTTTTTACTATTTGACAATTATCTCTCTCTCTCTCTCTCTCTCTCTCTCTCTCTCTCTTCTCTCTCTCTAAGAAAACTTAATTAGTAAGGAGGCTTTTCCAAAGCTCTGCCTAGTTCCTTGTCTTTCTCTGAAACATTAGTCTAATTGGCATCGCGAAGGAGTGTCAAGTTACGGTTACTGTATTTAACTGGGAATGCTATTGCGTCATTGTAGTAGTTATTATACCAAAGAGATTAGATACTGAATCAGTATTTTAGACAAAAATGATCTCAGCATTTATAACAGACTAATAAATATGTAGAATTTTCGTCTGAAATGTCATCAAATAATAATAATAATAATAATAATAATAATAATAATAATAATAATAATAATAGAATAGAAAAATGCGCCTTAGTCACGTACAAAAACAAAAAGGCAAAGTAACGAGAACTGAAGGGATAAGCTACCAGATAGGAGCAACATCAAACACATAGATGAGACAGGATACAAATACCTGGGAATAATGGAAGGAGGAGATATAAAACACCAAGAGATGAAGGACACGATCAGGAAAGAATATATGCAGAGACTCAAGGCGATACTCAAGTCAAAACTCAACGCCGAAATATGATAAAAGCCATAAAACACATGGGCAGTGCCAGTAATCAGATACAGCGCAGGAATAGTGGAATGGACGAAGGCAGAACTCCGCAGCATAGATCAGAAAACCAGGAAACATATGACAATACACAAAGCACTACACCCAAGAGCAAATACGGGTACAGACTTCTACAATGAACACGAAAGGAAGGAGGGAGAGGACTACTAAGTATAGAGGACTGCGTTAACATCGAAAACAGAGCGCTGGGGCAATATCTGAAAACCAGTGAAGACGAGTGGCTAAAAGAGTGCATGGGAAGAAGGACTAATAAAAGCAGACGAAGACCCAGAAATATACAAACCAATGCACGGACAATACATGAGACAGACTAAAGAACTAGCCTCGATGACAATTGGCAATGGCTACAGAGGGGAGAGCTAAAGAAGGAAACTGAAGGAATGATAACAGCGGCACAAGATCAGGCCCTAAGAACCAGATATGTTCAAAGTATGATAGACGGAAATAACATCTCTCCCATATGTAGGAAGTGCAATACGAAAAGTGAAACCATAAACCACATAGCAAGTGAATGCCCGGCACTTGCACAGAACCAGTACAAAAAGAGGCATGATTCCAGTGGCAAAAGCCCTCCACTGGAGCCTGTGCAAGAAACATCAGCTACTTGCAGTAATAAGTGGTACGAGCACCAACCTGAGGGAGTGATAGAAAACGATCAGGCAAAGATCCTCTGGGACTATGGTATCAGAACGGATAGGGTGATACGTGCAAACAGACCAGACGTGACGTTGATTGACAAGGTCAAGAAGAAAGTAATCACTCATTGATGTCGCAATACCATGGGACACCAGAGTTGAAGAGAAAGAGAGGGAAAAAAGGGTTAAAAAAGGAATAAAGTATCAAGATCTGAAAATAGGAAATAAGAAGGATATTGGGAATATCGCCAGTGGAAATCGTACCTACCCATAATCATAGGAGCATTAGGCACGATCCCAAGGATTCCCTGAAAAGGAATCAGGAAAAAAGACTAGGCGGCTGAATAGTAGCTCCAGGACCTCATGCCAGAAGAGTGTGGATCCTAGAAACGGCACACATAGTAAGCAAGAGTGATGGGACTCCTAAGGAGGCAAGGATGCAACCGGAAACCCCCACCATGATAAAATACCACCCAGTCGAATTGGAGGACTGTGATAGAGCAAAA
>NC_087203.1:76625060-76645060 GCF_015104395.2 Macrobrachium nipponense | reverse complement strand
ATAGCCACAAAAGAATTCACCACCAAAATAGCCACAAAAACTCCGTCCCACTAAAAACAATACCGCCAGGAATCACCGCCACGGACCTCTTATATTTCTCAAATTAACACTAATTTCCCATATTTTCCACCCCGTTTTTCATCATGAAATAATTACTTCTGGTTTTTACGCCAAATCGCCACAGTTTGCGCATAATAAGAAAAATAGTAGAAGAATGAAAGGGGAAAAACACGTTACATTAAACTGATTAATTACATTTCGTCATCAATTTGCAAAATCTGAAAAAATGCAACTGCGGTATGTTATTATTAGTTACTACTTTCCACCATTTCTCGGGTGGTAGCCTCGAGAATACGGCTGAGATAAGCATGTCTCTCCTTCGCTGTGGAAATTAATGCTTCGTTTATATCTTCTCTATGATGATCAAATGTGCCTCGTGCTTGGCAACCAAACAATGCTTCAAATGGAGACATTTTAATGGAATCACTAACCATAGTGTTGATGCTACGTCTAACAACATCTATATGTCTGTCCCAGTTTTTATCATTTCCTCCTACAGTCATCCTGAGAGCTTCGAGCACTTTCCTGTTTGCTCAATCACATAACCCATTAGCTTCAGGTCTGTATGGAATAATTGTTACTTTCTGTATCCCCATGACTTCTGCCAATCATTCTAAAGTTTTTTTTACGAATTCTCTGCCATTGTCGGTCAATAAAACCTCGGGTGAGCCATATCTACAAATGATACCTTTGAAAAATGCTATAGCTACTTCTTCAGCTGTTTTATGATTAAGTGGAAAAATTTCTTCTATCCTCGTAAGTTCATCTATTATTATCAACAGGTACTTATTCGCATATCTAGATTCACAAAAATTTCCTAGGATATCCATATGTATTCTCTGAAAAGGTCTACTTGGTATCGGATATGGCCCTAATTTGCAGGAAGTTATCCTTGCAGGTTTGCAAGCATTGCATACTGTACAGTTTTTCACAAAATTTTCCACATCTGTGCCCATATTTTTCCAAATATATTTAGCACGGTGTGGACTACCAAACCTGCAATGCACTATATCCAAAACCACTCGAATTGAGGCTTTCAGAATGACAATCTGTGTTGTGTCTCCTTTACTTTCACTAGTCCTTAATTTATATTTAATTTTCCTGACCAACAGATTACCTTCTAATTCTAAACCTGATAAAGGTAACTTATAAACTTTCCTGAGTAATTCCCCTCTAAGAAACGCTTTTGCATTTGCCAAAATTTCATCTTCATCCTGCCTTTGCTCTATGAGACTCATATCCCAATGTATAGAATCACTAGTAACTAGCGTAACTTGAGATCCTTCCGTATCATAAAAATTTCTACTAAGGGCATCCGCGACTACATTTAATTTACCTTCTATATATTTGAGCTTTGCATCGAAGTCCCTGATAGTTAAGAACTATCGAGCTCTTTTAGGTGACAAATCTGGTTTATTAAAAAGATCCAATAATGGCTTGTGGTCTATAAGGACTTCTACTTTATTCCCCATCAGTAGCATTTTAGAATGAACCAAAGCTGATACTATTGCAAAGGCTTCTTTATCTATGGTAACCATTAATCTTTTATTGCTGCCTTTTGTCCTAAATTTCCTGGTATAAAACGCTATGGGATTGAACCTCCCATCAAATTTTTGCATAAGGCAAGCACCTATACCCTCCTGACTGGCATCAGTCACTAATGTGAATGGTTTGCTGAAATCTGGAAATTTCAGAAATGGGGGATTCATTAACATGTCCTTAAGTTTTTGAAAACTCTCTTCCTGCGGTTTTCCACAATGAAATTGAATGTCTTTCCACAATACATCTGTTAGAGGAGCTGCTATATTAGAAAATCCTTTCACAAACCTACAAAAAAATCCTGCCATCCCTAGGAATGACTTAATTTCTTTCTTTGATTTCGGGGTGCGAAAATCTGCTATTGTTTTGACTTTATCGTCGTTTACTCTAACCCCTTCCTTGGATATGACATGACCTAAATATGCGATTTGCTTTTTCGAGAAGGAACACTTAGCTAGATTAATTTTCAATCCTGCTAACCTAAGTCTCCTAAGTACTTCCTTAAGCACTTCCAAGTGTTGCACGATCATCCATGTACACAAAAACATTTTTACCCAGTAACCCGTGCAAAACTGTGTTTACCAACCTGGTAAAGGTCATCAGACTACCCGATAAACCGAACGGCATCCGCGTAAATTCATAGTGTCCCTTGGGCACTAAATCAATTGAGCTATAAATATTGTGTCCCCCGATTTCTACAAAAAGATCTAGCATGCATGCGACTAGGTAACGGTCAGGAATTGTCTTTTCATTCAAACATCGAAAATCGACGCATACTCGGACAGAACCGTCCTTCTTAGGCACTGCTAACAGAGGAAAGTAGTATGGAGACACACTAGGTCTAATGATTCCTTCCTCTTCCCATCTATTGACCTCTTTTTCTACCTGTTCTCTGATTTTGAAATGTATGCGGTATGCAGGAATAAAATTGGGTTTTGTACCTTTCTCTAAGAGTACCTTATGTTCCAACACATTAGTCAATCCCAGTTTATCCCCTCGTAAAGCTACTGTGTCCCCAAATTCTGCCAAGAGCTCGCTTACCGCTTCTATATGCTCCCCTCTACAATAGCCGCTGAAACACTGTCATCACTCCAATCTTGGAGATCTACCACATGTGTATTCTTCTGGTATTTCCTAACTGTACCACTACAGTTCAGTAATTCTACCTATGTAACACCAGTGTTTGATGCACTGTTCACTGATGCAGTGCTAATAACCCCTCTTAGTTTCTCTCTGCCTTCAATTTGACTTTTACCATAGTCTTTGAGCCTGGCATTAAAATAACATCCTCTGATAAAACACATTAATATTTGTGGTTAGTACCTCCCCGTTCCACGATCCCAAAAATATCACTGCCTGTGGTTCTCATTGCATCCACCAAGACCCCATTGTTAGTATCAGTAATAATATCAGTATTAGTATTAGTACCACCACCCATAACGCCATTGTCAAACCCACCAAAATTGTTACCACCATGGCCCTCAATATCCTGTTTAACATCACCGCAGTTATTCCCCGTATCGTCAGTGTGGGTTTTGGTATCACCACTCCCCAAATCCCTGGTATCATTACCATTAGCACCGCCAAACGCACCCCCATTTTCAATATTCTCCATATCCTCAGTTTCACTTGCATCCTCATAAGGGATAAAAACAACGGGTATTCCAACCGTTATATCACTAACACCTGCATGAACCGATATCTTGTCTTCTACACGCATGATGGCCCAGCAAAAGTCTGTTGCCCAATGCAACCCCTTTTATAACAAAAAAGGGTTCTATTAACATTATCACCCAGAGTAAATCGTATTCTAACAAAACCCAGGGTGTTTAATCTATGGGCTTGCACATCACACACCGTCTACGTTGAGGGTTGCAAAGGGTAATGGGAGAACATGGATTGATACAAATTATGATCCATCAGGTTTATACTCGCACCGGTATCAATAAATACCGGAATATCAAGATCCTCCACTGTTCCATATACTGTGGGCTCTGGGGCGTCCCCCACGAGACCACAATGGCGCATACAAATCATCTGTACCCTTTTTGTTGATCGGCTTTCCAAAAATTTCACCGTTTCCTTTGCCCTTTTAAGTGAACTGCCTGGGAAGTTCTCGTATTGTAACTCCCGAATTTCTAAGGTGTAGGTCTCGCATCTCTCCGTATCTGAGACGGACAAGCCTGCTAACAGTGAGCCACACTTTTACACATTCCACAATATTTGACTCTACATACTTTCTTTGTGTGCCCTGGTTTATTACAATTGTAACCAACACGACTGCTGTTGCCTTTGATCAATCGATCCTCTATTATATTTCACTTTTGCACACAAACGGGGAGAAGGAAATTCTGTGTCTCTTTGCATCGTATTTCTTGGACTGGTCCCATTAAAAAATGTACTATCTACCATGGGACATTTGGACACGTTTCTGAATTTGGGCATAAATTAGTTCTTCGTCTGATGTAGGTCCAATCATTTCATCAAAACTATCCATAATTATGTCTGGGACGTCGTGTAATAGCATTGCGAAATGTATCAATTTGTGTAAATAGTCGAGTGAGACATTGTTCCCATTTACCCATTTGGAATTTTCCAATTTCTGTATTCATTCTCCTGCTGAGTCCAAAAGTTTTGGGCTATACTCAATAAGGCTTCTTGTGCTTTTTTGAATTTTGTACAGCCCTCTTAAATCTCTTACCATATCACTGTGTTCTTTTGAGCCATAAGCCGCTCTTAAAAATGCTTGTAATTCGGTCCATGACCGACATTTAGTGTACTGAAAACTTCAGCATCTAAATGACAAATCCGCTTTATTGAAATTTAACCAGGCTTTTGCCTCTGTGAACGCCTCTGTATCATCCTTAATTCCCTTGGCGCTTAAATAATTCCCCTCAATAAGAATTTGCACTGATTGGGACAGAACGCCATCAACATTGCCTCGAAAAGGGCTGACTCCTGCATTTATGTTTGTTATTTTGTGCACCAGTGTCTGGCTTGACTTGCGTTGGCCATTTTGCTCTCTGATAACTCTTACACTTTAGGATTCGTCCCGACCTCAGTAACATTGATATATTTATGCGCTCACAAACCACCAACCCAAAAGTAATGATATATCATTCACCAATAAAAGATAAAATAAACATGCACCAATCCAACAAACCGCTATTTGCAACTAGCTGCTTCTCAGGTTCAAGGTTAATCAGCTGATTTAACTGGTACAAGGTCACGTTGGTCTATAAAAAACGGGAAGAAGATAGTGAGAGAAAGAAACTGTATGTCAAACCAAAATTTGATGCCATGCACAAAAACGAAACTTATAGTACCACTTTCCTAATACAATAAAACCACTAATGTCCACCAATCCCGATGGAAATCAAAATAAAATACACTTGTGAGCAAATGAACACCCATAAAAAGAAAAAAAAGAAAAAATAAACTTATACACCCAACATGCAACCGTGCGTAATTAATTCCCTTTATGATATAAATTCACTTTCCCCCCCAACAAACACGTCTTTACATTAAGCAGCAACAAGATGACTGCCCGCGGTAGCTACGAGGCTTAAAATTCCCCTTAAGTCAGCAATAGAGTCAGTTGCCCGATGCATAATTATAACTACTCTTCCCCAAAATATGTCCAACCTATCTAAATCTAGTCTCTTCAGAGGCGTTACCTATAGGCATTAATGTACCTTTTACCCGCTGCCACCAATTTCTCTAAAAGGGAAAATCTCTAACGAGGTCAAATGACACTTGTTTAAACAAAATAAAAACAAAACATCTAACTGGTAACGTAACCTACCATTCTTCTGTTGAATGCCATCTCTGGAGTTGGCTGAAAATCAGATCAGTTTCAAACTAGGATAAGGTAAACTCTCGTGGTTACAAAAATATTTCACAAGAATTTTCTTTATCCCTGACTGAAAAGACCTCATTACACACAATCCTTTAAAAATTGGAACTTTAAAATTAAAACTTGCTTTTTCGGTCCGCAAATCTTTGGCTCCTTGACATCTTCTAAGGACTCCTTTAATCTGCCCGAGATGACATCTTCAGGAGACCCGTTGCTAGCTGAAAAGTTCTTTACCAATATCATTTCCGTACGTCTACATCAGAGTGTAAGTTCTGAAGATGAATATACTGTTAAATGTGTTGTCTTAAATATTCTTAAAACAGTTATTTAGGAAGTTAACACTTCATCGCGAGAAGGTATCCGCCCTGTAAAGAGAAATATTGATTTTGATAGTGTGCGATGAAATCAGTCAAAGAAAGAAAGTTTATATTCGCCCTCTGCTTCTTTAGTCAAGTTGGTGCTAGGATGTCTGTTGGTAATGTCATCCAAGAAACCAATAGCATGAGTTCGATCGTTAATGAGAGTTTTATCCATGTGCCATCGGTAATAAATAAGCTTACAATTAGTTGAGTGAGCGTTCATCCATTGTTTGTCTTTAAAACATACAAGATTTTCCCCTCACTCATAAATTGTAAACATTATACTCCCAACTTTTAACGTAAATTAAAACGTGCTAAAATGTATGGTAAAATAGAGCGCTGCTTCGCCAACGAAAATTAAAATAAATACGCTATATTTTATTAGAAATAATTTTTCTGTCCGTTTTAACATGCGCATTATTTATTTTTACATTCTCATTCTAATAAATAAACCATAAGTATCCTATCCTAAAATTCCTGTACCTTTAACTCAACACGAAATCTTTTTCAGACTTTTCAGGCTCCTCCATAGACCTTTCCTACACAACCACCCACACACACACCACCACACACAACAAGAACAACAAACACAAAGTAGTTTGTAGGCTTACTCCCCAAGTAAGCAAATATATGTTTGTTAACTATCCAGACAAAGGGACCCGTGGGTAATTCATTACTCTGTTTAGAATATTTCTTGGTAAAAATTAAATGTATAAGCAATTCATAACAATACAAATTTCTTGAAGTAATTTCTGCCCTTGCATCCGAAATCCTTTTGTCAATGCCATTTGTTAGAGAGGTCAGCACTTGAATGATTTCAATTGTAGGAGCATGAGCATATTATGACGTCATGTCTTAAGATCTATTATGAAAGGTTTCCTATCCAATGATAAATTCTTTATATCCTAAAAAATTAACGTACACTCTTTTTTTCTTATATTTTTCTATGCACGGAATCGGAAATTTGATTAATTAGTGACGCTGTCTTAAACGAAGAGAGAACTGGTCTGAAAAGGGTATTTGGCCGATGTGTCTTGAGTAACCTTAAATTTTCCTTTCCTGGATTCGTACCTGTAGAAAATGTAGTTCTGTACCGATCACGCTTATCTTTTATGAACCTAAAAACCATCCAGACTTAAATTTGGACGAGTCCAGTTTTCCCATAAAACTTCAACTTATCTACTTGAATAAACTGTAAATAATTGTTTTTATTTTTATCTTTCATATCATCATCCATTTTCTTATCGATTTAATGTCTGTCTTTGGAGAACTAAATAGTATTAGAACAATGTGGGTAATTATGGACCCTACATACATTATATAAATATATATATAGACATATATATATATATATATATATATGATATATATTATATATATATGTGTGTATAATATATATATATATATATATATATATATACATTTATATATACTATATGTGTGTATGTGTGTGCGCGCGCGTGTTTGTGCGTACGTGTGCGAATATGAGTTTATACACACTATAATCATTTATGATTAAACAAGTAGGAATTGTCTTCCTTTTATTATATCAGTTTGTGTTCTATTCTCTTCATCGTCATCAATCTATTTCCTTTTTGTTCTTTTCCAATGTAAAGCCAACCAGACGAATAAGTAAACAAACAGATCTCTCATCATAATCACGTAACCAAGACCAAGAGTAGCCGTGGCTTAATCCGAACAGCTGGCCCGGAATTAAATCCCATAATATCTGCCTTTCTTAAACTGCTAAGAAAAAGGAGAGTGACGAACAGCAACGCTTAGTGTTTCATCTCGTTAGAATTACTTAATATGTCGGCTTTTGGGTCTTATTGTGACCCGCTGTCGATTGCACCAGGACAAGAAGGTTTGAACAATTGAATATAGAAGTTAGGCCAAAGGCTAAGCACAGGCACCTATAAAGTCATTCAGCGCTAAAACGGAAATTGACAGTAAAAGGTTTGAAAGAAGTAACAGAAGGAATCCTCGCATTTGCACTATGAATCAGTTGTTAGGAGAGGGTGGAAAGTAAGATGGAAGAAAGAGAATATGAAAGGAGGTAGAATAAAAGAACGAAAGGGGTTGCAGCTAGGGGCCGAAGGCACGCTGCAAAGAACCTTAAGTTATGCCTGCAGTGTACCGCATGTGGTGCACTGACGGCACTAACCCCTTACGGGGAACAAGGAGCTTTGTCACAAAACCGAATAATGATGAATTTTTCTATCCTTTTCCTCTTACCTTCGGGCCTTAGTGTGACCCTTTGTCGCTTACACCAAGATGCTAAGGTTTTCCCAAACCTGAATAACTTTACACCGACCCGTAAGGTTAGCTAAATCTAAATACCAGCAGATACTTTTTCTACGCTTTTACTCTTACATTCAAGCCTTTAATCCAGACTTGAGTAAGATCTCGGTCATAAATCAATTATGTAAAATTAAAATGATAAGACTCTTAAAGAGGGCACTTAGAAGTACGAAACGAATGGGTGCCTTTGTACCAAGTTCTATAGTTTAAATGGAAAATATATTGTAATCTATGCACGTTAGAATTAAAATTTAAACACCAATTCTTTTATCGCCTAATTCCTTTAATTTTGGTTATCGCAAAGATTAAAAGCTCTAACTCATTCATTATGTTCTTGTTTACCTCAGGCCTAAGCTAGATAAGGTCTCTGTGTTAAAAGTCCCACTAAAAGCAACTCGTAGGGCTAACTGAAATCAGCATTGCACAAATTAGATGCAAGGTTGAAGATGTTACGGTCTTGTGAAGTGAATTTCTAGTAACGTTTCATATTGTAAATACTTTTGAATAGATTGGCAAATATAAATAAAGTATTATGGGGATGATACGAGAACACCACAGACGAGTATCATGTTAGCTAACAACCTATCAAAAAAAATCATAAATAAAAAAACACCCAAAAGCTTACAGTTGAGAAGTTCCTTCTTCCTTTCTGTAGGAGATACAGAATAAGCAACAAGATAGATAGGAGAAAAAACCTTGTTGTTGTGCGTGTATGAGAGAGAGAGAGAGAGAGAGAGAGAGAGAGAGAGAGAGAGAGTAATGTGATTTGCATTTTTGATGTCAGTAACCTTGTTTTTCATTATTCAACATTCTCCAGGCCCTTGTCTTATTCATCTTTATGCATTTATTCATTTATTCTTTTCCGGAGAAATCACGTGTGACAAGATCAGTGAGGTGTTCCCTCGCTCTTTCCCTAATAGAAATTAAACGCGATGTGGCAGGTTACTTATGGATGGCATTTTTTCCCCTTTTCTCCATCTCTCTCTCTCTATATATATATATTGTTCAAGCAATTTTCAATGAATTCTCATCACAAATACTTATACATACACACACACATATATATGTGTATAACTAAATCACGAAAGTTTGGAACGTGATAAATGCGTAAATAAAGATATAAGCCAAGAGGAAAGTGAAACACTGGGGTAGCTGCAAGATCTTTCGACCCAACGTCCGTTACTTAGCAGATTGACTGACTCAGTTTCTACAAGATCTTTCGACACAACGTCCTTTACTTAGCAAACTGACTGACATGGAGTCAGTCAGTCTGCTAAGTAAAGGACGTTGAGTCGAAAGAACTTGCAGCTACTCCAGTGTTTCACTTTCCTCGTGGCCTATACCCTTATATATTATATATATATATACATATATATATATATATATATTATATATATATATATATATATCATATATATATATATATATGGACTAGAACCTTTAATTCCTAATTATCACTATTTTGAGAAAAATGTAAAAAATGCTTTTGTAGAGAGCAAGGGTTGTGTATACCGTAGATATATATATATATATATATATATATATATATATATACATATATATATATATATGTGTATATATATGTATATATATCTATATATATATATATATATATGAGAGAGGAGAGAGAGAGAGAGAGAGAGAGAGAGAGAGAGAGAGAGAGAGCAACGTCTTCCTTGGACAAAGTCCCTCAGGAATCCAATCTGACTGTTGGCGAGTCGGCTGAAAATTGCAACGGACGAGACTTGAAAAGAGAAGGAACCTTTGGTGTTCCGCCAGCGGTTCCTTAATAGTCATTTCAAGGACATCAGGGAAGGAATATATCCTACAGGAGTATTTTCTTCGCGGAGGTAATACATACTGGGAGGATATTTTCTTGTAATAATATCTTTTGGACGACCGTCCTTCGAAGAAATACATTTTAGAAAACTATTTTTTGTACGATGATTATATGTTCTGGAAGACGAATATTTTATGCAAGAAGTACACTGTTCAAGCATATTTCATGAGAGATATACAATCTTGTAAAAACATTCGCGTAAATGATTTCATTTCGGGAGAAATAAAAAGCAACAGAAAATCATCCGACTTCTTTATAACAATTATATTACCCCGAGTTCCGCGGAATCGTTAGATTCCAAGTTTCGTTCATTTTCTCCCACATTCTGTAATATTTCAAAATGAAATATGAAGGAAGGGGAAAGAACGGGAATATGACAGAAGGGGAGTTGGAAAAAAGTGGTGGGGGAAGGAAAAGGGAAGAGAAAAAGGGGAAGAGGCATAAACTAGACGAGAACAATCGAGAAAAGTTTTACCTAAAATTTAAAGGTCTGCGTCGGTCTCCTCCAATAGCTCTCGTGCCCGATTTGTACGGAATCAATAAAATTACCTCTTGGATGGAATTCCCCTTTCATCATGAGAATATTTTAATGTGAGAGAGAGAGAGAGAGAGAGAGAGAGAGAGAGAGAGAGAGAGAGAGAGAGAGAGAGATTCCATTTTTTTGGCGCTGGTAATATCAGAATGTCACTCGTTTTATTCATGAAATTCAAGTTTTAAGACAAAAATTTGACCAGAGAGAGAGAGAGAGAGAGAAGAAGAAGAACAAGAAGAAGTTTTAAACAGTTTTGACATTAAGGTGCCAAAGTTTTATTCTGTAAACCTAATGAAAACAAACCACCCTCTCGAAAAACCACTATAAGACAAATAAAACAAAAGATGTCGTCTTAACGGAACAAACTTCCTTGGGCGACTCTCCCGACAACATTAAAGAAGATTACAGAGCTCATAAAGTCACGCACCAATCTCCTCCAGTGTTAAATTGGCCGCCATTTCGTGACCCCCCTTTCTTCACTCCCCATCCTGACACCCCCACCCCCTTTGGAAAAGTCCGTGTTGATTGGGTTGCCGTAAATTCCAGCAGACACCCAGCTAATTGGTCAACCATAAACTTGAAAAAAGAACGTCTACAGTGATTAGCTCAGGCAATGTGAGGTGTTGAAGCACTTACTAATGGCCAGAAGGGACAAAACTCTTGCTGGACTTCGGAGACTCCTTCAGTCAACTGGAACACTTTCTTTTGTTTAGTATCACCCAATATTTAACACCACATGTCAACGAGACGGACAGCACAGTGCCTTATCCAGCCCGGACCCGAAAAACAAGGGAGCTTTAAGCCACAATACTGGCTGAGAATCGAAAGAATTGCAAGTGGACTCATAATTTTTCGGGGGAAAGTACGTACACACACACACACACACACACACACACATACATATATATATATATATATATATATATATATATATATATATATATATATATATATACATATATATATATAATAATTTATATATATGTATATGTATATATATATATATATATATATATATATATATATATATATATATATATATATATATGAAGCCCATTGAAACACTGTGGGTGAAAGCTAAGGACTATATTTCGGTGGAGTGACTTCCACCCTTATCAAGTAGTGGTAAGGGTGGAAGTCAGCCTACGGAAATATAGTTCCTTAGCTTTGAACCAGAGTGTGGATAATGTTGCCTTTCAATACTTGAGACGTATGCTGTTTTAAAAGAAGAATTTATTTACATATATAGTAGATATACATTTATATATATATATAAATATATATATATATATATATATATATATATATATTATATATATTATATATATATATATATATAATAGATATATTATTAGATATATATTGATATATAGATATATATATATATATATATATATATATATATATATATATATATATATATATATCTATATATAGATCATATATATATATATATAATATAGATATATATAAATATATATATATATTATATATATATATGTTCAAGATTTTAGCTAGAAACAAGGAACGAAATAATCTTTAACCCAAGTTTAATTAATCCGTACCGAGTTGCCCCTTCGACTTTGGAAGAATCCATTCTCCTTTTTAATTTTGAAAAGCTATCCTCTTCTCCATTGGTGCTTGGAATATCCCCTGCAGACATACTGGGAGGAACTATCCAGGAGAAAGCTTGAAAAGGCCTTGAATCCCAGGAGAGAGGCCTCAGAACACGACGGACCTAGGCTAGGTCAGATCACTGGCCCTTTTACCTAGATGCCGCTGCCCCCTCACCCCCACCCTCCTGGGCCTGCTTCCCATGCTTTGGGAGGCCCAAGTATACTTTTAAAAGTCCATAGTGTCACGACTTAGAGAAGGAGGCAACCAGCTTCATCACAAAAAGGTACTGTAAGGGAAATTCCATTTCAACCAGGGTATTGTTTTATCTTTTTCTGTATTTCATTTCATTTTCCAAGGCGACTTATGGAGTGTTTCATTCCTCTTCACCATCTGAGCTCAATTCTGTGATTACTCCCCTTTGATACCAGTAACATTCCCCTAGTGAATTAAAGCCACGAAATAGTTTTCTGCTGTATAAATTTCCCAGTCATTTCATTTCCCCCTGAGTGGCCTTTTGATTGAGAGAAACAGTGAGTAGAGTTCGCCCACGTGTGCCCTGCCTCATGCCTATGCCCCTCTACTTGCAGACAAACGCTGTGCCTGGCAGTGGTAGAACTTGGAAGTCCTTCAAGCTTGCAATTTTGCTCCATTGCGCAATTTTCCTAAACACGTGACCGGGCTGCTCCCCTACGTGTTCGGGTAGACTGAGAGAAGTTCTCCTACCCGCCTTGTGTTTCCTGGACCTCTGTAAATTTATGTAATACAGTGCTTTTTACAAACCTAGAGTCCAGCTTTTATGTAAAAATTCCTCCCTCTTCAACCTTTTTTTTTTTTTCTTGTTCAAAACCCCTCGTCCCTCTAGTCAATGTAAGTGTATTTTCTGGGAGGAGACGAGGTGGAATTTTGAATGATATATATATACTCAACTTTTACTTGTCTTTCTTTAAGAATGCGCAGATCAGATGCAGCGAAAAATATAACACGACAGGTACTGCCACATTAATACTTTAACAGCTGACGTCTCTTTCACCAACACAGATGGCCCATCAAAAGGGCATTGAGCCCTTCTACACACACTGCGCCATTCACCCAGGCACTTCCTGGATATTGAGGCATTCCCTCCCAATATCTCTTTCACGGTCTTTCTGTGTCTTGCTCTCCGGCTACCGCCAACCTATCTGGATAATGTACTATATACTTCACAATGTTATTTTCATCCTCTCTTCCCATATGACCAGTCTGTCTCAATATATTGCGTTTTTTCTTTCCACCTAAGTTACATTTAATTTCATTATTTCTGTATACTTGCAAACTTCTCGCCCTTTCAGTTTTCCTTACATTATATGCTACGGTAATCTTAAAATTCACTTTTTATTCTATCATTTACATTCAACAGCAACGCTTTATTTAAAAAATATGAGTGCATGCAAGGAAGTGTATGTATGTATGTATGTATGTATGTATGTGTATATATATATATATATATATATATATATATTATATATATATATATATATATATATATATACACATACATAAAGCGTTGTATGTTTATTCTATATGCCTCATTAAATATGCCTCATGAATATTTAACCTGCTCTCTCTCGCTCTCTCTCTCTCTCTCTCACACACACACACACACTTTCATTTATAAACGTGATTGCTTTAAAATAAGTTTTTGAAACATACCACAAAGTGAAACTAGATTATCGTCGATATTCAAATTAACATTCTTCAAAACTTTAAAGAAAGTATGATCACGAAGAGAGAGAGAGAGAGAGAGAGCACCGGTACTATTTGCAATAAATAGAATTCCTCTGGAATCAAAGTTGAGTGCAGCGATGGACGCGACTGGGAAAGAGCGGAGCCACAGTGACCTTTTTCGGGTTCCGACATTGGTTCTTCAATGACCACTTTAGGGGCATCAGGGAAGAAATACACGCGCTGGATATTTTCGGAGGGGAATATATTTTCTGAAAGGATATTTATTCTGGAAGGGGATACTGGAAGGGACAAAAAAGCAGCATGAGACATGATGGCCATGTAACGGCTTTATTGCCTTTTTTAGGGTTTCTTTTTCGGGTTTCTAAGAATAGTGGGACCTTATTTCGAGGAGACACACACACACACACACACACACACACATATATATATATATATATATATATATATATATATATATATATATATGTATATATATATGTAGTATATGTATGTATATATATACATGTATATATATATATATATATATATATATATATATATATATATATAGCATAAGTGACACATTACAGGCAAACTTCTAACACCTAAGCTTATATAACTAATGAATTTGAGGAACTTGCAACGTCCAAGACAAAGGACCTCCAAAAAAAACATATGATATTTTCCAGCTTATCCGAATGTTCATTATTATTGACCAAATGATATAGTATTTGCTAAGATATAGCATTTTCTGACATAGAGGTAACTTATTTGCACTGGAGTCGGTCATCCGTTAAACCTCAAGGTTTTAGTTCTGAATTAAACGATTAATTTTTTTTGGACATCCGCCTCTTTTTCTGGTTTTCTTCGGGTCTGGGCTACATTAGAGACTTTGGACTTCCCCTCCCACTGGCCTCTGTACGTTAATGAAATACGACAATGAAGGTGCCATCAGTCGAGTCCATTCTATTGACGAGAAAACCTATTCTGGGAACGCTATTCGATATCAATACCGTGAAAATAGAATAACGAACGGCGGGATATATCCGGATCTCTCTGTGGAATAACTTACTGAGAGAGAGAGAGAGAGAGAGAGAGAGAGAGAGAGAGGAGAGAGCTGCATCGAAAATCTATCTATACTTCGCTGCAACTGGGTTTTATGGGCTGCCTCGATGTGTTAATGTAAATATCAGCTGTGGATTTTAAAGTTATTTAAATTGATCTTTTCCTTTCAATTCACATTCTCCAAAAGTGTAAACCGATTGTGATGCATATCTTGAAACACACTGCTTAAAATGACGTGAACGTAGTAGAATCTTAAGAGGGATACTGACATTTCTAGAAAGAAAAAATAAATACTAGAAATATTTCTTTTTACCTCTTAGAAATATCAGTATTCCTCTAAGGTTTGGCCGCGATGACGTCCTTTTGAGTAGTTGCAATAAATTGAAAGGAAACAATAAATCTGAATAGCATCTACTCCACAGATATTCATATGAAGACATCGAAACAAATTACACCTATGACCGTTTTGAATAAAAGCGAAGGATGAGAAATAAAAATTTTGCGTGAAGATAGACTAATCTACTGTTACATGACATAAAAACGAGAGAGAGAGAGAGAGAGAGAAGAGAGAGAGAGAGAGAGAGAGAGAGAAATACTAAAGCTAATCACATTAAAATACCAAGCCCTTGTTATTTCTGTATATATAATTATTTTAGCATCAGGAAGTCGCCGTTGACCTTGTATATAAGTATCTTGATAAGATTCCTATTTATTATATTATCATTATCACTATTATTAGCTACATTCAAGTAATACACAAATTTTCTGTTTAACATGAAGCCAACAAATATCGCTCATATAATTTAACATGCTCTCATTCAGCGCTGAAAGGAGTGAGCTTTTCTATAACTGTGAAGAGTTGGTTTTTGGATACTAAGATTTTTCATATTATTATTATTTTTATTATTACGCAAAAACATTCTTATGAAGCCATCAAAAAGTGGTAAGCAGCATAAAAAAAAGGGCCAAACATGGAGACAAAAGTAAAACAACAGGAGAAACAATAGATACCAAATAAATAAAATGAACCTAAGACACAGACAATTAGATGCAAGACGAAGAAGTAGCGACACAGAGCACAGGAGGCAGCTACCTTAAGCTCGATTATTCTTGATGTGATCCAGAAATCTTACTCAAACGCCCAGTTTCAAGAACGATCTTTACCACTTGTCAAACAAAATAACTCAGAGTCAGGGAGAGAAAGAGAGATTAATAAACTGTTTAACCAGACTACCGAGTTGAGAATCTTGACTCTCAATAGGCAAGCACAATCCATTATAAGGTTTTGATACCATGTAATTAAGATTTTATCTCAAGGCATGCACTGAGGGTACAATGTTCCGAGCAAAAGCACTTTAAAAGAAATAAACCAAGACGATTCGTAGCCTGGAAAAAAAAGGAAGAGTAATCTGCTACTCTCCGTGGGACGTTAAAGAGGATTTCAGAGGTCATAAAGTTTGTACACCCATTTTCCCTACCGTTAAACTGGTCAGGAAACCCTCCACTTTACCACCATACATCCCCAATCACGCCCAAGAAACGTCTCCCTGATTGGTCGGCTGTAAATTCAGGCGGGTAGGCACCTCAGCTGATTGGCCAACCTTATATTTGACTAATGAACACCTTTTATTGGGTCATTTAATTAGGCTACTAATGGTCCAAATGACTCTTGCTTTACTATAACTGGCCACTCACATACATTAGCGATTCGTGGGCTTGTGCGTTCAGTTAATTATTTTCCTTACATAATATATATATATATATATATATATATATATATATATATATATATATATATATATATATATATATATATATATGTCTGATTTTAAATCACGAAGAAATCAAAAACTTTATGATTATACGAACAAAGTTACAGCTAATTAGTTCATATATATATAAATATATTTATGTATATAGATACATACATACATACATATACATATATATATATATATATATATATATATATATATATATATATATATATATATATATATATATGTATGTATGTATGTATGTATGTATGTATACATATATATATTTATGTATATATATGAAACTAATTAGCTGTAACTTTGTTCGTATAACTATAAAGTTTTTATTTCTTCGTGATTTAAAATCAGACATATATATATATATATATATATATATATATATATATATATATATATATAAATAATATAAATATTATGTGTGTGTGTGTGTGTGTGTGTGTATACATATATTATATATATTATTATGTAAGGGAAATAATTAACTGAACGCACAAGCCCACGAATCGCTAATCTATGTGAGTGGCCAGTTTATAGTAAAGCAAGAGTCATTTTGGACCATTAGTAGCCTAATTAAATGACCCAATAAAAGGTGTTCATATATATATATATATATATATATATATATATATATATATATATATATATATAGAATCTACTGGTCACTTTTTTACCAAATACACATGAAATTGTAATAGCCACAACGACCTCTTAACTTCTTGAATTCTTTGCTCTTTTTTTTTTTTTTTTTGGGGGGGGATACGCTTGTCACTACAAAAGCCAGAGGTTCCAAAGAATTCAAGAATTAAGAGGGCGTTGTGGCTATTACAATTTCATATATATATATATATATATATATATATATATATATATATATCTATATATATATATATATATATATATATATATTTGACCTCACATCGGGTTCGAACCCTCGGCTCTGATATGAAAGGCCAGAGCGCTACCAATTGATCCACACAGTTCTTAACAAAAGTTGGACCTTAAGTATTCCGTAACCGAGGTTTTCCCAGGCAGTTGCCACTTAACATACCATCGAATTTTACCCAATTTCCCGACCCACCAGTGAGCGAAGTGGTAGCATTTCATTCGAATTAACCCTTCAGCGTGAATATGTTGGCACTACTGAACACAAGAGCACGCGCTTCACATAAATAAATTTCTAATTCGCATCGTGAACGACTATACAATGTATAAGGTAGGCGTGGGCTTGTGTGAGTATCAACTTGTTTTTGCTAAATGCAGAATTGCAAGTTCGCTTTCCGAACTGCATCATTTTCAACGTCAAAGAAAATCATCAAAGTCTGCAAAGAGGTTTTCCCATATTGAGAAAATCAAGCAGCACTTGTTTCTCCCCGAAGCCTTAGTCTTCTCCCCACCCACCCCCCACCCCCGCCCTCCCACACCTTCACACCTTCCGTGACTGACCGAAGATCCCTTGACGAAATTTAATTAAACGCTGAAAGGATCGCACATCGAATATGGTGATATTTATGCATCTGCCTCAGATGACAACAGATAAAGAGAAAATCCATTGTCAATTCACCCCATCCCAGCAGTGTTTTGATTCCCGCCCTGATTGATAGTCGCTGGGGAGCGATTTTCAGATGTTCTTCCGCAGTCAGGTTTCGTTGTCAGATGTACAGTTTTATGAACAACTCATGAAATTGGACTTTTACTGACCCTCTGCCCTTCATGGAATGTTATTTCGCTTTTCAATGTTCTCTCGATATTGAAAAACGACATATTCCAAAACATGCGTCATTTAAGCAGATAAATTACCAAAGGAGACGAGAGCAAATCTTTTCCGAGGTGACGTTTGAATTGATAAAAAGGATAACCATCAATCAAGTCAAAATTAAATAAAAACCTTTGCGTACCTCGTTATTTTACATTCATTGAAAATTCTACTGCATCTTGGCTCTTATTCAAGCATCACAGCAGCACTCTGAAAGCGAAAAGTGAAATGGATTAATACGATGATGCTAAATATCCCTTTTGCAACTGTGCTTACATCCACCCACTGAACTCCGACTATTACTTAATTTTGTAATCTCCTTTATTTCCTAATAGTTATAAGCCTTATAATCTAGTTCATTTTTCATAAACTTCCTCTCACGTCAAATTCATTCGTCTCAATTACATAAGAGTAACGTTTGCATCCAGTAATCTTCCTTCTTGACTGAATTTGCTTTCTATTTTCCCAATCGCGTCCATCATACGTTGACCAGTTGTACTTCCAGTACAGCTCCTTTGTTTATAAAAAATCAGTAAATAAATAAAACACTTTATTTGAAAAGTTCATTCCTCTTACTCTTGCTGATTTATGAACATCATTCTTTCGAAACCATGGGTTATAATCATGCCTTCACACCTGGGATTATTTTCTTTTTTTATCCACTCCTAACACGAAAGCAAATCATCTCTATCTGGTTAATAAAAGTTTCGATTCAAAAGTTAAAAATCAGCTAGAATATTGTCCAGTTTCATTTATTTATAAGTTTCTTATCTACATTCAAACCAATCCAGATACTCTAAAGCACAACATTTGTACATACGTCACAAACAGTTGCATTCTGATTGTCCAGCACGACGACTTCAGTTTGGCCAAAACTAGCTTAATCTTATTTTGATACCTTTACTCTTTTATTCATTTTATTAACCACACCAGGAGCTGAAGCTTATGATAGTAGCTTAAGCTCAAACGCAATCATCCTCACTGTGAACCAAAACTCAGCTAAGACATTAAGCACTCTCTTTCGTAGTTTTCTCTCGTGTTGACATCCTTAATAAGAGCACCATTTCTCCCTTTATCGTAAAAATGGTATTGAGATCATTAAGAATAATCACACTCGCTTTGTAGTGAAAATCCGCTGGGTATTATTCAGATTTCTTTATAGCTTTTTGTTCTCTTTAATCCCTCTATTATATTTATATCGTTAAGTGCACTTTTGAACTGTGGAAAAATAAAAACAGATACAGTATTATCTAAATTCCATCGAAACTTTTTAATTTTTTCTCCAACCTGGAATATAGATTCTGCCACTACAATATCTCTTCTTGCTCTAACCTGTTTGTACTCTTCATTCGTCCCTACAATCTTTCAGGTACCGTGTAAATTACCACTTGAAGACCGAACATACATCTCTTTGTGACAGACCCGTTCGTTGGCTGCCTCTCCACTTTTCAAGTCCCATCCTTTTCCTATACAAAAAATGACAACACAACCGTTTGAGGCTGATGGGTACTTTCGCAACGGTGAATGAATGTTTGTGAGAAATAAGATACCGAAACAGTTCCGGTACCTTTTTCGCAGAAAACAGGAAAAGATACA
>NC_087203.1:76602560-76622560 GCF_015104395.2 Macrobrachium nipponense | reverse complement strand
ATGTGTGCGTGTGTGTAACACCGCATACCAGATATAACTTTTACGTTTATGTCAGCAGAAATGAGAGAGAGAGAGAGAGAGAGAGAGAGAGAGAGAGAGAGAGAGAATATGAACAAGGGAAGTAGATTGGTCTATATTGAAAAAAAAGTGTGTTCCTTTCTCTAAAGTTGCAATGCTGCAGATTGGAATTCTGCTATAGAAGCATCTCTTTGGTGCAGAGAAAATGAATGATGGTCCTGAAAGTCTCTCTCTCTCTCTCTCTCTCTCTCTCTCTCTCTCTCTCTCTCTCTCTCTCTCTCTCTCTCTCTCTCTCTCTGAATCACTTTTTATCCCTTTAACTTTGAGAGAGAGAGAGAGAGAGAGAGAGAGAGAGAGAGAGAGAGAGAGAGAGAGTAGTTTCATACCAGAAGTAGTTGGGGGTTGGGAGGGTTTGGAAGATGTTCAATTTAAGGCCGAGATTTTCTTGATAAAATTTCAAAACGTTTTTTCTACGAATCTAAGCGGCACTAATATCAGATGTCTCCAGTTCACTATGAGAGAATATTTAGTTCCTTACAGAGATAGTACTATTATTGTTAATATAATTGAAAGATGTTTTATTCATAACACTTGCATTATTATTATTATTATTATTATTATTATTATTATTATTATTATTAGTTATTATTATTATTATTATTATTATTATTATTATTATTCAACAAAACCACAGCATATACTACAACGTTCATAAGAATACGTTAGGAAAGGCTGAGATTTGCTTTTTGAAACTTTTAATGAAATAAGGGCGTTGGTAACATCATATGGATATGTGTTCAAAAGAGAGAGAGAGAGAGAGAGCGAGAGAAGAGAGAGAGAGAGAGAGAGAGAGAGAGAGAGATTTATTAGTAAATATTCCTTCATACCTCATCGGGAAATGTAGGAAATTATAAGCTCCCCAAAAAACAATATCTTTGTTTTAAAGTTCGCAGCAGCATTACAAGAAATAAGAACTTTCTCTCTCTCGTCCTATTCTCTCGCTCACTCACTATCGCAACAGACGAGCAATCCATATTTCTACTGGAACCTCCAACGATGTTGTCTATTCTTTTACGGCCATCTCAATTATATCTCTCCTCTCTCTCTTCTCGTCGTCATCTTCTTCTCCTCTCTCCAAATATATCAGGGACGTCCTTATTTCTCATTCATCTTAGAACCCTACGGATCTCGACTTGTTCCCTGGGCTAAAAGCAGTTTTTCTCTCATAGTCTGAAAAAGACTAATCACGTCAAATAGCCCAATTAAAAATAGGAAAAAACAAAGCTGGGTAGACAAGTTTTGGGGTGATTCTAATTCATTTATCAAAATCAAATTTCATTTTTCAAGTTTTTCTTGAATCAGTAGTTATTTCAGTAGTCGTAAATTCCGTGGGGACTGCCTCTTTTCAATTATATTTTAAATGTTAACTATTGGTAAACAACAGTGTTTGGTACTGAAATATTTATTTCAGTGAAACTTCTCGTGTTCTGAAAGATTTCCACGAGAGGGTTTATCCTTGATTTACCGATTAACCAGTGAACGGGGTAGGTTTTAATTTTTTCTGTGGAGCTACTTAATAATGTTGCATTGGTGGAGAATACACAGAATTTTCATTACGGATGCAGGGTTTTGTGCATACATAGACGTTTTCTTTGATGTGAAATTAATTCATTTGCATATCTTATCAAGAAAATAAAATGAACTAATCAAGAGAATAATCATAATGCATTCGCCTCTCTGAATAATTTATTTTGTGGTTTTTAAAAACATTCTCATTTGTAATTGTTAGTAATATACTTTATTTTCCTAAACAAACATTTAAAATTTATTGTCTTTCAGGAAGACTAGTTTTAATCACCCAATGAGAACGAACGTAGTTTCTACGTAACACTCTCTCAACACATTGTCATTCACTGGGGACATAACGTTGCCAAAGGACATACTTCATTTACGTGTACCCTTCCACGATGGAACGCAAAAAACATAAACAGACATAATACTCTGCTTACACCATCAAAACATAAACTTGGTAAAATGACCAAGGGAATGTGACCAAGTTTATCTCTCTCTCTCTCTCTCTCTCTCTCTCTCTCTCTCTCTCTCTCTCTCTCTCTCTCTCTCGACTTACAACTGAGAAGTCCTGGGCTTAATCTCAGGCGAAGGAATAATATGGAACGTTCACTTAAACTATTTTGCATGAGTTTTCTATGCAGTAAATTACACACAGATAATATATATACATATACGTAAACACTCATACATATATATATACATATATAATATATACCTATATATATATATATATATATATATATATGAATATATGTATACATTCATATATATAAATTTGAATATATATATATATATATATATATTATATATATATATATATATATATATTTATATATATATATGAATATATATAATATATATATATATATATAGAATATTATATCTATATATATATTAAATATATATATATATTTATTTAATCTATATATATTATATATATAGTATATATATATATGCATATATGTATTATTTATATATTATATATATTATATTAAATAAATATATATATATTACATATATAATATATGTATTATATATATAGATATATATCTGTATGTATAATATATATATATATATATATCTATATATATAATATATATATATATATATAAATGTAGCACGGAAATCCACGTGCTTCAGAATATCATAAAATCCACGTAAGAAGGCAAGTGAAAAACCGGACTTGGAAAAAGTACTTTCGTAGTATACTCTACATTTGCAGGTTCACACTAAGTAACATAGTTTACTGACCTTTGGTTATATACAAAATTAAGTAGTATTGGCGGAGTTACAGTTTCTTGATTTGGGCAGCACGTTCCGTTCCAAACAGAAAGGACAGGGAAGAAGGATCAAGACATAATCCAGGCCGGAGGTTAAAATTCCTGGTGCACGTGGCCTAAATGAATACAGTTTCCAGATTTGTTCTTTTCTGATAGTCGTTGGCCTTGCAGATTATAGTGATGTACTATAAATATATATATAATATAATATATAATATATAATATATTAATATATGTATATTATATAATAAATAATTATATATATATATACCCTATATATTTATAATTATATAATAATATATAATAATAATACTTATATATATTAATCTATAATAATATATATTAATAAATATAATATATATAAATATTATATATATATATATGTAATATACTTATAGTAAATAATATACTATTATATATATTGTAATATATATATATATACTTATATATATATATAATATATATAATATATATAATGTATATATACTTATATATTATTATATAATATTAATATATATAATATTATATATATTATAAATTATTATACACGCAACATCTATATTATAGTAGCGATAATATATGTGTGTGCGCGGGCGCTTGAGAGAGAGAAAGATGTTTTTGGGGTGAAAAAAGAGAAATAGAATAGATATATATATTGACAAATAATCCTCATCATAATGATAAATGGGAAGGCCTTCATGACGTAACCCTAATCCCCCCCGGGGAGGATTTATATATCAGATATTTATTAAGTCTCTTTCTCTTTTTTATACAACCCACACACTACACACCACACATATATATATATCTATTATATATTATATATATATTATTATATTATATATTATATATATATAGAATATATATATAGATATATATGTGACTTAATTTGTTATTATATATATACACACACACATATATATATATATATATACATATACAGTTAGGCCAACGCCCAGGCACACTCACCGATATTTATAACCATTCATACGTTCACTGACAAGATCATAAATTTTGTGATGATGAAGGGATTCATAGATGTATTCAATATTTCGAGCCGTCATAACGTCCTCACGATATTTATATCACTGATTAAACTGCTTCTCATTTCTAAAGCAAAAAAAATTGCATTCAAAGTAATATATCCAGGGTCATGACAAAGTAATGCTTTTCATCAATCAAAGTATAAAGCATAAGCTTCAGCAAGCGGCGTTTATTAAAATTACACAACATTTGCACTTTTTATTATAGAAAAGAATATATATACTTTTTTTATATTCATGGTTTCACTTATTATAACAAAAACACTTTTTTTTAAATATCTTTTCTTCTTTGTCCTGAGTTACGAATTTGTATAAATTAGGCACTTGACGGCTTACATTCTTACTAGAACAAAACATCTTCCACGGAAGACTGATCGAAAATTCAAAAATAAAAGTTACATGCCATCTTGAAGAAGAGCCAAGCAGTCTTTGACTCCTTTGAAAATACCAAAGAATATCTCAAAACAGTAAATTCACACACCTGTTTCCTCACCGGCAAAACTGCCGAGGAAAAAAAACCGCTTTACAGCCATATATAACCCATTCAACTGGGCACCAAACTCCGCCAATGAAACGTCGGCGCTGATTGGCATACTGTAAGTTCAAGCGGTGGCACACTCCCGCTGATTGGCCGACGATAAATTTGAAAAGAAAACACCTTCTCTGATTGGGTCATTTAATTATAACCGTTAAAACTCTCGCTAATGACCAGAAGGGACTTGTCTTCGCTGATTGCTCAGACATTGATATCCAGAAAGGAACCTGGAATGCTTCGTCACTTGAATGGAGCCTTCTATCTCATTCAGACTGTTCGTTTACAGAGAGAGAGAGAGAGAGAGAGAGAGAGAGAGAGAGAGAGAGAGAGATTTTGTCAAATACTTCACTGACTTACACCATCAGCCAATTATTAAACATGAATTAGATTAACCCTATTATCTATCCACTTGTTTTGATACATTTCGTCTTCTTCTCAAACGTTACTGGACAAAATAGAAGTGTCTCCGTTACAAAAATATCAAAACGGCTTTCTGAGTTTGCAAAGGATCAAAAAGATTTACCCAATTTGCAAATTAAAGCCTCCTATCATCGCTAAACCTTCTAGGAAACTCATAAAAAAACATTGACCACAAAATAATAAATTCTCAGAAAACAGCTTTAATCTTAAACACAGGTCTGAGTGAGAAGTATGACCCTCATATAAAATGTATATGAACCTGTTTGAAGATATAAATCATCTCCAATATCAAATCATACATAGGTGTTGTTCATTTCGTCATTTCCCTCCTGAGGGAGCACGTGTATTTTACCCTATAAAATGTCACCGAATTCGCAACGTTATGCCCGATCATAATTCTAATACATCAAAAAGGACACACATATGTTACAATCTGCAGAAAGTCAATTACATTGCATTCGCTACAATCGCGGCACCAGGACATCCATACTGGAAAGCGACGCCTTTTAAAAATTCAATCCAACAGGGGCTCGCCATCGAAATATGAGCGATATAAATGTCTTTGTCTTAGATGACAACAGACTAGAGGGACATCACCGCCGGTGCGTCCTTTCCCCTGTTTTGATTCGTCATGATTAATTGACTTTGGGGAGCGAACTGCTGGAAATCATGTAATAAATCTTTGCTGGTCGACTGCAGTAACTCTGCGATATCAGAGAAAATCAAAGCAATTGCTCCTCTTCTTCAAGGTGGAAGACGTAGATGAATATTCTAATGTAGGTTTTATTTATTTTTATTCATTAATTTTTTTGGGGGGTGTTGGGGTTAGTTAGGAGGTGGGGTTGCCTTTCTAACATTGCTATGTATAATTTATTATTTCCTGAAGACCGCATTGAAAAATCCATTATTTCTCTTCTCTTTTTCTGGAACACACAACAGTAGGAGGATTACCAGGTACATATTTCAAAGCTTAGATCAACATAGGCTCAGTGGGTCAAGAGAATGAGTCTACTAGATCACCAAGTATCCGTCTGGGATGGAACCCTGAACTTCTCTCTAACAAGGTAAGAGTAATACCGCATATACCACGAGAGAGAGAGAGAGAGAGAGAGAGAGAGAGAGAGAGATTCCTTCACCGTTTACCATCAATAGTCCTCCAGGAATCCGAACTAACTAATGGTGAGTCGTCTGGAAATTGCAACGGACGAAACTGGAACGAGAGGGAAGCTGGAGGAACAATTAGGGTTCCGCAATTTGGTTCTTCAATGGCCATTTTGGTGGGCCTCACCGGAGAAATATTTTCGGCACGGATGCTTTCCGTAAGAATTTGCTCCGCAAGGATCTATTCTGAAAGGGTATCTTCTGAAATATATATATAAAAAAAGTATTTTGAAGTTTATATATAATATATATATATATATATATATATATATATATAATATATATATAATATATAGTATATATAAATATATATATATATATATATATATAATATATATATATATATATATATATACATACACCACTACATACATACGTACGTAATATACACATATACATTTATATATAATATATGTATAAATATATATACTATGTACTTTATGTTGCGTATTTTAAAAGTAAGTAGGTCATCCAGTAAAACTGCAAATACCTTGAAATCCATTTTACAAAAGACAAATATCTCCCTATTATTCGTTAGCAGACTGAGAAGAATTTTAGTATTTATTCACCCTTCCCTCTTGTCTTGATTGACGTGGATTAACAGAATCTGAGAACGTGAAATAAATGAAAAAAAGTTATATATTTTACAGATAACGTCGGTCCATCTCCTTGCATGTATTCCGTCGATCGCATTGCCAATACTATTTTAGCTCTTGATGTCTTGCATAGAAGCAAAGAAATTATTTACGACTTCATTACTTTACACATATTGGAGTTCTGAATATGTAGATTCAGTTCAAGTTTGGGTAATGGAATCCCATTTAAAAGGATAAGAGCCGAGACTTTTTTAGCACTTTCTCAAAACTCAGGAATTTTCCTCCCACCCCAATTGTCCCAACGCTTACAATTTATCTTTTAAGAGATACAAGGTCTAGTGCTTCCCTCAAGGTGAAGCTTTCCTCTTTTTCCTTCTCGTAATTGTTTTTATCAAGCCTAAACTTAACAAGGCGACTGAACTGCTCTTCCCAAGGGCCTCTACTGGTTTCTTACTTCAGTTGCTTTTAACGATGCATCGATCCATTATTTTCGCCAATGTTACGAAACTACGATTCATTGTGGCCGCATGCGTCGAAAGTAGTAAGATATAACTTTTCATTGTCGTCGTATGTGTTATGAAAATACTAACCGCTGTTGTATAGTAGGATATTACAAATATGTGTGGTCTTCGCATCATGATACAGTGATTTATTGTTGTTGTAGTTGTTAGGATACAATGATGTATTGTTGCCACTGACCTTGGGATGCAGTGATTCACTGTTACCATAAGTATTATGAAGTAACTGTTCATTGTTGTAGCTAATTTTTATGTAGTATAATACAGTCAATCGCTGCTGTCTTGGTAGTATCGTACCACGAACCCTTACCAGCGTAGGCGTTACGCTAAAAGTTGTGTTACTATTATAGACAACCATATAATATTTACTGCTGTAGTAGACGCTACGATACAGAAATCCCGCGTCGTAGTAAATGTTATCAGACTCAGATTTCATATCAAATTCACATTTCGTCCCAGCTGTCCAACCTATTTCAAAATTTCTCGTTCTAATAAAGAGCGAATCATTCCTTCTAACCTTGTGGAAGACCCAAAATTTGGTTCAGATAATGGGCCAAGGTTCGATTTCCGGGCTAGGCAGAGAGCTTGAAGGTCGTTCTAACTGGGCTTCTGTTAACCTTAAGCAGTAACTTATATACTTGGCAGTTAATCAATTGTAGTAGATGACAACCACAATGGAGGAGGGGCACTGCCAAGCAACTTCATCCCTTAAAAGTTTTGAAAACAGGTTCGGTGTCAGCTTCTCCAGTAACTCCTTGCAAGGTGAGAGGTGTGTAATAATAATAATAATTAATAATAATAATAATAATAATAATAATAATAATGAGCACATTCAAGTGTTTATTTATCAGACGAACTATTGCGAAAGACAGACGAAACAAATTGGGGTTACATTAACTATAGCTAATCAAAATTATCATCATGCAAACCATCAGGTTACCCCCAAGAGCAAAGCTGTTCCCATTTCCGCTCAGCAAATTATTGCCGTTTAATTTGCTTTAATTTTCGAAACAAATTGACTGCGTAATTTTCTATACCCTCCACGGATCAGTAAAACGGTGGTGTGCAGGAAAAGCGCCCGTGATCCGTTTCCTCATCAAGGGAACTATTTCATGCTCTGCATTATGGTTATTTCTTATCTCATATACATGTCCAGTCAAAATTGGCGGTAATATTGACGTATTGTTGCAATTGCAACTGTTTGTAACATACCGAGTAAATTAGGCTGCTCTACATTGTCTTCATGAAGATTTTGGGATATCTAATTGAGGTGTTCCTTACCCGTAGACTATGCGTTGCACAAGGAAAAAATATAATCTGGTTCTGTTTTTATTATTATTATTTATTTACTTATTTATCTATTGTTTTTTTTTTTTTTTTTTTTTTTTTTTTGTTGCTCTGAAGGTTTGTCGCAGTTTTTCACTATCCAAAGCCGGATTACAGTGATATCATTATTATCATTATTATTCAACATAAGCACTCATGTTAAATAAGTAAGAAATGAACATCGGTAGGCCAGGGTGAGGATGGCAATCTTGAACACCGGTAGGGAAGGGTGGGGCTGGTAACCTCACTCCTAAAAATACCTGCTGTAAACCTGAGCTAACCACTAAAAGAAGCCTTGTGGATGAAAATAATTTCCGAAAGACAACCATACGTGGAAATATTTAGCTTAATAACATTAAATATTTGACTAAATAACACGACTAAATCTGCATATCATACGATATGAGCTTTTCACACGCATCTTTTGGACTTGCATGAACTTAAAAATTTCCTGTCATGAGCCAAAACTAAAATAATACAAAAAATTTTCGGTAGAATACGTAAGCGAACGGACGAATCAGGCAGAAATTCATCAAAGGAAAATAGAAATACAAAAATGAAATAGAGTCTAAAACTGCCATTAAAAAATACAGAAATGTTTGAGCGATGGACATCGAATATTTCCTTTCACATCAGAGCCCAGTGTGAAACAACCGCCAAATAAACGAGTTTTTGGGGATTCCAAAAATCCTGATCAAATTGCAAATAGCTTTTTAACGATTCGTCATAACACACGGTCATCTCTCTCTCTCTCTCTCTCTCTCTCTCTCTCTCTCTCTCTCTCTGCATGGGCTTGTAGCTTAGTGAACGTACGTCCAAGCACACGTCTAGCTCACAGCTGGACGACCCGACAAGGAACGACATGAGCGCGTTGCCTAAAATCCAGTATGCATTCGTTAACCTAGCCAGTGAATTGAGGACAAAGGCGCTGTTTGACTGTTGTGGGTTGCAGCTAGGGTGGAGGAAGGAAAACAACATCCGAGAGTTCCCACAAATTATATATCAAATCGGGAAGGCGTCGACTTGGTAATCCTCACTTCACCAGGATGAAACCATTCAAAAGATTCCCTTCCTCCAGTACTCTCTCTCTCTCTCTCTCTCTCTCTCTCTCTCTCTGTTAATTTAGGCGTAACGATTTCATCTTTGCCATTTATCTAAATCTTACAGCAAATACCTCCCGACAGTCCGTGTAAGAGACTCACAATGTGAAAAATTTAGAAACCTGTTTTCTTTCTGAGAAAAAGGAAATACGAATCTGCGCAGGCTCTAAAACCGTTATATTCCCAGGTAAGACTGCTGAAGCTCAGCGTTAACCGTCGTCCCTGATGCCCACACCACCTAAAAACAAATTCTTTTTCTTTCCCCAGGTCTCGAAGTTAATTACGTATTGTTGAGCTTTCTTTTTTACCCTCTAAGTCGCCTGGAACTTTGTAGCACTGGAAGTCAATGAATAAAGATGATGGTGTTTTCGTCGAGATTTACAATAAACATCATTTTTATATGTCGTTGAACCAGTTGTCGAAAATTCACCAAATTTGCGTTGCTTTTTGATAAATACCAGTATTATATAACTAAAGTATGACCTTTTCAGCGCCAACTACCAAATGGATAGAAAGAACAAATGGTATATGCGTGTGTGTTGTGTGTATGTGTGTGTGTAAATTATATAGTTATTATATATATATATATATATATATATCATAAGTATATATATATATATTATATATATATATTAATATAAATATATATATATAATATATATATAATTATATATTTAATTATATAATTATAATAATATATATATAATATATATATATATATCTACCTATCTACCTATCTTATATATACATATGCCGTTCTTCTTTCCATCCAGTTGGTAGTTGGCTGAAAGGGTCATAGCCTTCAGTTTTACAATACTGGTATTTATCAAAAAGCAACGCAAATTTGGAGAATTTTCGACAATTGGATCAAAGACGTATAAAAATAATTTTATTTTCTATAAAACGAATGAATATTCGACTTAATTGAAAAGTCCATAACATTACTGGACGACGATGTGTTCCCGTGGTTTAGTATAAACATTTTTCGTAATAAAACTGTCACAGTCTTATTAAAAATTAAGAAATGAACTTTAAAATTCTCACGAGCTCAAATTTCCCTCCCATTCCGCTCAACAAATCATAGCAGTAAATTTCAGCAACGACTGTGTAGTTACATCTAGCAATTACTGTAACTGAATTAATGAGACTCGTAAAAGCAGCACAGCTTTGGAGAGTCATTACCTGTTCTTTGCAGAGCTTACCTGTAATCAACAAGGTCCTGTTTGCTTTTGTTTACGCGAGAGAATTGCTTTCGACTTCGGGTAAATATTCGAAATAAATTGCTCTCCGAATACGCTGAAGGTCATAATGCTCCCGACAATGAGTGAAATAAATAGGTTCTTTGAATACTCGGAATTTCAGCATTGCTTTCGTTAGTGTGTGGATGTTAAGAGTAAACCGCAGATGGAACTGATATAACTGCAGGAATGCGAATTTGAATATATCTGAGAATTGAAGAATTTAAGATATTTTAATTACCCTTGCTGTGGGAAAATCGGAACCGGTCAAATTTTTTAAAGGTAAGAAAATACTCTCCAAAGACAGTCTACTATAACGGTAAAATTGGAATGATTACATAACAAGATAAATGAAAATTAAAACCTACAGTCCCTATTGAGAAGATAAAGAGACTAATACTTTACTTTAACAATCGATAACATTAAACGCCTAATAAAAATTTAAAAAAAACAGTAAATTACTAACTCAAGCAACTGATCAGTTTTACATTTTCTGATGAGCGCGAGATATTAAAAAACCAACTGATCTTACCCCCGATTATTGTTCCTACCGACTACAGGCCTTTTACAGCGGACTGTGAGAGGTACTAAATAAATTGCTTTCTGCCTTTGCTATCTCTGCTTTTCATCCTTCCCTTTGGCCTCTGCTTAGTTTGCTGTCCAATTTCTCTAACCGTCTTGCTTTTATTTTCACCCCTTATTAAAGGACAAAGCATTTGGGCCAGCTTAATTGGAGTCTAGGGCTGTGAAGCAGAAAAAATTCAACACAAATGTGTGTCAGTGCTGTTGGCACTATTCACAGGAGCGTATTATTATTATTATTATTATTATTATTATTATTATTATTATTATTATTATTATTATTATTATTATTTTATTCTTCAGAATATAATAATAATAAAGGGGCCATTGACTTGAAATTCAAGCTTCCAAAGAATATGGTGTCCATTAGGAAGAAGCACCAGGAGCTAAAGGGAAATACGGAAAGAATAGATCATTCATTTAAAAAGAAATAATAGATTAACAAATTAATAAATAAATAGACAAAAATGTGAGTAAATTATCAAAATGCAAGGCGAATCATAATTCATTAGTGTAACCATACCACCTCCCCCCCCCCCCCCACAAAAAAAAAAAAAAGTTAATGCTAATACTATAAAAAGGCTGAGACCACAAGTCTCGACTACAAAGTTGAAAACAGAGTTCATTACTGGTCGACGGTCTCTGTTACACAGGAATAAATGTACGGGTAAACGGTGTGCCTTATTATTATTATTATTATTATTATTATTATTATTATTATTATTATTATTGAAAAAGAAACATACAAGGTTACTGAGTATAACTTGTTTACTTGTAAGTATTTACGTAGTATTTTAATAAAAATACTAAGTAAATACTTACAAGTTAACAAGTTATACTCAGTGCCCTTGTGGGTTTCTTTTTCCATCTTCAGTAGAAAACTGTAAGAAGTTTTAGTTCGGTTTATTATTATTATTATTATTATTATTATTATTAGTAGTAGTAGTAGTAGTAGTAGTAGTAGTAGTAGTAGTAGTAGTAGTAGTAGTAGTCTTCAAAATGTGCAAAAGTTGATAATTAATAACCCTAATCGGCAACTACTTCCACAGAACAGAAAAAATGGAAAGGTAGAGTGCGGGAAATCAGCCATAAAATAAACGAAGAAACAAAAGACAAACAAAATCATTTAGAAATTAGCAGTCACAGAATAAAAAGAAGATCATTTGAGGCAACAATCCAGACTAAAACCTCACTTCAATATAAGTTCGCACCAACCTCCCCTACTTCCACAACAGCGGCACACAGCCTCTTTGTTTCCCAGTTTTGCAGTTGCAGACTGCAGCAATTAAAGGGTCAGGGAGCCGAACGGAAGACACTACTGCAAGTTCTGCATCAAGAGAGGAACGTTGCAAAATGACGTCGCAATAAATTCGAATGGGAGTGACTGGGTCATTACGGGAAGATTAATGCTCGCCAAAATGCTATTAACCTGCTGCGGTCTGACTCCTCCCTCCAAGTGCGCTTCCTGGTGGGGAAAAAGATTTTGATGATGTTGGTGACGGGAGTGGGGGTGGGGGTGGGGAAGGAGGCTGTGGTGGTGATGGGAAAAGAATGAATAGGGTGAGTCTGTGATAGCTGAGTTGAATATAGGACTTAGGCCAAAGGCCAAGCACTGGGACCTAAGAGGTCGTTCAACGCTGCGATGGAAATTGATAGTGAAAGGTTTGAAAGGTGCAAACAGGAGGAAAACCTCGACGCAGTTGCAGTATGAATCAAGTATTGGGAGAAGGTGAAAAGTATGATGAAGAAAGAGAATGTGAAAGGAGGTACAGCAAAAGGAACGGAAGTGGTTGCAGCTAAGGGCCGAAGACACGCTGCAAAGAACCTTAAGTAATGCCTACAGTGCACCGCAAGAGGTCCACTGACGGCACTATCTCCTCTACGGGGGTGCGATGGTGGAAAAATGATAGTGACACTTTCATTTGATTTCATGAAACTAAGGCTGTCAAGCCAAGCCAAGTACTGGGGACTTTTGGCCATTCAGTGATTAATACAAAGGATGAAGTTGGAGTGGTTGAACAGCAAGACAAAGATCCAGAAGATAAAGGTGATAAGTGCAAGGATCTAAAAGTGGATGTGGGAAACCCCTCAGCTGCACTAAGAAGTGGTAGACGAAGGTGTGGATAACAAGACTGAAGAAAACAAGCGAGAATGGAGGTAAAGTAAAAGGCTAAAATGTGGTTGTAGTAAAGGTCGAAAGGACGCTACAAAGACGCTTTAGTAATACTTACAGCGCACCGCGTGAGGTACACTGACCGCATTGGCCCCCGCCCTCCACCCCAACTTCATGGTGGTGATTAGTGATTGTGACGGTGATTATATTGATGGAAATGAGATCGTCAGCATAATAATAGTGATGGAAGAAAAGGCAATGACGGTGATGACAACAGAAACGATAGCGTTGGTGACAGTGACTGGGAAACGACAATGTCTAGCTGTGACAATAGTGATGTCGGCATGGTGATAATAAGGTTTGTGATAATTGACAAGGATGATGATAATGATATATGCTGTCAGTAGTTAATCTATCAATTGGAGTTAGTTTTCCGAAAGACAATACGTTGGTTACGTTAATAGAGTTTTCCGAAAGACAATACGTTGGTTACGTTAATAGATTAAAAGATAAATACTTTCCTCCTTTGAAATTTACTTGAGCCAAAAATCTGAATTATGATAAGTAAGAATAATATCTGAGCATGGTCATGAATTGAACGGGTGACCAACCACGAGTACAAAATGCATTAGGGCACGCCTCGCATGTCTAATCCTCTACGGCGGAATGGAAGTGAGGCTAGCAACAATAGTACAAAAATCAATAGTTAGAAATCTATATGTATTGGGAATATAGTGTGATGGGTAACGGGTCACATTAAAGCCCTAGAGGCCAAAAGACTGAGTAAGGGAACAAAAATAATAATAAGAAAAAAAACATTCAGAAACCGCAAAACCTCCGTCAAGGCTGTGAAATCCAACACCTCCCCCCCCCACACCACCACCACCACCACACCCAAGGCCCTACCCTTGATCAAAAATATTTTTATCCAAATCCGCATGTCGTCCAAGAATTAAAACTTGTTGCCAGTCACGAGATAACAAAGAGACAGAAAAAGTGAGAAACAAACAAACAAAAAACAAAACAAAAAACAGAAGCGAAAACGCTCAAAATCTGATGATCATAAAAACCGGTTTAATATTTACCCGTATTGGAGTCCCGTTATTTTGCAATTAAAATCATTTTTGTCACAAGGAATGACGACTGAAAAATGCTTAAAATCGCTTTTTTGTTAATATATGTGCGCCAATCTACAAAGTAAGGAAGATGAAAAGACGTGGGCAAAACCAAAACAGTTTCATAATTGCAGGAAAAATGCAGAGATGTTTGTTTGGTGAACATAGAAAATTCCACGACAGATTCAAAGGGAAAAAACAATTTTTGAAATCACGATCAAATAGCAAGTAGTTTTTTATTCACTTAGAAAACCTCTCTCTCTCTCTCTCTCTCTCTCTCTCTCTCTCTCTCTCTCCTCCTCCTCCTCCTCCTCCTCCTCCTCCTCCTGCTCTTCATCTTCTTTCTTCTTCTTTTCCTTTCTCACTCTCTCTCCCTTCTTCTTCTCCTCTCTCACTCTCTCTCAGTAGGGAAAAAGACCCCATTTCGACTCAACCTCAACACCCGACCCCCAATTCGGCTCACAGGCAATACCCCATAAGCTTGCCACTATTTAAACCTCACATACGTTGACCATTAACGACTCCACGGGAAAACCACCAAATATTTCACTCTAATTCAGAAAAGAACCCCAAAATGGATCATGAATAACTCTTGGAAAGGAGAACCGTGGTTTTGCTCAACCCCTTGAAAATACCCAAACCCATTGTGGCTCAAGATATAATCTACGGATGAAAAAAAAAAACCTTTTCACGAACCCTTGAAAATACCCAACCCCATTTTAGCTCAAGATACACTCTACGGATGAAAAAAACCACCATTTCACATAAATATGAATGTGAGTGAAAAAATTCTAAGTCCCTTAACCTAAACTAACCTAATCCAACCTAACTTAACCTAACCCACAGAGTGAAGAAATTCTAAGTCCCTTAACCTAACCTAACCTAACCCAACCCTACCTACTGGCTCAAGATATACTCTACAGATGAAAAAACCCCATTTCACACAAATATGAATATGAGGGAAAAAATTCTAAGTCCCTTAACCTAACCTAACCTAACCTAACCCACATGAAATACCCAACCCCATTTTGGCTCAAGATATATCCTTTGGACAAAAAACCGCCATTTCACATAAATATAAATATGAGGGAAAAAAAACTAAGTCGCTTAACCTAACTTAACCCATATGAGTATAATTTATGAAAAATATGAATATGAGGAACAAATTCTAAGTCCCTTAACCTAACCTAACCCACGTGAGTGAGTATATGAAAAGATATGAATACGAGTAAAATGAATTATAACTCCCTTAACCTGACTTTCTTCACGACTCACTGCCAGGTGCGTAACATGTCATATCACATGATAGTATGAATGCGAAAAGATTTCTAAACTCCATTCAAATTCAGATAAGCAACTGATAAGCACCCACAACAGTCACCGTTTCTCTGTGACTCAATGCCAGGTGCACAACACGTCATATCGCGACGGTACGCATTCACACGAGACACACAACACAACACGATTATCACACCTCGATAATCCATCTCCATGTCCAGTGTCATACACATAACACACACACACACACACACACACACACGACATGATATACCGCTTTAGCGAAACCTCAAACAAGGTTGATAAATAGACGATTGTAATTACCCACCTGCACACACATACACTGATAATTCCGAAGGTTTTGCTGATGTGAGTTAATCCCCGAGACCTGTTGTGAAAAGACATTTACGATTGCTACCACCAGTATATAAGGTCAAACAGCAGCAGCAAGACCCACATCAGTTTGCCAACAGGCTGCTCTACTCCACGACATCTCTACAAGCAGACACGGGTAATTCCCCCAGCAACAGCGGCAATGAAACTATGAGTGACAGCGCCATTGAAATTCCTTTGCCGTGGCACATATATACAGCACCGAAGGCTCGGACTAGCCAGAGGACTGCTGAGTCTGCTGTCACCGTTAAAGACGACGAGTGAACAGACCCAACCCAGGACGATCCTTAACAGGAGGTACAGCAAGGAGCGCCACTCCGCAGGATGGTGAGAATAATTCTTTTTATTTAGAAGTTTGTCGAGATGTGACTCGCCGTAAAAAAAAAAATGCACATTGTCATGCCACATTTACTTATAAAACAATCAGTTTATTTTTAGTAAATTCTCTGCTTGTTATTCCTATTTTTTGTAGGTTCCACCGTGAACGCTGTCACAGCTCTACCAAATGGGGAAAATGCAAGGGGAACATTGCCGAGAGGAGGTCACTGTCAAGTAGGAGGTGCCAAACAACAGCAGACACTGCTTAACAGGGAAGGAGAGGAGGCCAACCAAAATGTGAGTACTATCACTTATTCAACAGCAGTAGGAACGCACATTGACGTGACAATGGTGCTCAGAATTAACAGAACGCAGCTCGCCGAGGACGTCTTGTGAACACTCTGGGAGAGGGGTATAAATTCTGTCATATTATATCTGTGCATCATCGTCATCAGGCAGAGAATGGTGGGTGGCAGTGGTACCACCCATGAAATGTGTTCTTTTTACTTTAATACGCCACCTGTGCTAACATTGGTGGACACAGTGTATGAATCACTAGATGAAGCTATTGAATATGTGGCGAGCAACCTTCAAGACAGGCTCAACTTAAACGAGGGTTCGGGTTAGCCCATCACATCACGTCGCTACACAGTGTACAAATCAACATCTCGCGGTGAGAAATGGTGAACATAGCAAGCTTTAAAAAGTATTCCGCGGGAGTCACGGGTGGCAGCCAAGTCATCAACATCGAATCTGGGTACAACTGCATCATTACAGCGCTAGAAGCATATGTGCTACTCAGGAAAAACCACAACACACCAGGTAAAAACCTCACCAGAAGATGTGAAAAACCAGATAAGGATTAATCAGAACAGCATTAAACACACACCCGACATGCCACTAACAGCGACTCCTTCAAGACATTGGAAAAAGACAACAACCTTAATATCTTTGTGTACAAATTGTGTGAACTGGTCATGGGAAAACATCAGAGAAAACGATGGACTGTGCATCTCACTAGAAAGGGGGGGTAACACGTCATGTCCCCGACTGGTCACTCTACTGCTAATCACAGATGACCACCTCGCTCTCATCAAAGACATGTTCGCCTATGTGAAGGCATTCCGACAAGGGGTAAATACAATGAGAAGAGAATACACAGGTGGCATGTGTTATCACTGTCTAAGCTTGTTAATACCCCCACCATATGCGATGCCCACACCCAAAGTTGTTCAACCCTAACCACAGTTCTATACCCAGAGCCTGACCAATTTAAACAGTTTGAAAAAGCGAAAGCACTGAATACAACCTCGCACATCGCCTTCTTAGATTTTGAAGCATACAACAGACAGCCTGACGCAGATGAAGACCAGAGAGTTGTGTCAAAGTAGAAAGCGTACGCATATTGTTACACAATCGTTGACGGCAGAAGCAATGAATACTGTACACACAGAGTACGTGTAGGTGAATGTTGCGTCAACGATTTTCTGGTAAAAATAGCCGAAGACTGGGCCAGGATATGTGAGACAATGGTGGCACACAAAATCAGCATGACCTCTGAAACAACCCGCCAGTTTGAACAGGCTACACACTGCAAAAGTTGCAACATTAAGTTCACCAATAACAATATCAAAGTGCGGCATCACATGCACCACATACCGACAGACAACTGTGTGTGCGCATTATGCAGAAAGAGCGATTTTAATTTGAAATATGCAGACAGAGCCCTATCAGTGTTAGTACACAATTTGTTTTACGATGCCACCCTCATCTTGAAAGAAGTGGCTGCCAAGCATAACTTCGAAATCTTAAAACGTGATGGAGGCACATTTTATTCGCTTAAAACTGGCAACATCAGATTGATGGACAGTGCCCACATGATCAGAGGATTGCTTTCCAGTCTCGCGTCGAGTCACATCAAGCAGAAAGGAGCTTTGGAAATCACACGCTGGATGTTATCTAAATATCCCGACGAGTGCACCAAACTAGTTTTGAGCGCAGGTAAACAGTACTACCCTTACGACTACGTCACAGGTTTCGAAGTGTTGCAAAAACCTGGCATCCCTCCCAAAGTGTGTTTCAATTCCTCACTGACAGGGGAAAGCATACCCTGTAAAGGATATGAACACGTCTGCAAAGCGTGGAACAGTGCAAACTGTTTTAACTTACTGGATTACACCGTTTTATACCTTCTCATGGACATGGGATTATTGGGGGATGTTTACTTAGCTTGGAAGAAGGCCGCTTATACACAGTTTGGACTGGACCCAGTCTACTATTTAACATCTACCTCCCTCTCACTAGATGCTTTTCTCCACACTTCGCGAGTGCACCTCCCCCTAATTTCTGACGGGGAAAATTTACTAACTGATCGTTAACAACATTCAGAGGCGGTTTCTGCAGTCTAGTCCAAAGGCATGCCATAGCGAACAACCCCGAGTTAAACCCACATTTAAAGCTGGTGACCTATAATCATATATAATGTATGTCGATTTTACCAGTCTTTATCCTATGGTGATGAGCAGATATAAAATGCCTTTGGATGAAATAAAGGAGCTCTCCCTCATCGAACTAGAGAGGTTTACCACCAGCGATATCACATCCATCAATTCGCAGGGAGAACATGGTTATTTCATCCTCCTCGATACTAAGAAGGTTAGGGATGATGTTGCTCTCAGGACGGATGAGTTCCCTCTAGCTATACATCACATGAACGTAACCCTCCAGGATCTATCCCCTTACACTAAAAGCCTATTGGAAAAGTTTAATGTAAGGCTCCCTAAAATAAATGTCAAACTGGTAGGCACACACTTGCCAATGCAAAACCACTTAATTTGCCTCCCCCTATTGCAGACATTAATAAGACTCGGTCTAGAAGTCAACATGATAAGAAAAGTTTACAAGTTCAAAACAAGGTTGTTTTATTTATGGAATAACATCACAGAGAATGCGAGAGGAGAGCAAAAGAATCAGACCCTGACAAAAGGAACACCATCAACACTGCAGGACAGCATTCGGGCATATCGGTGATTTTCATAACCCAGAACATGTTCCACTTGTGTAAATACAGCAGGAACATCAGTCTCAATTGCTCCCATTACATCCTCATGAAGAATTGTGACATTGGACAGATTGAAACTTTGGGTAGACAGTTGTTCAGCCGGCGGAGGGGTGCAGAGTTTTCGGACATATACAAAAGAGCTTTAACACATAACCGGTACAGTTAGCTATTAGTGGACTTCGCTCGTCAACACCCGAACTGTTACAGCTCAGAACGAATACCCTCGGAGAGACCAAATACTAAAACACGTATAAATATGACTGAAGAGCAGTTCCAGCTGCTCAGGCATTTATATGAGAATGTAACGCAGCCTAGCTGTTTTAGCCATGTAAA
>NC_087203.1:76577008-76602060 GCF_015104395.2 Macrobrachium nipponense | reverse complement strand
GTTTTAGCCATGTAAATGCGCAACTCAAAGCAGCAAAGAATGAGGACAGAAACATAACTAAAGCAGACATCACAGGTTTTTTACGGGGCCAGCCATCATACACCCAACATAAAACCACACACAAACGTTTCCTTAGGAGGAAAATCATATCTTTCAAACCTCAAGCTGTGGCCAGCACAGATCTGGCCGACATGCCAAAACTCGCTCCACACAATGAAGGTTACAAATATCTGCTATACTTCATCGACCAATTTTCGAGGTATTTACGCGTCCTCCCTCTGAAAAAAAAAGACGGTGTCACAGTGCATGATACTCTGAAAGTGATTCTAGAATCTAGCAATTTTTCAGGATTGTCCCGTCTAAACAGCGACGAAGGTAGTGAATATTATAACAAACATGTGGGGAAATATCTAAAAAGTAGGAATGTGTTGTTATATAGCGTCTACTTGCGGGAAATTAAAGCTTCTATAGCTGAAAGGGTAATAAGAACCATTAAAAACCAAAAATACAGATACCTCACACACAAGAATACATTGAAATTTATTGACGTTCTGCAGGACAAAGTCAAAAGCTATAACAACTCACCGCACATGAGTTTAGGAAATGGGCAGACGCCCAAGGAGGTGTATGTGGTGAAGATTAAGCGGACATTAAAAGTCAGTTCTCAAGAATGTATAAAAATGCCTTTCCAACAACGGGCCGCATCAGTTCAACCTTGAACGTTGGAGACACCATATGCCTTCAGTACACCTCATGTGGCACACCATAGGCATTACTTAAGGTTTTCTTTGCAGTGTGACTTCGGCCTCCTAGCTTTCCTGTTGGGATTTCGAATTCTTCCTCCTTCCTTGGAGACAGACGGAGACAGGGTGCTCGTTTGCTCGTCTTCCTCCTTCTGTGTCTCGAAGGGCGCTTTCCCACTGGGATTTCGAAGTCTTCCTCCTTCCTTGGAGAGATGGAGACAGGGTGCTCATTTGTTCGTTCTCCTCCATGTGTGTCTTGAAGGAAACTTTCCCGTTGAGATTCTTGAGGATTTGGGAAGCCTTTCACCTCAGGGCAAAATCATTGCAGTAGGTTTTGTCTGACCAGCAGTGACTGCCTTCCCTCTGCTCATTGGCACTGCTCAAGAAACCAGTGAGATTTGTGGGTATATGGTCTCCTCTGATCCACAAAGTCCTGCATTGCTCCAGTGCTGAAGATCATAGGTTAATACTTTTTAGAATTTCTTGAAAACAGGTTCCCATTTTGGTTCATCTGTAGGATACCCTCAAATAAACGTTGACAATCTCACCTTGCACAAAATTGGTTTCTTGATGATCTTTTAACCCTTAAACGCCGAAGCGGTAAAAAAAAAAAGTCTCCCGTGTGCTGGAGGTGTTTCAGAGCGAGCAAGGAAGCGGAAAAAATATTTTTTCAAAAAATCACAACGCACTTAGTTTTCAAGATTAAGAGTTCATTTTTGGCTCCTTTTTTTGTCATTGGCTGAATGTTTAGTATGCAACCATCAGAAATGAAAAAAATTATCATTATCGTATATAAATAATGCGATATGATAGCACAAAACGAAATTTCATATATAATTGTAGTTCAAATCACACTGTGCGCAAAACGGTTAAAGGTAACAAGTTACTTTTTTTTTCGTTGTAATGTACACTAAATTGCAATCATTTTGGTATATAACACATTGTAAAACGATAAAAGCAACACAGAGAAAATATTGTCACAAAATAATGCATGAATTTGTAACGCGCGGACGTGAACAAATATTTTATTAAAAAATTCACCATAAATCTAAATATTGTCCTAGAGACTTCCAATTTCTTTCAAAATGAAGACAAATGATTGAATATACTATACTGTAAGAGTATTAGCTTACAAATGCAGTTCGACCATATCTGACGAGTTAAAGTTGACCGAATGTCGAATTTTTATATATATTTTTTTATATGCAATATTTCGGAAATAAGAAAAGCTACAACCTTCAATATGTTTTTTCGTTTTATTCTACATGAAATTGCGCACATTTTCATATATAAACATCTATGAAATGCCTAATATGAAATGGAGCAAATATTCCGAGAATGGGACGTACGCATTTTGGAGATTTTTGGCGGAGAATCCGCGCGCGGAGGGAAGGAAAGTTTTTTTTTAAATTCACCATAAATCTAAATATTGTGCTAGAGACTTCGAATTTGTTTCAAGATGAAGATAAATGACTGAATATTACTAAACTGTAAGAGTTTTTAGCTTACAACTGCGTTTTTTCGACCATTTCGGTAGAGTCAAAGTTGACCAAACGTGGTTTTTTTTCTATTTATCGTGATTTGATATGCAAATATTTCGAAAATTAGAAAAGCTACAACCTTTAATTATTTATTGTTGTATTCTACATGAAATTGCGCACATTTTTCATATATAAAACTTTATGTAACGGCTAATTTAAAACGGTGCAAACATTACCACAATCGCACGTATGATTTTTTTTCGAAGAGTTACCGCGCGTACGTAAAGATGTTATTTTTTTTCATAAATTCACCATAAATCGAATATTGTGCTAGAGACTTCCAGTTTGTTGCATAATTAAGGTAAATGCTTGAATATTACTAGAATATAAGCGTTTTAGCTTACAATTGCGTTTTTTTTTTTTTTTTCGACCATTTCGGTAGAGTCCAAGTTGACCGAAGGTTGAAAATTTGTCACTTATCATTTTTTATATGAAAATATTTCAAATTTGATAAAAGCTACAACCATGGGTTGTTTTTAGTTGTATTGTGCATGAAATTGCGCACATTTTCATATATAAAACTTTTTATGTAACGGCTAAATTTAAAATGGTGCAAACATTACCACAATCGCATGTATGATTTTCGGAAGTTACCGCGCGGACGTAAAGAAAAAGTTTTTTTCATAAATTCACTATAAATCGAAATATTGTGCTAGAGACTTCCAATTAGTTGCGAAATTAAGTTAAATGATTGAATATTACTAAAATATAAGAGTTTTAGCTTACAATTGCGTTTTTCGACCATTTCGGTAGAGTCAAAGTTGACCGAAGGTTGAAATTTTGGCGCGTATCGTTATTTATGAAAATATCTCAAAACTGATGAAAGCTACAATCATGAGTATTTTTCTGTTGTATTCTACATAAAATTGCACACATTGTCATATATAATACTCCATGTAACGGCTAATTTAAAATGGTACAAAAATTATGTCAAAGTGACGAAATAATTTCCGAGATGTATCACAGATACTTTTTAGTGCGGCAAGAAAGAAATTCGCGCTTGCGCGCCTGCGTAACGATTGTAAACAAAACAACACCTTGATCCGTGAACTCCAAGCATCCCCCAAGGCGCGTGATTCAAGAGTTTTTGGCTGGTAGGCCTAAAAGTATTTTTCCGCGAATTTTAAAAAAAACTTTTGTATGTCGACGTAAAATACATCCAGTCGGCACCCGAGAGACAAAAAATGTCGACGTCAAATACGTCCAGTCGGCAGTAAAGGGTTAATAACTACTCTCTCATTTTGCTTCATCTTCTTATGTCTCTTGAGAAATCAAAATCGATCAATAAATGTGGATTTGTATAGCATTCATACATACAAACAAACATGTTCTCTATTACATATATGTGTGTGTATTCTCTCCTCGTTGTCTTTACCCTGTGGCGGAATGCCTTCATGTAGGCGAACATGTCTTTGATGAGTACAAGGTTGTCATCTGTGATTAGCAGTAGAGTGACCAGTTGGGGACATAACGTGTTACCCCCCTTTCTAGCAAAGGCACAGTCCATCGTTTTTTCTGATGTTTTTCCATGACCAGTTCACACAATCTGTTACACGTGGATGTTAAGGTTCTTTTTCCAATGTCTTGAAGGAATCGCTATTTAGTGGCATGTCGGGTGTGTGTTTAATGCTGATCTGATTCGTCCTTATCTGGTTTTTCACATCCCTGGTGATGTTTTTACCTGGTGTGTTGTGGTTTTTCCTGAGTAGCACATACGCTTCAAGTGCTGTAATGATGCAGTTGTACCCAGATTTGATGTTGATGACTTGGCAGCCACCCTTGACTCCCGTGGGATATTCTTTAAAGCTTGTGTAGCGATGTGATGCGCCAACCCAAACCCTCGCTTAAGTTGAGCCTGTCTCCAAGGTTGCTCTTGTATATCGTTTTGTGTGTGTGTGTGTGTGTGTGTTATGTGTATGACACTGGACATGGAGACGGATTATCGAAGTGTGATAGTCGTGTCGTGTTGTGTCTCGTGTGAATGCGTACAATCACGATATGACATGTTGTGCACCTGGCATTGAGTCACAGAGAAACGGTGACTGTTGTGGGTGCTTATCAGCTGTTTATCTGAATTTGAATGGAGTTTAGAAATCTTTTCGCATTCATACTATCACGTGATATGACATGTTGTGCACCTGGCAGTGAGTAATGGAGAAAAGCGGTGACTGTTGTGGGTGCTTATCAGTTGCTTATCTGAATTTAAATGGAGTTTAGAAATCTTTTCGCATTCATACTATCACATGATATGACATGTTGCACACCTGGCAGTGAGTCATGAAGAAAATCAGGTTAAGGGAGTTATAATTCTCTTTACTCGTATTCATATCTTTACATATACTCACTCACGTGGGTTAGGTTAGGTTAAGGGGCTTAGAATTTGTTCCTCATATCCATATTTTTCATATACTCATGTGGGTTAGGTTAGGCGGAGGGACTAAGAATTTTTTCCATCATATTCATATTTATGTGAAATGGAGGTTTTTCCTCTGAAGGGTATATCTTGAGCCAAAATAGGGTTGGGCATTTCAGATGGGTTAGGTAAGGTTAGGTTAGGTTAAGGAACTAAGAATTTTTTTCCCTCATATTCATATTTGTGTGAAATGGTTTTTTTTTTTCATCTGTAGAGCATATCTTGAGCCAATAGGTAGGGTTGGGTTAGGTTAAGTTAGGCTGGGTTAGGTTAGGTTAAGGGACTTAGAATTTTTTCACTCATATTCATATTTATGTGAAATGGTGGTTTTTTTCCATAGAGTATATCTTGAGCCAAAATGGGGTTGGGTATTTTCAAGGGGTCGTGAAAATGTGTTTTTTTCATCCGTAGACTATATCTTGAGCCAAAATGGGGTTGGGTATTTTCAAGGGGTTGAGCGAAACCACGGTTCTCCTTCCTGAAGAATTATTTTATGAGCCATTTTGGGGTTCTTTTCTGAATAAAAGTGAAATATTTGGTGGTTTTCCCATGGAGTCGTTAATGGTCAACGTACAGTTGGACACAGGTTTCCCTGGTACACCTTCTTGAGGGACTTCAAAAAATTATATGGTAACAGTGTTTACTGAGGGGGATGGGGGGAGGACTCTTCCTCTCTTAGCAAGAGTTCCACCAATAAGCTCTGGAATTCTTTCAGTGGGAGGAGTCATTAGGTATGGTTGAAAAAATTCACACATACACACACACACATGGAGTGAAAGAAAAAAAAAAGAAATCTGAGCAGGTTATATCGCTTTAACTAAGATTACTGTCTCACTTTCAATATAAGTTTGTTTATTAAAATTCCATTTAACTTTAGTCTAAGGCGTTATCTTACCACCTTGTCTGTTATTATATATCAGTCATATTCATTTCGCAATACTTAAAACTGATCAAAATTTTAGAGTTATATTGGTATTGGAGAGAATCACGAACATCATAACAGGATATTTTAACCTTATCACGTAAGCCAAGTTTATAGTATCGGTTGCAGTGTGTTTCCTACCAATAATATAATAGGGATCTATAAAGAGAAGCGCAGCAGCACTTCATGGAACATACCCAAAAACTCAGTGAACGTGTTGAAAGTGTCTGACACCTTAGCTCCTCTCTCTCTCTCTCTCTCTCTCTCTCTCTCTCTCTCTCTCTCATATTAGCTAATTTAAAGTGACATGTCATCTAGAAATACCACTGCGCTAAGTATGCAGTTTTGATTTGTCATTAACACCCTCTAATCTTGACCAAACTAATATATGCATATATATTTTTTCGGGGGGCAGGGGGAGTGGTGTTGGGGATTGAGTTTTTGTTGTTAAGCCGTCTTATAGGTTTTGGAATTCTAAAATGTAATTCAAACTGACAAGCTTCTTGCTTTTGCTGTAAAGATGTCCTCAGCCTGGCTTTGCTACAACTGAAATGGGTGGGGGACTAGGGGTAAGGTAGGCCTGTTGCGACCCCGATGAGTCGACGAAGTAGATATGCTCGTGGATAGAGTGTATGGCAACGAAAAAGCTCCACTTGAAATATTTTCTTGTTTATCTTCAATGCCTGCGTGGTTTTAGTGTTTATCCTAATATTATTATAGTAATGTAGATTTTCTGAATACAACAACATTTACAAGATGAAGGATTGGGTTAAACTCACTCTCTCTTGTAAATACATATAGAATGAAAAGGAGAGAGAGAGAGAGAGAGAGAGAGAGAGAGGTGAGGGAAGGAGAGGAAGGGGGTGGAAGTGGGGGGTGGGGGGGGTGGAGGGAAGAGGGTAGGCGAAGTTTTTTATACTGTTGTGTTCATATCCATTTCTGGCTAATCGAGCCTTTTGTTTGCCTCTTCGTACAGGACAGGTGTCCTATTCTTTATTTAATTTTTTGTGATTCATGATACTCCTATAAATTACGGTAATGGGTGTAGTACACTATAGCAAAATCTCGTACTTATACGAATCTTAGTTACGAGAAATAGGTTAGACAATTCGCGAATACTTTACCGAGCTCATTTTAGAAGCAGTGTTCAACGAGTATTCAGTTCTCAATGAAATTATTAACAGGAAAAATATTTACATGAGCATATTATATTTAACAGTAGTACCTTTATTTCATACCATGGTGATTATGATCCCTATTGGCTAATCCTACAATCAAGGAACAATATAATGATATATGAAGCATGGTATTGTATGGACTTGAAGTTGAAAGGGAAAGAAAAACCAAAGCTAAAGGGATAAGGAAAATTAAATGGTACGAATTACAGAAGGAAGGGGATAAGAAGAGAGAGTTTAAGAGGAGGGTTTTGGAGGATATTGATATAGGGATTGAAGATTTTGGTTCAAGAATGGTAGGGCACGAAATGCAGCAGTAATAAGAAGGCATGGAAAGGAGCTGCTAGGAGAGGACATCTGGTATCATATGGGAAGAAAAAGGAGAGTTGGTGGTGGATGAAGACATTGAGAAAGTAGTAAAAGATAAGAAGGAGGCAAGAAAAGATGGGAAGAGTCACAGTCAGTGGAAAAGACAGAAATAGGTACAGAGAGAAAAACAAGGTGGTGAAAAAGGTGGTAGCCCAAGCTAAAGCAAAGTCGTATGATGATGTGTATAATGAGCTGGGGACAAAGGAAGGATTAAAGAAGATGATCAAGCTATCAAAGGCTAGAAATAAGAGCACCAAAGATATAACACATATCAAACAAATAAAGGATCAAGAGGGTGTAGTGCTTAGAAAGGAGGAAGACATTGTGAAGAGATGGAAAGAATATTTCGAACAGTTGTTAAATGAAGAAAATAATAGACTAATAAGAGAGGATGGGCAAGTGAACATTGGCATGGTAATGAGGGTTTTCTAGGCAAGAGGTACTAAATGCACTGAAGAAGATGAAGAATGGGGTAAGGCAACCGGACCAGACATGATCCCGGTGGAGGCATGGAAAGCATTAGGAGATGAAGTGGAGGTGGATATACTGTACGATCTTATGATAAGATCCTTGAACAGGAAAAGATACCAAATGAGTGGCGTGGGAGTATATTGATCCCAATTTTTAAAGGGAAAGGCGATGTCCAAGAGTGTGGTAATTATAGGGGCATTAAATTGATGTCCCACACTTTGAAGATACTGGAAAGGATGATAGATGCTAGACTGAGAGAAGAAGTACAAATAGGTAAAGAGCAGATGGGATTTATGAAGGGAAGGGGAACAACAGATGGTATATTTTGTCTGAGGCAAATAATGGAGAAATTCGGGGACGACAAAGGGACCTACATATGGTATTCATTGACCTTGAAAAGGCTTATGACCGAGTCCGAGACAATAGAGGTATGGAGGAGTCTGAGGGAGAAGATGGTGCCAGAGAAGTATGTGCGATTGATACAAGAGATGTACCGGAACGTATTTACCAAAGTGAGGAGCAGTGTTGGGGAGACAGAAGGTTTTGAGGTGAGAGTAGGATTACACCAGGGGTCGGCTCTGAGCCCATTTATCTTTAACATAGTGATGGATGTTATAATAGAGGTAATTAAGGGGACAGTACCATGGAACATATTGTATGCGGATGATATTGTTCTGTGTGGCAGAGAGCAGGGAAGATCTGGAAGTGAAATTGGAAAGATGGAGAGAAGTACTGGAGGACAGAGGAATGAGAATAAGTAGATCCAAGACAGAATATATGTGTACCACCACTGAGGGGGATGATAGAGAAAGTATTCCAGCTTGGTGGAGAGCAAATAAGGAAGTTGATAAGTTTAAGTATTTGGGATCTTTTGTTAACACTGGAGGAAGTATGGAAGAAGAAGTAAAACATCGGGTACAGGCAGGCTGGAACAACTGGAGAGCGGCCTCGGGAGTTCTTTGTGACAAAAGAGTGCCGCTTAGGTTAAAAGGAAAATTTCACAAGACGGTGGTAAGAACAGCAATGCTGTATGGTACGGAAACAGCAAGCATGAGAAAAGCAGAGCAGAAGAAGATGGATGTGGCAGAAATGAGAATGCTTAGGTGGATGTCTGGGGTAACAAGAGTGGATAGGATCAGAAATGACTACATAAGGGGCGGTCAACTAAGGTGGTGGAAGTATCAAAGAAAGTGCAGGAGGGGAGGCTGAGATGGTATGGACACCTGTTGAGGAGAGATGAGGACCACGCTGGGAGACATACTATGGGGGTGGAGGTGCAAGGAAGAAGAAAAAGAGGGAGACCAAGAAAGATGGAAGGACTGTGTGAGAGGAGACTTAAATGAGAAGGGAATTGATGAGGCAGAAGCACAAGATAGAAATAGATGGAAACGGCTTCATCCGAAACGGCGACCCCAGTATAAAAATGGGAACAAGCTGGGAAGAAGAAGAAGCAAGAAGAAGAAGCATGGTATTGTTTTACTCGACTCGGAACAGTCTGAATCTAAACGGAGGTGAGGTCGTCAGCTGGATTTTTAAATGGGTCAGACTTCATAACCACTCACGACGAATCGAAGGGACACAAATCTGGCACTGCGAGGACGAATTGTCACTTTACGCAACAATGGCTTCTCGATACGAGCCATTGCACGTGATGTTGGTGTGTCCCCCACCACGGTACAGTTGTGGATAAGAAGGTGGGAGGAGAGTGGGAACCTGAATGACTTGTGTAAGTTGTTTATGCTGAATGATTGGTGGATATGTTACATTGTTCATGGTTATTTAATTTTGCTTATTTAATGTGAAAGTTACTTTCTTAAATGTATTTCGTCTCGCTATTATAATTTTGGTTAGACTACAGATATCCACAGCCATTCCAACACCACAGTGATATTTCAGGTGCACCTCCATAATTTCACACTGGTGGGTGATTGGCCCTGGCCGACCTCAACCATGAACAAAGTTAGATAGTCGATAGAGTTGTCTCGGTAAAATTAAGCCTATAAGAGCATTTTATTTGTGCCCACCCCGTCACAGTCATTGTGCGTCTTATGATAGCTATAGTTTTTATATCAAATGTCCTTTCAGTGATGGCTCAGGAATGATTTACAGTTTTAATAACCACCGACCAAATTGAGAATATTATGGAAATATGTAATCACGTTCTATTTGATATGCTTTTGAAACCAAAAATATACGGCCATGTTTACTAAATTATGATCAATCCATCGAGTACAAAATTTGAAGAATCTAGAATTGATTGCGATGTTATATAAATTAAGTCCACGCTGCTGGGATTCATCACAGAACTCCAGCAACAAAGGAGCTCCTGACGGAGCGACATAGGCAGGAAGGCTTGATTTTGCCCAACGTCATGCTGATAAGGGTTTGGACTTTTGGGGACGGGTCATCTTTACTGACGAGAAGTGCTTCTCGTCCACATCGCATGGGATGCTGCATTGTTGGCGAACAAATAGAACTCGGTATGATAAGCAAAATCATTGCTTGCATCAATTATTAATTGCATTCTTCTTTATATTAATTATTAATCTTCAGATTTTGTTCCACGGATGTGGACTGTCAAAATATATAAAGGGAGTAAACATAAATAAGAGTGCTATTTCTGAGATGAATATTAGGTAAGGGACAGTGGCATCATTTGCTCATTTTCCTCAAATATGATTAAATAATTAGACAATAGAATTCTTTCAGTGTTGTTCATCACTGAGAATTTAAATTCTCCAAAGGTATATATAATATGATTTATATTATACACCCCATTTTTTTCTCTCACTCAGATATGAACCCCGTAACATCGTTGAGGTGGTTCGATCCAGCCATGTCACCTGCAACGTATGGGGCTGGGTGTGTCTGCATGGTATGGTGATGTGTTCCGTATCGAGGGACGATTTACAGCAGCTAAGCATGTTGAGCTGCTGCAAACCTCCTTCATGCTTTCGTTACGAGAAAGGAATTTTCCCTTCCCACCAGGGCCATCCTGTTCATGCATGACCGGAGTCCCATTCACACTGCTCGCGTTGTTCAAGAGTGGTTTGCCGGATAGGATAACCTGCTTCTTGAATGGCCGAGCAAACGGAGTAGATATGAATGTGATTGAACACGGTGTGGAAACAGATGGTGAACACATGGAAAATGGAACATGAGAGAACAACACAGCAACTCATGGCTCACATCAACTCTCGGTGGGAAATTTGTAGACGGAGACCGCAGCAAATTTTCAACCTTGTTCATTCGATGCCCGACAGATTGAGAGAAGTGACTGAGAAAGAGGGTGGATGGTCAAGGTATTAGATTGTATAATATAAATGTTATAATTTTTGTAATAGGACATAAAATGTTCTCATTTTGTTCTCACTAGTTATTTGATTATATGTTTTAATAAACATAATTCACAAGCAAGTTTTTATTATAACCATGATATTCTTGATATAATATTCGAAGTATCTGTAATGGCATAATGCCTCCATACAATATTGAGAGTATTGCAGTAAACTTTCCTACTTACCTCGGGCCCCACATGTTTTTTATGTCTTCCTAATCACCGTTTCTTGTTAACAGCATTGAATTATAGAACTGAATGACTCGCCGAGCACTGTTTTCATACAGTGAGGTCGGTAACAGTATTGGCAAATTGCCTTACCTGTATATTTTGTTCACTGTGGTGTGGCCAATACAGATATGATACTTCGCAGCTTATTTTCGCTTATTAGCTTCTTGGAGTCTATTAAAATAGTTTCCATTATTTGAAATGTAATGCTTTATATCCTACTGATATTTTCAATGTACCTTTGGTTAAAACCTAAGTTATATGAACAAGAGTAAAAATGTGGCATATTTTTTGGCCGTCTTTGTCGTTTCTGAGTATAGGGGTCATAAGCTCTGTAGGATATTTTAAAAGGTAACTGTCAATTCAGTAGATGATACTCTCTTTATGTCAGCCACTATAAGGAAAGCCCAAATGACTTCACCTATCACCTGAGGTTAACGAAATATATAATCTAATAATATATCAGTGCATACATAATTTTAGAAAAACCACAGTTAGCCTTTAAAAAGGTCAACCACGTCATATGACGTATTGCAGAGGTAGTCCACACATGTTGTTTACGTCATGTGACGCTCTAAAGTTTTTAAATTTGCGCGCCTTCATAGCTTATTGTATCGATATTGTTTCTGTACTACATAATGCCTTATTAGAGGTCTTGCTGGCCGTTTGCACTGCTCGACTTCCATTTGTATGAACTGCGCGGTGGAGGGAAGGCAAGGGTGGCCTTGGAGGTTGTCAGAAATGTCAAACCAGCTAATCCTGTGTGGCAAAGGATTGGTGGTGATAATTTTTTGCCGCACACCTTCGATTTTGATGAAAGTATATCAGGAATAAAGTTGTTTTTTATTCTGTTTTTAATGATTCTGTAATGACTGACAGTAGAGAGATCCAATCGTAACTTCATGTTATGAAATGGGGTAATATATCAAGCGAACACTCAAGGGAACAAGAGTGGATGACATTACAGTATTCAGAGATGAGAATTTTTTTGTTTTTTTGCTTTGGTTATGCTTATGGGTATTGTCAGGAAGGGCAATCTTCGATATTTTTGGGTTTTTCTAGATGGCATCATGTCACTAAGTTAGCTAGTATAGTTGAGAGAGAGAGATATAAGTTAGCTAATATAAGAGAGAGAGAGAGAGGAGCTAAGTGTCGGAGACTCAACACATTCATTGAGTTTTGTTTTTGGGTATATTCAATCAAGTGCTGCTGCTCTTCTCTTTATAGCTTCCTATTGTAGAATTTGTAGGAAACACACTGCAACCGATGTTATGATGTTCGTGATTTTCGGCAATACCAATATAACTTTAAAATGTTGATACATTTTAAGTATTGTGTAATGAATATGACCGATATATAATAATAGACACGGTGGTAAGATAACGTCTTGGCCGAAAGTTAAATGGAACCTTAATAAACAAACTTATATTACAAGTGAGACAACAATCTTCATTACAACGATATAAACTGTCCAGATTTCTTTTTGTTTTATCGTGTGTGTGTGTGTGTGTGTTGTGTGTGTGTGTGTGTGCTTTTCTCCAACCATACTAATCACTCTGCCCACCAAACGAACTCCAGAGCTCCCGCCATCTCCCTCAGTAAACACTGTTACCATGTAATTTTTCGAAGTCTCTGAAGACGGTGTACCAGGTAAACCTGTGTCCAACTGTATGTGAGGTTAATTAAGATAGAGAAAAGCTTATGGAGTTTCTTCCCTGTGAGCCGAATTGGGGGTCGGTGTTGAGTTTGGAGGACCGAAAATGGGGTCCTATTTCCCTACTTCTCTCTCCTCTCCTCACTCTCTCTCTCTTCTCGTCTCCTCCAGTCTCTTCTTCTTCTTCTTCTTCTTCTTCTTCTCTCGCTCTCTCTTCTTTCCTCTCCTCCATCTCCTCCTCCTCCTCCTCCTGTCCTCTGCTTCTTCTTCTTCTCTTCTCTCTCTCTCTCTCTCTCTCTCTCTCTCTCTCTCTTGCCCTATGCGGCCAATCATCAAGCGACCAATATCAAACTAAATAACTGAATTACTAATTGGTCATGAAATAAATTCGTCAATACAAACTCTCTCTCTCTCTCTCTTTCTCTGTGTGTGTATGTATGTATGCATGTGTGTGTGTGTGTACGAAGTGCCCGGATGCAAGTTGCAGAGCGGCCAATCAGCAAGCGCCCAATGTCAAACAAACCATCTGCATCGCTGATTGGTCATGAAAATATGTCAGAGCGAAATAGTGAGAGCGGAGGAAAGAATTAATGCTGGTTATTCAGTAATTGGCACGAGTATGCATGCAAATACATTTATGAAATTGAATACTGACGTACATAAGCTGGAGTGACATAAAAGGAATATTCCGTGTTATTTGGAATTGCCTTCCTTTTCCGAGTTCGATTCTGATTATGAACAGATGTGACGTTAGGGGTGGAGGCTTCTTAATGTAATAGGAAAGCTGCCATTACGCGTGCTTGATTATTTTCGTGGAATCGTTCAATGGAAAATTGTATACCACAGCACTCAACGCACGCGCACAAATAACCACCGACACACACATGTATATACACATTCATACATACATGCTGTAGCACGTTAGGCTTGTACACACACACACACACACACACATTAGATATATATATATATATATATATATATATATATATATATATATATATATATATATATATATATATATAAGTTAGATGGACAGCACAAAAGAGTTTACCCTCATAGCACTCATCATGTACGTAATTCTAATATAAAGCTGCGAATCCCATATAACCCTTCTCCATCATAACTGTGGCTTACCACAGTCTATAGTATCTGCAAGGTAAATCATTGAATCTTTTGGGCAATCAATGAGTTTTCACGTTAAGATAATTAATATATATATATATATATATATATATATATATATATATGTGTGTGTGTGTGTGTGTGTGTGTGTGTGTGTGTGTGTATTCAAATCCAGTGACAAGCATCAAGAGTGACATTATCCTTAATTATCTGTAGTTACTATTCAAGCTAGCGTCTCTGAATTTAACAAGTCTGGTATAACATATTAACTTCTGCTCTACTAATAGTTCTTTCTTCCCCAATATTTAGTTGAAATTCGTCAATAACTTTTACAGATCTCCAGTCAACAGTCCCGAGAAGCCCTAACAAACTAACAATCAACTTAGTAAGCAGAGGAAACGATTGATCATCCCTTAGATAGTTCCAACGTAATTGTCACTGAACCAGTGACCAGAGTTTAGTAAACAACAGAAAACGTGATAATTATCGAGGCGACTTCGCCCGAGCAGAGAAAAGGGATGAAATTGTGAAAGAGGCGTTTCTCGAAAAAGGAGCGAATAAAGTTAGCGAGTATTTGATGGTAATGGATAAGGGTTAACTATAATTTCATAATTTTTGGGTTACAGTAATTCCACTTTACGGATGTCAATGCACAGACTGTTGGAAAACATTCCTCGACAACTACGATACCACGCATTGTTTTTTTATGCTGTCATCATCAACTCAGAAGTAAATACCATAATTAAATGTTGTTTAAGGAATTACGAGCCGGCCGTTATCACCCGAAAGTTTCCCTTGTCTCCATTTCATAATTTCATGGGTTTGTTCTTAGGGATGACTTCCTCGTTGGACGAGTGGTTTACGTGCTCGCCTACCGATTCGGTCATCACGAGTTTGACTCCCTGTTCTGCCATCGTGGAATCAGAGGAATTCATTTCTGGTGATTAGAAATTCATTTCCCGATATAATGAGGTTCGGATCCCACGATAAGTTGTAGGTCCCGTTGCTAGGTAACCAATTGGTTCCTAACCACGTAAGAATATCTAATCCTTCGGTCCAGCCCTAGGAGAGCTGTAATCAGCTCAGTGGACTGGTTAAACTAAGATACACTGAACGTTTTGTTCTTGGGGACGGAGGCGTAGCGACTCAGTTTCGGGCAACGTGGCAGCTGCCTTTTATGAACCAAACCTCTACTTAAATCCTTCCATACTGAGATTTCGAGTAAATAACTCTTTAAGACTGTCATTTAAAAACTCAGCAGTTCGAAACATCCATATCAATAGAAACTTCCAGATTAGAAAAAAAAAACACTTCTGTGACTTCCTTAATCCTAGATCAAGTATGATATTATCAAATCAACTCAAACCAGACATCGATCAATCATTTCATGGAATATATTCATTGTCTGACCAACAGTACTACTCGCCTCATCTCAGTCAATGAAACTGTCAGCTAGGCCAACAACTGATAAAGCAAGACTTTCAATACAACAGCAAATAAGTATAAGCAAATACAAATCCTTTTATTAAGATTAAAAGTCTGATCAAAATATTTTATGCAGTAAAATAATATTTACGCATAAATATAACTTGATAATAAATTCTAGGGGATTATAAAGTTTTCTAAGACAAGAAAAATATTGAAAAAATTATTTGTGAATAAATATGACTTAAAAATAGAGCCTTGCTAAATATAAAACTTTCTCAGACAGAAATAAATCACGGGTGAGTTTTGCATTGAAAATCAATTCAAAAAGTAAAACTATATTCTGTTATGTCTCCTTGACTGCTTCATGCCAGCCCCTAATTCCCAAGGGTTGGCCTGTTCCTATTCCTGTTGCCTCCTATCCCCTCTCCCTCTAGACCCCTATCCCGTAATCCCCATATTCTCTGTCCCTCGTCCCGTTAACAAATTCGTTGCTCTGGTCTGCAGGTTCCCGAGGGACCCTCAGTCTGGACCCAATTTCTCCCGGATATGGTTCGCGTTCACTAACCCTCTGAGGAGAGAGAAGAAGGGAGCTTGAAAAGGTTTTAGTGAAGCGGGAATTTTTTATTTAATTTTTTCCATCATTTTATTCGGAATATAGTTTAAGTTGGAAATTCAAAAATTTTGATATTCAAAGGACGGATTTATAAAATGTCAGGATTCCTTTAATGGAAGGAATAATGAATAAAGAAATAAGAAAATAAGGAGAAAAAATGCTACATCGGTTGGAAAATATATAAATATTTTTAATCGACTAATCTATAAATGAGGAGTCCAGTGCTAAAACCCACACTCGCCACAAATTTGAGAAATGCATTTTATCGTACATCTGGAATCCCCTTCGTTTCCTCTTTCGAATGCTGTAAGTGAGTGTATATTTTGATAATGAGAATATGGTTCAATTTTGCATTAATATGGTTCAATTTTGCATTATATAATCTGTACTTTTGTAAACTACAGCATTAATTTTGCTCATCAATTTTACAATCAATCAGTCAATCAAATTGTGCAGTCTAATTTTTTTTCAATATATAACATCATATTTTTGGGGTCCTAAACATTCCAAAAATTCAAACCTGAAGAAAATATCTTGAAAAATAAAAAAGTTATGGCCTTTTTAAATTTACAAATTTAAAGGCCTTTTTTCTCTATTTTTTAAAATGTGGTGAGTGTGGGTTTTAGCGCTGGACGTCTCAAATAACTGAAACCCTAAAAAAACATTATGCTTAAACCGCAAACCTATATATAATGGAGAGATCATTTCTGATGATCGATTTTACCCAAAAAGATTACTTCGAGTCACTCTTCTTCTTTCCCACCGTTATCCCTACATGAATGGGTCGGTTGCCTGATGCGCCTTCTCCATTGCCTTCTATCAAAGGCATCACCATCCACCAAACCTCTTCTCTCCATATCTTCCTTCACTTTATCTCGCCATCTCATTTTCTGTCTCCCTCTCGATCTTCTTCCTCTAACAGGTTCCTCCAAAGCCCTCTTCACTCCCTCCTCGTCATCCATCCTCAACACATGCCCATACCACCTGAATCGTGACTGTCTTATTACCTCTGTAATCTTTCCTAAGCCTGCCCTTCTTATATAGTTATTCTCCAATACCTCAAGCAGCGATATTCCCATAATCAACCTCAGCATTCTCATCAATTAGGGCACATAGAAGATGCCTAGTATTTGAAGATGATCCAATAGGACAACATTACCACAAAAATATAATCAGGAATGTATATCCATTTTTTACTTGAATACAAATGGCTCTTCAGAGCCTTCTTGTATTCACTTTGACGTTTTCTCTCCTTCCACCTGCAGCTGCAACCCACAACAATCGATTTACCACCAGCTCGATAATTCAAACTTTCCTCTCTTTTTCTAAAAGGTTGCATGAGAGAGAGAGAGAGAGAAGAGAGAGAGAGAGGAGAGAGAGAGAGAGAGAGAGAGAGAAGGTATATAGTGTGTAAAGAGGATATTACGAAAAAGGGTAAATATTAATTTTTATGAGAGAGAGAGAGAGAGAGAGAGAGAGAGAGAGAGAGAGAGAGAGAGAGAAGGTATATGCAGTGAAAAGATATTACAAAAAAGGATAAACACAAGAAGAGGAAGAACTGGAATAAACCAGAGCCAGAATGCTTGAGTAAGCCCTTCCCCAATAAGCCTCTTCTCTTCTCCCCAAAAGTCACATTGCTTAATCTCCCAAAATCTGACCATTTGTGGTCAGTCGTAAGGCCCGCCTTTGCCTAGATTTTCTTCGACATTCAAAATACAGATTTTTCCGCAAACTTGCTAACAAACTCTTAAGAAATGGCCTAGCCGAACCAAAAATATAACCCGTTTGCAGAAGTAAGAAAGACTCATGACATGGTTTACCTTGACCTAGGAATTCTGATGGTTAATATATTAATTGTTTTGCTTTTAATTACAAGTTCTTTTTGGTGATTCTTAATATTCAAGACGAAAAAAATTATGAAATATTAAGTTAATAAACATTATCCCTAATAAATGAAATATTTTGTCGGTTGAACATTGACTGCTATCTTTTCTTGCTATTCTTCCGCTATGTTGTTATATTTTTTTTTTATCACAGTCCTCCAATTCGACTGGGTGGTATTTATAGTGTGGGGTTCCGGGTTGCATCCTGCCTCCTTAAGAGTCCATCACTTTCCTTACTATGTGCGCCGTTTCTAGGATCACTCTTCTGCATGAGTCCTGGAGCTACTTCAGTCTCTAGTTTTTCTAGATTCCTTTTCAGGGATCTTGGGATCGTGCCTAGTGTTCCTATGATTAGGTCTATTTTCAGATCTTGATACTTATCCATTTTTTCCCTCTCTTTCTCTTCAACTGGTGTCCCATGGTATTGCGACATCAAAGAGTGATACTTTCTTATTGATTTTGTCAATCAACGTCACGTCTGGTCTATTAGCACGTATCACCCTATCTGCTCTGATACCATAGTCCCAGAGGATCTTTGCCTGATCGTTTTTCTATCACTCCTTCAGTTTGGTGCTCGTACACTTATTATTGCAAGGTAGATGATGTTTCTTGCACCAGGTCTCCCTTGGTGGAGGCCGTTTGCCACTGAATCATGCCTCTTTTTGTACTGGTTCTGTGCAAGTGTCGGACATTCGCTTGCTATGTGGTTTATGGTTTCATTTTTGTATTGCACTTCCTACATAGGGAGAGATGTTATTTCCATTTATTGTTCTTTGAACATATCTGGTTCTTAGGGCCTGATCTTGTGCCGCTGTTATCATTCCTTCAGTTTTCCTTCTTGAGCTCTCCCGTTAGTAGCCCGTTTTAGCCATTGTGTCATCGCTGGCTTAGTTCTTTAGTTGTTCTCATGTATTGTTCCTCCGTGCCATTAGGTCTGTTGGTGCCAGTACCTCTGTTCTCTTTGTCATTCTCCTGTCTGGTATATTTCTGGGTCTTCGTCTACTTTTATCAGGTCCTTCCCTTCCCATGCACTCTTTAGCCACTCGTCTTCACGGATTTCCAGTTATTGCCCCAGTGCTCTGTTCTCAATGTTGACGCAGTCCTCTACACTTAGTAGTCCTCTCCTCCTTCCTTTCGTGTTATGTCTGTCCGTATATGCTCTTGGGTGTAGTGCTTTGAAATTGTCATATGTTTCTAGTTTTATTTCTGGTCTATGCTGCGGAGTTCTGCCTTCGTCTATTCCACTATTCTTGTGCTGTATCTGATTAATGGCACTGCCATATGTTAATGGCTTTTATCATATTATATCCCCTCCTTCCACTATTCCCAGGTATTTGTTGCTCCCATCTGATAGCTTTTTCCCTTTAGTCCTTGTTACTTTTTGCCCTTTTGTATGTTGACTAAGGCACATTTTTTCTATTCCAAACTCCATCCTGATGTCCCCAGATACAATCCTTACAGTCTGGATTAGGGTATTTATTTCCTTGATGCTCTTACCATACAGCTTGATGTCGTCCATGAACATCAGATGGTTAATTCTGTTGCCTCTTTTCTTCTTGAGTTGGTACCCAGCATCCATCTTCTGCAGTACTTTTGTCACGGGAATCATGGCTACTACGAAGAGTAATGGGGACAGTGAGTCGCCCTGGATGATCCCTCTCCTGGACTTTAATTAACCTCTGCTAGTCTTATTCCAGAGCTTGTAAGTATTGTATTCCAGTTCCCCATTGTATTTTTGAGGAAGCTGATGGTGTTTTCCTCTGCCCCATATATTTTCAGGCATTCTATTAGCCATGTTTGTGGTATCATGTCGAAGGCTTTCTTCATTACCATTTTGTCATCAGGAGCTGGTCTTTTGTGCCCCTACACTTCCTTCTGCAGCCTTTCTGTTGGTGGGGGATGGTGTTCTGTCTCCTCTTAAGTAGTTGTATAGCCTTTCATATGAACATCAGATGGTTAGTTCTGTTGCCTCTTTTCTTGAGTTGGTACCCAGCATCCATCTTCTGCAGTACTTTTTGTCATGGGAATCATGGCTACTACGAAGAGTAGTGGGGACAGTGAGTCGCCCTGGAAGATCCCTCTCCTGATATTGTTTTCTCCCTTAATTTCTTGGTGTTTCATGGAGGGGATTCTTTATTCTCTCTGTATCTGGCTCCATCCATTGTCTGATCTGTTCTACCCATTCTGTCCTCTCTGTTACTTCGTCGGTGTTTCTTTGTTTGATACCTCATCATCCCTGTCGTCTCCTGTAGCATCGTCTCTCAGTTCGTCTTCTTGTAATTCGTTGCTGTGTGTCATTTCCCTTCCCATTTCTTCTCTTTCTGTTGAGGAGAGCCAGCTCTTTTTCTTTATGTTTCTTCACTTGGTCTGCCAGCCTCTTTCTGTTTGGGGGGGGGGGGGGGGGGGTGGGGGGGGGGTTGTTATTCCTCTCATCCAGATGTTGACCAACCTTCTTCTATATCCTCCTCTCAGCTCGGGTTGCTTCTGATGTAGCATCTCCATATTTCTTTATTTTCCTCTCTTGTCCATTTCTCCCTCTGGTTTGCTTCTGATGTAGCATCTCCATATTTCTTTATTGCCTCTCTTGTCCTTTCTCCTCCCTATGGTTTGCTTCTGTAGCTTCAGTCTCAGGCTGTTGGTTACTGCCGTTGTGGTGGTCAGTTGCTGGATGACGACCTCCAAGTACCTGACCGTCTTCCCCTTCCATTGGGCTGAATACCTAGTTGCAGGATAAAAATCTCTGTTGCCAGAGGTTCCATTACGTCGTTGTCGTTTAATCCTTCATTTTTTACCATCACTGCTGAGTTTTGCTATTTAACCCATAGCTACACCTACCCCATCAAGAAATTATGGTAAAGATCCTTTCCAACGAATCAACGCTGAGAATAGGGGTCACCCATCCAAACGAATGACCAGCCCCAATGTTGCTTAACCAGTCCATTGACGACCTAACCCACTCTGCCACGGCGCCACATTATTATTATTATTATTATTATTATTATTATTATTATTATTATTATTATTATTGTTGTTGTTGTTGTTGTTGTTGTTTCTGTAAAATACTCGTAGAAGCATGAGTCTTGAAATGGAGAGATAAATCCACATTTATGTATGGGTACAGATATGTCTTTAAAAAAAATAAATCTACACAGAGAGCTTTCGGGAATCTCATCGATTCCCGTTGAAAACGGGATTCGATCAGATTCCCGAATGTTCTCAGAGTAGTTATTTTCTTAAGACATATTTGTACCCATACAGAAATGAGGATTATTGCTCCATGTCAAGACTCATGCTACGTCAAGACTCATGCTACTACGAGGATTTTACAACAACGAAAACAACAACAACAACAATAATAATGATAATAATAATAACACAGCGGAAGAATAGCAAGAATAAGATAGCAGTCACTGTTCAACCGACAAAATATTTCATTTATTAAGGATAATGTTTATTAACATAATGTTCGATCATTGTTTTCGTCTTAAACCTATAAATACTGTAGAATTGTTTCCCCCATTATTATTATTATTATTATTATTATTATTATTATTATTATTAACAACGAGAAAGCCGTCACCAGAAAGATAGAGAACACTCTCTACAAGATTAATAGTGCTGAAGCAGCAGTCATTTTTAACAAAACATGTCTACGAGAGGGTCTCCTTCCGAAATATTATTATTATTATTATTATTATTATTATTATTATTATTATTATTATTATTATTATTGAACTAAGGAACCTCCGTAACGAGACTATACTCCGTAACGAGACTATAATATTGACAATTAAAAGCCACAGTAGTGTTAGAAATATATTTTTGTACAATGCTAAAAATTACTAGGAGAGACTTTCGGATACTGCTCCATGAGTATAGGACTGAAGAGGATACGGAGTAGTATCCGAAAGTCTGTCCATAGTAATTTTTAGCATTGTACAAAAATATATTTTTAACACTACTGTGGCTTTTAATTGTCATTGTATTATTATTATTATTATTATTATTATATTATTATTTTTATTATTATTATTATTATTTGCAACATTGTAAAAAGACAACAGTAACACTGGTTTTAGGAACTTCTTGAATCCTATTTGTATCCTTTTTGAATACTGATAAATTCCAACGCAATGTGTCGAAATGGGAACAGACTAACTTCTTGGTTTGCCCATCTGGCGCCACAACAGCACGAGAGAAAAAAAAAAATGGCCTCTGCCTTGGTGTGGATTTTGCGCACAAACACAACAAAGGGCTTTGCTTTAATCCCAAGCAAATGGAAACAAAGTGAACGTGTAACAATAACACCCGTATCAATAACAATAATGGCCGTATTCATAACAGCTGCAACACCGATAACAAAACCGGAGATAACAATGATGCAACAATATAGTCGTATGACGATGAACCATTGTCGTTGCATATCTCCTCTGGGGAGCTACTCTTACAAAAACTGACTCCCTGTATTGCAAAGCCAATTACTGCTGTTTTGTTCATTATTCTTATGTGAAAAGGGTGTTTATCTAAATGAATATGTACTAATGTAAATATATATAATTATAAAATATATTATAATATATATATAAATTAATATAATACTATATAATATATATAGATATATAATATATATATATATATATATAGCTTAAAAAATCACAGTAGATGCACGTGACTTCATAAATAAGCGAATTCCACAGAAAATGATAGTCAGAAATCCAAGCGCTTTCGTCTTTACTCAGACATTGTCAAGGGAATTAATGAGGTACAATTGGAGAGAAAGGTCTCAGGTACAACACAAGATCAAGAATACCAAATGGTTAATTGTCAAAAGGGTAAAAATTAAAAGAGATAATCCAGGATTATCGGATATCACACAGTCACAAACCTAAACAGATTGGACCCTAACCGAAATTACTAAGTTTCTTTACAGTCCAAAACATGTAAAAACTGAATATATTAATTTTGTTGCTTATATTTATCTACAACTTTTTTCATTATGAAAGTATCAAGTTTAAATAAACCAAGAACTTAAATTAGAACATTTCTATTATTTGACTTGATGAAACAAGATTCAATGATATTCCTTTTAACTGTGTCATTACATGGGATTAAGGCTCTTGCTTGACTCCAGTTAATAGGATGGTCTAAATCTCTCATATGTACGAATAATGCATTATTCGTACATATGAGAGATTTAGACCATCCTATTAACTGGAGTCAAGCAAGAGCCTTAATCCCATGTAATGACACAGTTAAAAGGAATATCACTGAATCTTTTTTGTTTTCATCAAGTCAAATAATAGAAATGTTCTAAATTTAAGTCTTGGTTTATTTAAACTTGATGCTTTCCTAATGTTTTGGACTGTAAAGAAACTTTGATTTTTCGGTTAGGGTCAATCTGTTTAGGTTTGTGACCGTGTGATATCCGATAATCCTAGATTATGTCTTAATTTTTACCCTTTTGACAATTAACCATCTGGTATTCTTGATCTTGTGTTGTACTTGAGACCTTTCTCTCCAATTGTACCTCATTAACTCCTTGACAATGTCTGAGTAAAGACGAAAGCGCTTGGATTTCTGACTATCATTTTCCTGTGGAATTCGCTTAATATATATATATATATATATATATATATATATATATATATTATATATATATATATATATATATATATTATAATGTATTGTGCATCACCCATCTCACTAGCAAAAGAGGCTATGATCGATTCTCAGACAACGAAAGGCATTTAACCCTCACCCGATGAATTCATTAATGAAGCTCCTGACATAAGCATAGAACTAGGTACCTGGTAGTTAGTTAACGGTAGCAAGTAGAACTAGTGTTGGAAAAGACAAGGAGTTAGCAACCTCAGTTGTAGAGACGTGCAGAAAATCACTCTAGATGAGTGACTACCTAGGGATACCAAACAGTGTTGGCATGTTAAGTATTTTGCCCTTGAGGCAGATGTGTGTGTGTGTGTATAACAACCTTTCAAAATGACACCTATATTAGAGGGGTTCAGGACTACAGGTCATCATAATAAGACGCTTTGGGTTGTCTACAACTCAGGCCCAAGGTACCTTCGAATATAAAGAGGACAGTAGTAAGAAGGTTTGGCCTTATACCGGACAACAACGGTAAATCTAAATGTAAAGTAATAATTATCCATGAACTATTGTTGATGCACACACAAAAGCATGGATATGTGATTACACATACACATATATACATGTAAATAAATAATTCTGTTAAAACAGGATACGTCTCATGTATAAAAGGCCCATTAATGAAAACATTCTGGTTTAAAGCTAAGGACTATATTTGGTATACTAATTTCCACCCATGATAAAAGTGGAAGTTAGTCCACCGAAACATAGTCCTTAGCATTAAACCAGAGTGTTTTAGTTAATGGGACATTTTATATTTGAGACATACATATGTATATATATATATATATATATATATATATATATATATATATATATATATATATATAGATCTATATATATATATAATTATATATATATATAGTATATATATATATATGATATATATATATAATATTATATATATATATAATCTATATATATATATAGATATATATATATATATATAATATATTCTATATATATATCTAAAGTATATCTCTCCTTCCTTTTTTAGACAGGGAAGATCAAGCAAGTTTTAGACATCTTTTCAGGGTATGCGAATACCACCATGTACCAATTTCGCTACTTAATTCCAGAGCTACAAGAGATTTTCAACAATAAGATGACTTCCAACATGTATTTAGCCACTGCATCTAACAGGGGATGGCTTGAGAAAACATAAAACAAACAGACGAAATTCATTAACACATCCATCTTTTACCTACATATTCAAAGATGAATCTCGCGTGTACATACTTCCACATTAGTTGCTTTCTTTCGACATACATCCATATGTCAGTTCTGACAATTAAAATTTAATCCCACCACGTTTGTCGTAAGCTGCACTACCTGAACAAAGTTATCTAACGAAAATAAAAGGCAAAAGCACCAAATCCGAAGGCAGAGGAGCATCTAGCGAAAAGTCGTGAGTCCTTGGGGGAAGGAAATTCTCTCCTAGATGGAAGCTAAGATCCTGTCTGTTGAGGTCAGAGGTAATCAC
>NC_087203.1:76562008-76572008 GCF_015104395.2 Macrobrachium nipponense | reverse complement strand
ACATGCAATCTGAGCAAGTAGACATTGTAAACAGTAGCTCGTTTCTGACATACAACTTAATGCGACATCACACAAGAATGGTTTTTTTTTTTTTTTTTTTTTTTTGCGTCGTTCGACCCAACTTATTATTTAGTAGCCAATATCTGTATTGGGACAAAACTAAAGTCACGCATTTTCGTGTCAATGATATGATGCAAGAACAAACATTTACAAAGCGGTAGGAATAACAAGTGGGAGGTTTAGTGCAAGACAAAAGGAGAGTGTTTCAGGACCTGTATCATGACTTTAGAGGCGACCCTATAAAGATACACTACAGGACTTCAGTTGTGCACACAATACTGGCTACCTAGTATGTACCTGGTATATGGCAAGACCTTGGTAAAACGTTTGGAGTCAATATCCTACGTGACATTAGAAAATGTATTGGAACATCGTCTCACTAACCAAATTCATCTCATAAAAGCAAATAGCTACACGCAGTAGACGCAGAAGTCATTTTAGGGTAAGGAATCCTACGGAGATGGGAAAATATTGTTGTGGAAACGTATAATATTACAACACATAATCACTTCGGAATGTTGCTGACATGCGTCATCGTCAACAGCAGTCATCAGCGAGAAAATAACGTAAGGCTGAAAGCCCTGTTAAGCACCGTCGGTTATACAATATGGAATTATCATTATTATTATTATAACTATTATTATTATTATTGTCTGTTCAGAGAAGAGCCAAGAGATCTGTGGATAACAGGATATAGCGGATGGAGGCGAGAGGAAGCTCCTGGTATCCAACAGGAATTTGCTTTTGTGGGATCAATATGTAGCAGAAGGGGAAGAAAACCACACAGTGCTATGGACGAAGTGAAGTAAGAAATGAAAGAGGTGAAGAAGCTTAGCCGGAAATATACCGAATGAAGAAACGAAATAAGATATTGCTAGAACAAGTTGTAAAACTGATAAAATGAAAAGCGATTAAATTCAAGACGTCTCGTGTGAGAAAAGCAAAATATGGTAGAAAAAGACGAATGAATACAAGCAAAACAAATCAGTGGAGAGAGAGAGAGAGAGAGAGAGAGAGAGAGAGAGAGAGATACTTGTATCCTAAAAACCTGTTAATTTTCATTCGTTGCAAGAGAGACAGACAGACAGACAGACAGAGACAGAGAGAGAACACCTCAGTGATCGTGTCACGTAATTTCCCCGACAAAAATGAAACTGAATAAATGAATAAAGATGAGTATGAGAATATCCCCGAGGTGTTGAATAATGAGAAACTTTGTAACTGACATCAGAAATGTAAATAACATTACTCTCTCCCTATATCAAAAAAATACATATACGTATATATTGAGTATTTATTATCAGTCCTCTTAAGTATTCTGTAAAATACTTAATCTCTCTCTCTCTCTCTCTCTCTCTCTCTCTCTCTCTCTCTCTCTCTCTCTCTCTCTCACTTTAAAATACACCGGTTACTATCAGTCATCTTAAGTATGCTTTTTTTTTCATTTTGACGTGTTCTCAATCTCTCTCTCTCTCTCTCTCTCTCTCTCTCTCTCTCTCTCTCTCTCTCTCTATCTGTGTGTGTGTGTGTGTGTGTGTGTGTGTGTGTGTGTGTGTGTGTGTGTGAGAGAGAGAGAGAGAGAGAGAGAGAGCGTGGAAGAGAAGTAACAAGAACATCCTACAGAGCTGCACATTGCCCCTGTCTGTCAGGCGAGCAAGTGGCCTGACATTTGATTAATCTGGGATATTTTCGCCTCTCATCCCATAATGCTGTATCTGTGTCCAGCAGTCAATTTATAAATCCCTCCAAGGAATCTCCTTGACGTTTATATCTAACTGAGATTAACCGCAGACGGCTCAACAAGCGAAGACCTTGTCCTGACTGCAGTTGCTTTTGAAGAACGGGCTTAACGGTTAAGAGCGACCGTCATAAAAGCCGATCCTGATGATTACACCTATTTAACTGCGTAGAAAAACTGGATGAAATCATCAGGCTGCGCTTTGAGTCCTTCCTAGGTCTTTCTAAGCTGTAAGAAGCAGACAGAGTTCGTGCGGGTTTAACCTCCTTAGCAGCTGTTACGAACGAAGCAACATGTGCTCTGGGTCTCAATACGTTATTTCAGTCCCTAGTTGATCGATTGGTTTTCTGATATGAAAATGTCCAAGATGAATGTAATACATTGGTTTTCTGATATGAAAATGTCCGAGAGGAATGTAATATATAAGTAATCATAAAAAGACAACGACAAGACGAGTACAAGTGACTATGAGAGAATTAAACTGGGATGACATGATTAATAGTAATGGCATTATGGTGATATATTCATCCACGTTACGATTGTATACATTATATATATATATATCATATATATATATATATATATATATATATATATATATATATATAAATATAAAATATATAGTATATATATATTTATATATATATATATACATATATATATATATTTTATATATACATATATATATTATATATATATATATATATATATATATATATATATTATATATATATATTGTAAGGGTATTAAGCACCTCTTCTATCGTATTCTTGTCTCGGACGCTCGAAACTGCTGTCTCAGGTTGTTTCCCAGTGAGGGTCGTTTCACCTCTTGTTCATTGGTAGAAGAGGTGGAGGTAAGGTAACGTCCGACAGCCAGCCCGTGTCTGACAGCTTCAGTCAGTAAGGTACAGAGACCTGAGCAGGTTATAAGCAGGCAGCATGGGGGTTCTGTGCAGTCCCGTTTGGAGTCCGTAATGGCTATTTGGTTACGACTCGGGTCTTGCAGGGTTAAGGACGAGCATCAAGATGTTCATCAGAGCCCAAAGACAATACACGAAAGATGGGAAGCTCAAGCCACGGCCGCATCGGCCGCATACAATTTAGTTCCTGGCATGAAATGAAGATGGCGGTAGCATTTCACCTGCCTACATCGTCTGTTTGTTTACTTTTTCACAAAGCGGGCATTCAATTTCAATCATGAGTGGGCGTAGCCATCATCACCCGTGTGTGGTTTGCAATAGGACGAAAATGATTTTCCCCATCTGATTTTTCATGCTTTTCCTCAGAATAAAGAAAGGTAATAAAATCATTACATCTGTTACAAAGTACATGATGACTTTTAGAGAAAATGAAGAAATAAAATAGACCAAAGCAAAATTGAATGTCGGTGCAGTGTTATTCCGAAATAAATATTGGAAAATATTTATAATACGGTGGACGCCTCTAAGCGGAAAGAAAATATATTTACATGTGATTTTCGACTAGAAAAAAAATATTTGCCATTTGAAACCCCAACAACCAACCTAACCTTCCTGGTAATGTACATCAGTAGCCTAATCATGTCAACAGTAAACCTAACCATATCAGCGGTACCATAACCATGCCAAACAGTTACCTAACCATGTCAACAGTAATTTGCAATGGAAATGAAGCTATCTTGCAAAACATATCAAAATCAACTAGAAAAACTATATTTTCTTGTCATTCTTGTCAATTGTATTTCAAATAAATACCTTAAAGTTATATTTGCATATCTTGAAAAATCTCTAGAAATATGAAATAAACATACCAATTCCTATCACTGTCATACAATTCGTGAATATTGGGTCTCCATGCCTTTTCCAGATAGGCTTCTCACAGCAACTTTGATATACTGTATATATACTGTAGTTATGTTATATTCTCAGCAGCTTACCATTGGGTTGTAGTTATAAATGTTTACCTTAATTTTCATTAATAAGCAACTATTTAGCGAACCAAAGTTGTTCCATCAGGAAGGATGTATCTTGTGGGAGCATTCATATGGGAGAGCATAAGTAGGTTAGTTAAGTTAGAGTGACTTACTTTAATTTCAAGTTCACTAACCTTTTAATCTATGATTGAATTTTCCTATATGTATGGATAAAAGCATTCAAAATAAAAGAAAATTACATGCAAACCAGCATATCTGCTCCCACAAGATCCATTCTACCGTTTCATCTAAGTTTCTGCATTATGTGCTCATAATTGTTCAATTTTTTTAATGAAATCTTGTAATTGGTACCAACACCCCACATAGTATTCCAAAGTAAATTTACCATTTGGCAGCAAATGTACGCAGTAATACAGTAGTAATAAATTGGCAAAACAAGTTGTGAAAACCTATGATATTTGCTTGTACTGTACATGATGCAAAAAGAAACATGGTTCAAGTCATTAGCAATAATTGTTTCAAAATTTTTTTTAGGAATGTGCATGCTTCTTGCAGAAATGGCATTTTACTAGAAAATACCAGGCAGAAGTGTTGTTTACATTACCTTCATAAAAGGGTGCCAATTGAATATGCATTTTTGAGAACTCCCACAATTGGGCTATGAGATTTTAATAAATTGTTATAAATAGGTTTGTTTCCTATTTGATTTGTGATTTCAATTTTTATTTGCTTTTTATGGAAATTAAGTTAAACCTAGATTTTTGCTTATACAGTAGTTCTGTAAAATACAGCATTGCATTTGTTAAAATAAAAAGGGTACCTTACTTTTACTACTTGTTGTTGTACTTTTTTTAGTTTTATTAACAAATATTGCTTAACTTTTGCCTAATCAGCATGCAAGTTAAGTCTGCTTTTTCATTTTGATTTCATATTATTGGTTTTGATCATACCCCATGCTTTGGTTTGCTATTTAAATTCTGATATATGCATGTTTTGTTTGCATGACTTGTATGACTATTGCATGCAAATGAAGCATGTGCCATTTCTTTTACTTTGTTTATGTTCTTTGCAAGAACATTTGTGTACAGTTGCTTAGGTATGTACAGTATACAATCATAAGCACAAGCCCAAAAAAAGGAAAATAATTACTGTATACTATATTGGTGAAATAATAAGATAATATGAGAATAAGTTTGTTTCATTCTAACTGCCCTCTCAATTTTAGATAAAGATACTTAGCAATTAATGTTACATTAACTGAAGGATTTTATTTAATGATTCAGAAATGCCTAATATATAAGTCATAAGCTATGATAGAGCCCTATAATCATGTTAACAAGCAATATTAATCGATTTAGTATTCAATAATTTATAAAGAGAAGTTTATTGGAGCATAAGAATAAATTTTAACATTTAAAAAAGCCGCGCTACGCCACAGCCGAGTTTTAGTTGAGGGCATAATCAATAGATGGCGCGCATCCTGACGGGTTGGATGACGTTTTTTTTAATGGTATAAATAGTCAGTTTCCCATCTTTCGTTTATTGTCTTTGATCAGAGCCAGTTTTGTCTTGGTTAGCAGCTTCGTCTGCGTTATGTTGAGGACCACGGCTTCAGAGTTGCAGCTTCGTCTGTGTTCTCCTGGAGGACAGCTTCGTCTGTGTTTGGTGTACAGCTTCGGCTGGATAAATGTCTTCAGGAGGTATTCTTAGTGGGTCCTCAGGAGTTATCTCTGCTAGTTGCCACGGTTTCCTGGGTCTGCAGTGTCTTGGAGTATTTACTGTACAGGGCTTTTGTGGTTTTCTCCAGGTTTTTATTACCTATATTTAAAAGTAATCAGGAAATTACTGTGTTTTTGTGGCATGTGTTAACCCTGCTCTAGACTTTTATGGTCCTTGTTAATTGGTGTCTATAATTGTAACATTTTTATTGTGTATCTAATTAACTATTTGCTATCTGCTCATACTGAGGTTACTGTAATAATTGTAATGGCATGTTACTGATCTTTTGTTTAGTAATTATTTTTCCCCCATTTTACATGAAATGCTTATTTTTTGGTTATTTGATGTACTGACTCATTCATTGTTTGTTAAAGATTGTTATACTGACTGTTTTGATATTTACCTTTTTGAATTTTGCCTTATCTGATAACTTTCAGATTAAATTTGTGGTTATTTTTGCTTCAAAGTTTTTGCTTTGCCACTGATGCCTTTATTTAAATATTGAATTCAAACAATTGTACATTTTATATATAATAAATTAGTCTTAAGGTCTCGGTTTCGTATTACTTGGTTTCGTCCTCCTTTGTCAGTCTCAATTGCTGCCGATTTTCAGTCCTGATACTTTTTACATTTATTTCTTTTATTTTTTTTCAAAGAACCTGATGAAACCTATTGGAGGTTCATAACTATATATATATATATATATATATATTATATATATATATATATATATATATATTATATTAATATAATATAATGTATGTATATATACACACCCTATATTCATATATATATTATTATATATATATACATACACACACACACAGAATGACAGACAGGCAGCATAATAACACTGAATATCAGAATAGCCGTTATCAACCCGGACTGCATTTGACAGCCGGGACGAAAAAACTGAAATTCTGCGAAGAGCATTTCACTTCTCGGTATTTGTCTTCAAAGCGAGGTAAACATGTCGACAAAAGTTACGTTAATGCAATTTCCTCGCATCGTCTGCTTCTGCAAGTGCATGCGCGCGTGCGTGCTTGCGTGCGCGTATTCAATTGCATGCTATCTGTGTGGTAATAGGGTATGCATAAGGAATGAGCTTATACTGCCTAGCCGTTGAATTAAAGGTAAAAATTGATTTGAATTGGAAGATTGATTTAATATAAACCGGGGTGTAAATATAAAATTGTAGGAAAAATTGAGTACTTCTGTAAATAACAAAATTATAGTTTTAAATTATGGTCAAATAAGCCAAACAGAAAGTAAAGTTTATGCAAAACCATGCTATATAAGGGGTATCGGTGAAGCGTGTGTCTGGTTGTTAAAAGTTTGAAGTTATAATTTGCCAGTTATACGGCATTAGGTTAGCAGTTCCGTCAGCTATATTATTATTTATATAAAATGAAAAAGAAATTATGTATACTTCAAATGGTACAATGTATACTGCTATAGTAATGTACCGGAGATATCTCCGGTTGATGACTATAGCAGTATACACTATAATATTGGAATTTTTTTCCATTAACAAAAACTGACTGAATTTGCAACCAAATGCCATATAATGGACTTGCAATTTCATCTGTAACTATACACTATTTTTATACAATAACTTTTAAAGCTTATAAGATCAAAATAATGCAACATTTAACTGGCCGAAGTAGTATATACATTAACGTCACCTCTTTGCTCATGCAGAAAAAGGACAGACAGGCATACAGGCTGAAAGTAAGCCGGACAGACAGATAAAAATCCACTAGAGAGAGAGAGGGAGAGAGAGGAAGGGGTGGGAAATTATGCAAAAACAGCAAATAATGCCATAATACCTTCCGCAGTCATTCACCCGGACTCATAAACCAGCATATTCTTAGACCACACCAAAACCCACGCAGGACATTCTAACGACTCAGATATGCAAAACTACTATTTATGGCAACTTGCATAAAATCCTTTACTGCTCTGAAAATACCACAATACACACGGCAAAGCTCCAGTGACGCAAATTCTGGTATGTGCACCTCAGAGAGGATTTCTCGTTTTCTCTCGGTAGAATCTTTGTTATTATTATTATCATTATTATTATTATTATTATTATTATTAGTTAGTAGTAGTAGTAGTAGTAGTAGTAGTAGTATGTAGTAGCTAGAGGGGGTATGTAGTAGTAGTAGTAACATAACAATACGTCCCTTTAAACCCTTCTGATCAAATGCAATTATTTAGAGACTTGTCATTTGTTGGAAGCCTTAATGTTTACTTTCAGTTCTTTTTGCCTGATCTGTTCTTCGCCTCCCTCCTCAGCTGTGGCTTACAACAATCGACTAACGACCATGGATATCATTTAATTCTTGGCTCAAAAGAGGACCGCCGGATTTTCAGGGAAATGCGCCCGTACAGTTTCTTCCTTCATCCTGTTTGGTGATCGAGGGCGAGCCTCCATTTTTGAGGCATGCATGCTACCACCTAGGCTAGAGAGAGAGAGAGAACTATAAAATTCTAATTCTAATAGCAATCGTAATCGCAAAATTACGCTGAATGGCAATTAAACTGGACTAGATTCTTATCTGGATGTTATTGACGTATCGCCGGTAATCTAATTTAAACCCGAAAATAAGTTTGTCAAATAAGCCTAACGTTAGTTTCTGTGGCTATTACCTAAATTAGCTGTGTTTACAGGCTGAACAAATGCTGAAATGTACGATGATGTGGAGTTGAAGATATTTTGCAAATTCTGCATACATGTACACAAAGCTATAACAACATAATTAACTGTAAGTGAGACCGAAAAATATACTTCACCTCGTAAAAGTAAATGAGGCAGTCAATACAATTCTAGGGATGTATACGGCACAGGAAACAGTGCAAGTAAAAGCTGACGATTCCATTACAGAGCAGAAATTGGGGGTCTTGGGAGGTTATTATGCTAAATTCTTTGAGGGTCAACTTTACAAGGATTTTGTTTTAAATGTTATTGCTAATGGAAGGAACAACACACGGACTTTATCTCCCTTGCCCTGAAGCATAAACAGAGAGAGAGAGAGAGAGAGAGGGGATTATAGCCCAAGTAATGCATAGTTTCTAAGCGTAGTAGTAGTAGGAGACGGGATGTTTCTTATCGTGTACCTAACAAAACTCTTAAATACTCGATTTCTATTCTTGCATATCATAAATATCGAGTACTAAGATTTGACTACTTAAGATTGTAATCTCATATTACAAGAATAAAAGTTAGTATTAAAAACATATTCAGACGTCCAAGAATAAAAATCAAGGTATGAAAATTACATTCAGATATACAAAAGCCAAGGTCAATGGGAGTTAAGTGATCCATAAAAATTTTTTACAAGAATTATTCTTTCCCCTTCGGCTGCATATAAGGGTTTACCTGTCTCTCACAGACCTTGGGTTGAAGATCACAACTCCCTCCACGAGTAACCTTCCCTCGAATTAGGTTTTGATTTCTCTTACTAGAAATAGTGTCTCTTGTTTGGCTGGAGTCTAGAGGGCCCAACAGATTCGTTATAACCTTTAAGACTTTACGAAACTTCCGAAACAAGGAACCGTGCTGGTATAAGGCCAGCTGAATCTAAAACCGACACACCACCAACTATATGAGAAACAGGCTCAATTGACTTCTTTCTTTATTTTCTCTCTTAAATAAGCAAAGGTTAATCGGTATGTACTTTGCTTGTTCAAGTTTTGTTTATTTGTATACACTAATGTCTGATTTTCATGTCTACTATAATATATAGAGTAGAATATCCATACTATCTACTCTCAAATCTAGACTGCATGATGCTGACCTGAAGGATCTAATCCTGAGGGAAAAGTTGGACAACTAGTTGGGGTGAAATCACAGAAAACTACAGAAAATCAAGTGGCAAACAGCAGCTTAACGTATCTTGGGGCGAAGGGCTTTAGACAGAATCCCATTATAAGGACTATTTTGTAATACAGACTTTGATAGTGACGATAGTGCACAATATATACGTAATCTATCATTTATTAATAATCAACGCTCATTAAAAAAGATTTCTAATGGCGTATGTTCTGCAAATTGGCTTCAATTGAAAAAACTGTCAAGGACGGATACAAGTGATACACTTATTAATTATTTTGTGGGAAACAATGTTAACCGGAAGAGATTTCTAAGGACAGATGTTACAAACTTATTTACTTTCTAGGAACTATAAAAAGTCATGACCCGAACAAAAACCTACCGTTGTACGTGAATTAGAATAAAGTAAACTGAACAATTTTTAAATTCATCTGTAAACATTCATTAATCACGATTCGGTGCGAGTTTGAATTCTGGTGCTAATGATTCAAGATGGTTTTAAATCAAAGGAATTAAAATGCCCTCCTTCGCAAAAGGGGATAAGAACTAAGAAAATCAACAGAGTGCCTACTTCAAGTGCCAACATTCCATTCGAATATTAGTATTAGCCACTAATAGTCATATGGGTCGAAAAGGAAGCCAGTGGAAGAAGCCCTACTTCGAAGATGGCAATAACCCTCCCTCCATACAAAGAAAACTGAAAAATTATTAAGAAAATTTCCTGTAGACTA
>NC_087203.1:76555734-76561508 GCF_015104395.2 Macrobrachium nipponense | reverse complement strand
TAGTCTACAGGAATTTTTCTAATTTTTCAGTTTTCTTTGTATGGAGGGAGGGTTATTGCCATCTTCGAAGTAGGGCTTCTTCCACTGGCTTCCATTTCGACCCATATGACTATTAGTGGCTAATACTAATATTCGAATGGAATGTTTGCACTTGAAGTAGGCACTCTGTTGATTTTCTTAGTTCTTATCCCCTTTTGCGAAGGAGGGCCTTTTAATTCCTTTGATTTAAAACCATCTTGAATCATTAGCACCAGAATTCAAACTCGCACCGAATCGTGATTAATGAATGTTTACAGATGAATTTAAAAAATTGTTCAGTTTACTTATTCTAATTCACGTACAACGGTAGGTTTTTGTGCGGGTCATTACTTTTTTATAGTTCCTAGAAAGTAAATAAGTTTGTAACATTTGTCCTTAGAAATCTCTTCCGGTTAACATTGTTTCTCACAAAATAATTAATAAGTGTATCACTTATATCCGTCCTTGGGGACAGTTTTTTCAATTGAAGCAATTTGCAGAACATACGCCATTAGAAATTTTTTTTAATGAGCGTTGATTATTAAGAAATGATAAGATTACGTATATATTGTGCACTACTCGTCACAACTCCAAAGATTATCAAAGTCTGTATTACAAAATAGTCCTTATAATGGGATTCTGTCTTAAGCCCTTCGCCCCAAAATACGTTAAGTTGCTGTTTGCCTATTGATTTTCTGTAGTTTTCTGTGATTTCACCCCACCTAGTTGTTCAACTTCTCTCTCAGGATTAGATCCTGCAAGTCAGCATCATGCAGTCTAGATTTGAGAGTAGACAGTATGGATATTCTACTCTATATATTATAGTAGACATGAAAATCTGACATTAGTGTATACAAATAAACAAAACTTGAACAAGCAAAGTACATACCGATTAACCTTTGCTTCTTTAAGAGAGAAAATAAAGAAAGAAGTCAATTGAGCCTGTTTCTCATATAGTTGGTGGTGTGTGGTTTTTAGTTTATTCAGCTGGCCTTATACCAGCACGGGTCCTTGTTTCGGAAGTTTCGTAAAGTCTTAAAGGTTATCACGAATCTGTTCGGCCCTCTGGGCTCCAGCCAGACTGAGATACTACTTCTAGTATGAAAAATCTAAACATATTTCCAGGGAAGGTTACTCGTGAAGGGAGTTGTGATCTTCAACCCAAGGTCTGTGAGAGACAGGTAAACCCTTATATGCAGCCGAAAGGGGAGAGAATAATTTTTGTACAAAATTTTTATGGATCACTTAACTCCCATTTACCTTTGCTTTTGTATATCTGAATGTAATTTTCATTACTTGTACTTGATTTTTATTCTTGGACGCCTGAATATGTTTTTAATACTAACTTTTATTCTTGTAATATGAGATTAAAATCTTAAGTAGTCAAATCTTAGTACTTGATATTTATGATATATAAGAATAGAAATCGAGTATTTAAGAGTTTTGTTAGTTACATGATAAGAAACATCCCGTCTCCTACTACTACTACGCTTAGAAAACTATGCCTATTGGCTTATGGGCTATAATTCTCTCTCTCTCTCTCTCTCTCTTCTCTCTCTCTCTCTCTCTTCTCTCTCTCTCTCTATCTGTTTATGCTTCAAGGCAAGAGAGATAAAGTCCGTGTGTTGTTCCTTCCATTAGCAATAACATTTAAAACAAATCTTTGTAAACAGTTGACCCTCAAAGAATTTAGCATAATAACCTCCCAAGACCCCAATTTCTGCTCTGTAATGGAATCGTCAGCTTTTACTTGCACTGTTTCCTGTGCCGTATACATCCCTAGGATTGTATTGACTGCCTCATTTACTTTTACGAGGTGAAGTATATTTTTCGGTCTCACTTACAGTTAATTATGTTGTTATACTTTGTGTACATGTATGCAGAATTTGCGAAATATCTTCAACTCCACATCATCATACGTTTCAGCATTTGTTCAGCCTGTAAACACAGCTAATTTAGGTAATGGCCACAGAAACTAACGTTAGGCGTTATTTTGACAACTTATTTTCGGTGTTTAAATTAAGTAGATTACCTGGCGGATACGTCAATAACATCCAGATAAGAATCTAGTCCAGTTTAATTGCCATTCAGCGTAATTTTGCGATTACAATTGCTATTAGAATTAGAATTTTATAGTTCTCTCTCTCTCTCTCTCTCTCTCTCTAGCCTAGGTGGTAGCACGCATGCCTCAAAAATGGAGGCTCGCCTTCGATCACCAAACAGGATGAAGGAAGAAACTGTATGGGCGCATTTCCCTGAAAATCCGGCGGTCCTCTTTTGAGCCAAGAATTAAATGATATCCATGGTCGTTAGTAGATTGTTGTAGGCCACAGCTGAGGAGGGAGGCGAAGAACAGATCAGGCAAAAAGAACTGAAAGTAAACATTAAGGCTTCCAACAAATGACAAGTCTCTAAATAATTGCATTTGATCAGAAGGGTTTAAAGGGACGTAGTTAGTTACTACTACTACTACTACTACTACTACTACTAATGATAATAATAATAATAATAATAATAATAATAAAATAATAATAATATAATAATAACAAAGATTCTACCGAGAGAAAACGAGAAATCCTCTATGAGGTGCACATACCAGAATTTGCGTCACTGGAGCTTTGCCGTGTGTATTGTGGTATTTTCAGAGCAGTAAAGGATTTTATGCAAGTTGCCATAAATAGTAGTTTTGCATATCTGAGTCGTTAGAATGTCCTGCGTGGGTTTTGGTGTGGTCTAAGAATATGCTGGTTTATGAGTCCGGGTGAATGACTGCGGAAGGTATTATGGCATTATTTGCTGTTTTTGCATAATTTCCCACCCCTTCCTCTCTCTCTCCTCTCTCTCTCTAGTGGATTTTTATCTGTCTGTCCGGCTTACTTTCAGCCTGTATGCCTGTCTGTCCTTTTCTGCATGAGCAAAGAGGTGACGTTAATGTATATACTACTTCGGCCAGTTAAATGTTGCATTATTTTGATCTTATAAGCTTTAAAAGTTATTGTATAAAAATAGTGTATAGTTACAGATGAAATTGCAAGTCCATTATATGGCATTTGGTTGCAAATTCAGTCAGTTTTTGTTAATGGAAAAAAATTCCAATATTATAGTGTATACTGCTATAGTCATCAACCGGAGATATCTCCGGTACATTACTATAGCAGTATACATTGTACCATTTGAAGTCTACATTATTACTTTTTTCATTTATATAAATAATAATATAGCTGACGGAACGCTAACCTAATGCCGTATAACTCGGCAAATTATAACTTCAAACTTTTAACAACCAGACACACGCTTCACCGATACCCCTTATATAGCATGGTTTTGCATAACTTTACTTCTGTTGCTTATTTACCATATTTAAAACTATAATTTGTATTTACAGAAGTACTCATTTTTCCTACAATTTATATTTACACCCGGTTTATATAAATCATCTATCCAATTCAAAGTCAATTTTTACCTTTAATTCAACGGCTAGGCAGCATAAGCTCATTCCTTATGCATACCCTATTACCACACAGATAGCATGCAATTGAATACGCGCACGCAAGCACGCACGCACTTGCAGAAGCAGACGATGCGAGGAAATTGCATTAAACGTAACTTTTGTCGACATGTTTACCTCGCTTTGAAGACAAATACCGAGAAGTGAAATGCTCTTCGCAGAATTTCAGTTTCGTCCCGGCTGTCAAATGCAGTCCGGGTTGATAACGGCTATTCTGATATTCAGTGTTATTATGCTGCCTGTCTGTCATTCTGTGTGTGTGTGTGTATGTATATATAAATATATAATATATATATAACTATATATATAATATATAGATATATATATATACATACATTTATAGTATATATATATATATATATATATATATATTATATATATATATATATATATATATATATATACACATACATTATATATATATATATGTATATATATATATCTATAATATATATATATATATATATATATATATATATATATAATATATATATATATATATATAGTTATGAACCTCCAATAGGTTTCATCAGGTTGTTTGAAAAAAAAAATAAAAGAAATAAATGTAAAAAGTATCAGGACTGAAAATCAGCAGCAATTGAGACTGGCAAAGGAGGACGAAACCAAGTAATACGAAACAGAACAAAGTAATACGAAAGACACATTAAGACTAATTTATTATATATAAAATGTACAATTGTTTGAATTCAATATTTAAATAAAGGCATCAGTGGCAAAGCGAAAACTTTGAAGCAAAAATAACCACAAATTTAATCTGAAAGTTATTAGATAAGGCAAAATTCAAAAAAAAAGGTAAATATCAAAAACAGTCAGTATAACAATATTTAACAAACAATGAATGAGTCAGTACATCAAATAACCAAAAAAATAAGCATTTCATGTAACTGGGGGAAAAATAATTACTAAACAAACGATCAGTAAATGCCATTACAATTATTACAGTAACCTCAGTATGAGCAGATAGCAAATAGTTAATTAGATAAACAATATAAATGTTACAATTATTGACACCAATTAACAAGGACCATAAAAAATCTAGAGCAGGCTTAACACATGCCACAAAAACACACTAATTTCCTGATTACTTTTAAACATTAGCAATAAAAACCTGGAGAAAACCACAAAACTCTCTACAGTAAATACTGCAAGACACTGCAGACCCAGGAAACCGTGGCAACTAGCAGAGATAACACCTGAAGACCCACAAAGAATACCTCCTGAGACATTTATCCAGCCGAAGCTGTACACCAAAACACAGACGAAGCTACAACTCTGAAGCCGTGGTCCTCAACATAACGCAGACGAAGCTGCTAACCAAGACAAACCTGGCTCTGATGAACATCTTGATGCTCGTCCTTAACCCTGCAAGACCCGAGTCGTAACCAAATAGCCATTACGGACTCCAAATGGGACTGCACAGAACCCCCATGCTGTCCTGCTTATAACCTGCTCAGGTCTCTGTACCTTACTGACTGAAGCTGTCAGACACCGGCTGTCGGACGTTACCTTACCTCCACCTCTTCTACCAATAACAAGAGGTGAAACGACCTCACTGGGAAACAACCTGAAACAGCAGTTTTGATCGTCCGAGACAAGAAAACAATAAAAGAGGTGCTTAATAACCCTTACTATATATAATATATATATATATATATATACCTATATTTATATATATGATATATATATATATATCTATATTAATACATACTATATATATTATCTATTATATATATATATATATATATATATATTAATATATATATAATGTATACATATATATATATATATATATATATATAATATATATATTATTATAATATATATAATAATATATATATATATATATATATAATTATTATTATATGTATACAATATTATATTATAATTATATTATATATATATATAATTTATGCATATTATATATTTATATAATATTAATATATAATTATATAAATATATTATATATATATATATATATATAATATTATTAAATAATTATAATATAATATTAATATTATATAATGTATACAATCGTAAACGTGGATGAATATATCACCATAATGCCATTACTATTAATCATGTCATCCCAGTTTAATTCTCTCATAGTCACTTTTACTCGTCTTGTCGTCGTCTTTTTATAATTACTTATATATTACATTCATCTTGGACATTTTCATATCAGAAAACCAATCGATCAACTAGGGACTGAAATAACGTATTGAGACCC
>NC_087203.1:76538234-76548234 GCF_015104395.2 Macrobrachium nipponense | reverse complement strand
ACCTCAACAGACAGGATCTTAGCTTCCATCTAGGAGAGAATTTCCTTTCGACTTTTCGCTAGATGCTCCTCTGCTCGATTTGGTGCTTTTGCCATTTATTTTCGTTAGATAACTTGTTCAGCTAGTGCAGCTTACGACAAACGTGGTGGGATTAAATTTTAATTGTCAGAACTGACATATGGATGTATGTCGAAAGAAAGCAACTAATGTGGAAGTATGTACACGCGAGATTCATCTTTGAATATGTAGGTAAAAGATGGATGTGTTAATGAATTTCGTCTGTTTGTTTTATGTTTTCTCAAGCCATCCCCTGTTAGATGCAGTGGCTAAAATACATGTTGGAAGTCATCTTATTGTTGAAAATCTCTTGTAGCTCTGGAATTAAGTAGCGAAATTGGTACATGGTGGTATTCGCATACCCTGAAAAGAAGATGTCTAAAACTGCTTGATCTTCCCTGTCTAAAAGAAGAGAGATATTACTTTAGATATATATATATATATATATATATATATAATATATATATATTATATATAATATATATATATATATATATATATATTATATATCTTAGATATATATATATATATATATATATATATATATATATATATATATATATATATGTATAGATACTATATATATACTATGTCTCAAAATAGGCCCATTAACTAAAACACTCTGGTTTAAAGCTAAGGACTATGTTTCGGTGGACTAACTTCCTCTTTTGTCATGGGTGGAAATTAGTATACCAAAATATAGTCCTTAGCTTTAAACCAGAATGTTTTAATTAATGGGCCTTTTATACATGAGACGTATCCTGTTTTAAAAGAAGAAATTATTTACATGCATATATATGTATGTGTAATCACGTATCCATGCTTTTGTGTGTGCATCAACAATAGTTCATGGATAATTATTACTTTACATTTAGATTTACCGTTGTCCGGTATAGGCCAAACCTTCTTACTACTGTCCTCTTTATATTCGAAGGTACCTTGGGCCTGGGTTGTAGACAACCCAAAGCGTCCTTATTATGATGACCTGTAGTCCTGAACCCCTCTTATATAGGTGTCATTTTGAAAGGTTGTTATACACACACACATCTGCCTCAAGGGCAAAATACTTACATGCCAACACTGTTTGGTATCCCTAGGTAGTCACTCATCCAGAGTGATTTTCTGCACGCCTCTACGACTGAGGTTGCTAACTCCTTGTCTTTTCCAACCCCAGCTCTACCTGCTACCGTTAACTAACTACCAGGTACTTAGTTCTATGCTTATGTCAGGAGCTTCATGAATGAATTCATCGGGTGAGGGTTAAATGCCTTTCGTTGTCTGAGAATCGATCATAGCCTCTTTTGCTAGTGAGATGGGTGATGCACAAATACATTCCGGTGGAATTCGCTTATTTATGAAGTCACGTGCATCTACTGTGATTTTTTAAGCATATATATGTATATATTTATATATATATATATATATATATATATATATATATATATATATATTTATTTATTTATTACATAGTATATATTCATTATATAAGAAACACCCTTTTCACATAAGAATAATGAAAAAAAACTGCAGTAATTGGCTTTGCAATACAGGGAGTCAGTTTTTGTAAGAGTAGCTCCCCCAGAGGAGATATGCAACGACAATGGTTCATCGGTCATACGACTATGTTGTTGCTTCATTGTTATCTCCGGTTTTGTTATCGGTGTTGCAGCTGTTATGAATGCGGCCATTATTGTTATTGATACGGGTGTATTGTTACACGTTCACTTTGTTTCCATTTGCTTGGGATTAAAGCAAAGCCCTTTGTTGTGTTTGTGCGCAAAATCCACACCAAGGCAGAGGCCATTTTTTTTCTCTCGTGCTGTTGTGGCGCCAGATGGGACAAACAAGAAGTTAGTCTGTTCCCATTTCGACACATTGCGTTGGAATTTATCAGTATTCAAAAGGATACAAATAGGATTCAGAAGTTCCTAAAACCAGTGTTACTGTTGTCTTTTTACAATGTTGCAAATAATAATAATAATAATAATAATAATAATAATAATAATAATAATAATAATAATAATAATAATTATAATAATCCAAAGAAACCTCATAATCACATGAGTTAATAAAATAAAATGGAAAAGTAAACCCACAGTAATATGTCTGGTCTGTTATATAAAACAGAGAGCTTTCGAAGACCTGCACGGTCCTCCTTGTCAAGGAGGACCGTGCAGGTCTTCGAAAGCTCTCTGCTTTGTATTTTAAATAACAGACCAGACATATTACTGTGGATTTACTTTCCATTTTAATAATAATAGTAATAATAATAATAATTAATAATATAATAATAAATAATCTTTATTAAAAGTAATGGCTACTTCAGCAGCGTTACACTTGTAGAGATTCTTCAAGTGTAACGCTGCTGAAGTAGCCCATTACTTTTAATAAAGTTAGGCTGTTTAGAGAGGGTCTGCTTCCTACTAAAATAATAATAATAATAATAATAATAATAATAATAATAATAATAATAATAAAGGAAAAGACTATACAGCCAACTAAGAGGGGAAGACAACCACCCAGAAATTCCTGAAGCCGAACCAAGTAAGAGACTCGGGAATGGGAAAAACATATGGAGCAATCCGGTATCACACAACAAACATGCAACATGGCTCCAGGAAGTCAAGGAAGAAGAAACAGGGAGAATAAAACAAAGATTCACAGAGATCACGACAGACACAGTCAGACACCAACTAAAGAAAATGCCCAACTGGAAAGCCCCAGGTCCGATGAAGTCCATGGATACTGGCTCAAAAAACTTCAAGCCCTACACCCACGAATAGCAGAACAACTCCAGCATTGTGTCTCAAATCACCAAGCACCCAAATGGATGACCACAGGAAGAACATCCTTAGTACAAAAAGACAAGAGTAGGGAAATATAGCCAGTAACTACAGGCCTATCACCTGCCTACCATAATGTGGAAGTTACTAACAGGTATCATCAGTGAAAGGCTATACAACTACCTAGAGGAGACAAACACCATCCCCCACCAACAGAAAGGCTGCAGAAGGAAGTGTAGGGGCACAAAAGACCAGCTCCTGATAGACAAAATGGTAATGAAGAACAGTAGGAGAAGGAAAACCAACCTAAGCATGGCATGGATAGACTATATAAGAAAGCCTTCGACATGATACCACACACATGGCTAATAGAATGCCTGAAAAATATATGGGGCAGAGGAAAATACCATCAGCTTCCTCAAAAATACAATGCACAACTGGAATACAATACTTACAAGCTCTGGAATAAGACTAGCAGAGGTTAATATCAGGAGAGGGATCTTCCAGGGCGACTCACTGTCCCCACTACTCCTCGTAGTAGCCATGATTCCCCATGACAAAAGTACTACAGAATATGGATGCCCGGGTACCAACTCAAGAAAAGAGGCAACAAAATCAACCATCTGATGTTCATGGACGACATCAAGCTGTATGGTAAGAGCATCAAGGAAATAGATACCCTAATCCAGACTGTAAGGATTGTATCTGGGGACATCAGGATGGAGTGTGGAATAGAAAAATGCGCCTTAGTCAACATACAAAAGGCAAAGTAACGAGAACTGAAGGGATAAAGCTACCAGATGGGAGCAACAATCAAACACATAGATGAGACAGGATACAAATACCTGGGAATAATGGAAGGAGGGGATATAAAACACCAAGAGATGAGGACACCCCCCGATCAGGAAAGAATATATGCAGACTCAAGGCGATACTCAAGTCAAAAACTCAACGCCGGAAATATGATAAAAGCCATAAACACATGGGTAGTGCCAGTAATCAGATACAGCGCAGGAATAAGTGGAATGGACGAAGGCAGAACTCCGCAGCATAGATCAGAAACCAGGAAAACATATGACAATACACAAAGCACTACACCCAAGAGCAAATACGGACAGACTATACATAACACGAAGGAAGGAGGGAGAGGACTACTTAGTATAGAGGACTGCGTCAACATCAAAAACAGAGCACTGGGGCAATATCTGAAAACCGTGAAGAGACGAGTGGCTAAAGAGTGCATGGAAGAAGGACTAATAAAAGTAGACGAAAACCCAGAAATATACAGAGACAGGAGAAAGACAGAAAGAACAGAGGACTGGCACAACAAACCAATGCCGGACAATACATGAGACAGACTAAAGAACTAGCCAGCGATGACAATTGGCAATGGCTACAGAGGGGAGAGCTAAAGAAGGAAACTGAAGGAATGATAACAGCGGCCACAAGATTCAGGCCCTAAAGACCAGATATGTTCAAAGTACGATAGACGGAAATATCTCTCCCATATGAAGGAAGTGCAATACGAAAAATGAAACCATAAACTACATAGCAAGTGAATGCCCGGCACTTGCACAGAACCAGTACAAAAAGAAAGGCATGATTCAGTGGCAAAAGCCCTCAACTGGAGCCTGTGCAAGAAGAAACATCAGCTACCTTGCAGTAATAAGTGGTACGAGCACCAACCTGAAGGAGTGATAGAAAACGATCAGGCAAAGATCCTCTGGGACTATGGTATCAGAACGGATAGGGTGATACGTGCAAAACAGAACCAGACGTGACGTGGATTGACAAAGTCAAGAAGAAAGTATCACTCATTGATGTCGCAATACCATGGGACACCAAGAGTTGAAGAGAAAGAGAGGGAAAAAATGGATAAGTATCAAGATCTGAAAATAGAAATAAGAAGGATATGGGATATGCCAGTGGAAATCGTACCCATAATCATAGGAGCACTAGGCACGATCCCAAGATCCCAGAAAAGGAATCTAAGAAAAAACTAGATGCTGAAGTAGCTCCAGGACTCATGCAGAAGAGTGTGATCCTAGAAACGGCGCACATAGTAAGAAAAGTGATGGACTCCTAAGGGAGGCAGGATGCAACCGGAACCCACACTATAAATACCACCCAGTCGAATTGGAGGACTGTGATAGAGCAAAAAAAAAAAAAAAAAAAAAAATAATAATAATAATAATAATAATGACAATTAAAAGCCACAGTAGTGTTAAAAATATATTTTTGTACAATGCTAAAAATTACTAGGACAGACTTTCGGATACTACTCCGTATCCTCTTCAGTCCTACTCTATGGAGCAGTATCCGAAAGTCTCTCCCAGTAATTTTTAGCATTGTACAAAAATATATTTCTAACACTACTGTGGCTTTTAATTGTCAATATTATAGTCTCGTTACGGAGGTTCCTTAGTTCAATAATAATAATAATAATAATAATAATAATAATAATAATAATAATAATAATAATTTCGGAAGGAGACCCTCTCGTAGACATGTTTTGTTAAAAAATGACTGCTGCTTCAGCACTATTAATCTTGCAGAGAGTCTTCTCTATCTCTCTGATGACGGCTTTCTCGTTGTTAATAATAATAATAATAATAATAATAATAATAATAATAATAATAATAATAATGGAGAAACAATTCTTCAGTATTTAGGGGTTTAAGACGAAACAATGTTCGAACATTATGTTAATAAACATTATCCTTATGAATGAAATATTTGTCGGTTGAACAGTGACTGCTATCTTATTCTTGCTATTCTTCCGCTGTGCTATTATTATTATCATTATTATTGTTGTTGTTGTTGTTGTTGTAAAATACTCGTAGAAGCATGAGTCTTGACATGGAGAAATAAATCCACATTTCTGTATGGGTATAAATATGTCTTAAGAAAATAACTAATCTGAGAACATTCGGGAATCTGATCGAATCCCGTTTTCAACGGGAATCGATGAGATTCCCGAAAGCTCTCTGTGTAGATTTATTTTTTGTTTAAAAGACATATCTGTACCCATACATAAATGTGGATTTCTTTCTCCATTTCAAGACTCATGCTTCTACGAGTATTTTACAACAACAACAACAACAACAACAACAACAATAATAATAATAATAATAATAATAATAATAATAATAATAATAATAATAATAATAATAATAATAATAATAATGTGGCGCCGTGGCAGAGTGGGTTAGGTCCGTCAATGGACTGGTTAAGCAACATTGGGTCTGGTCATTCGTTGGATGGGTGTACCCCTATTCTCAGCGTTGATTCGTTGGGAAAGGATCTTTACCATAATTTCTTGATGGGGTAGGGTCCAGCTATGGGTTAAATAGCAAAAACTCAGCAATGATGGTAAGAAATGAAGGATTAAACGACAACGACGTAAATGGAATTTTTGGCAACAGAGAGCTTCATGCGGCAGCCAAGTATTTCAGCCCAATTGAAGGGGAAGACGGTCAGGTACTTGGAGGTCGTCATCCAGCAACTGACCACCACAACGGCAGTAACCAACAGCCTGAGACTGGAGCTACAGAAGCAAACCAGAGGAAGAAATGGACAAGAGAGGAAAATAAAGAAATATGGAGATGCTACATCAGAAGCAACCCGACTGAGAGAGGATATAGAAGAAGGTTGGTCAACATCTGGAATGAGAAGAATAACATCCCCCCAAAACAGAGAAGAGGCTGGCAGACCAAGTAAGAAACCTAAGGAAAAAGAGCTGGCTCTCCTCAACAGAAAGAGAAGAAATGGGAAGGGAAATGACACACAGCAGCGAATTACAAGAAGACGAAACTGAGAGACGATGCTACAGGAGACGACAGGGATGATGAGGTATCAAACAAAGAAACACCGAACGAAAGTAACAGAGAGGACGGAATGGGTAGAACAGATCAGACAATGGATGGGCCAGCCCCACCAAGATACAGAGAGAATAAAGATCCCCTCCATGAAAGCCTACAACACCAAGAAATTAAGGGAGAAAACAATAACAGGAGAGGGATCTTCCAGGGCGACTCACTGTCCCCACTACTCTTCGTAGTAGCCATGATTCCCATGACAAAAAGTGCTGCAGAAGATGGATGCTGGGTACCAATTCAAGAAAAGAGGCAACAGAACTAACCATCTGATATCTGATATTCATGTGAAAGGCTATACAACTACCTAGAGGAGACAAACACCATCCCCCACCAACAGAAAGGCTGCAGAAGGAAGTGTAGGGGCACAAAAGACCAGCTCCTGATAGACAAAATGGTAATGAAGAAAGCCTTCGACTTGATACCACACACATGGCTAATAGAATGCCTGAAAATATATGGGGCAGAGGAAAACACCATCAGCTTCCTCAAAAATACAATGGGGAACTGGAATACAATACTTACAAGCTCTGGAATAAGACTAGCAGAGGTTAATATCAGGAGAGGTATCTTCCAGGGCGACTTACTCTTCGTAGTAGCTATTATTCCCATGACAAAAGTACTGCAGAAGATGGATGCTGGGTACCAACTCAAGAAGAAAAGAGGCAACAGATTTAACCATCTGATGTTCATGGACGACATCAAGCTATATGGTAAGAGCATCAAGGAAATAGATACCCTAATCCAGACTGTAAGGATTGTATCTGGGGACATCAGGATGGAGTTTGGAATAGAAAAATGTGCCTTAGTCAACATACAAAAGGGCAAAGTAACAAGGACTGAAGGGAAAAAGCTACCAGATGGGAGCAACATCAAATACATTAGATGAGACGGGATACAAATACCTGGGAATAGTGGAAGGAGGGGATATAAAACACCAAGAGATGAAATACACGATCAGGAAAGAATATATGCAGAGACTTGAGGCGATACTCAAGTCAAAAGTCAACGCCGTAAATATGATAAAAGCCATAAACATATGGGCAGTACCATTAATCGGATACAGCACAAGAATAGTGGAATGGACGAAGGCAGAACTCCGCAGCATAGACCAGAAAACTAGGAAACATATGACAATATTCAAAGCACTACACCCAAGAGCATATACGGACAGACATAACACGAAAGGAAGGAGGGAGAGGACTACTAAGTGTAGAGGACTGCGTCAACATTGAGAACAGAGCACTGGGGCAATAACTGGAAATCCGTGAAGACGAGTGGCTAAAGAGTGCATGGGAAGAAGGACTGATAAAAGTAGACGAAGACCCAGAAATATACAGCAGGAAAAATGACAAAGAGAACAGAGGACTGGCACACAGACCAATGCACGGACAATACATGAGACAGACTAAAGAACTAGCCGCGATGACACATGGCTACGGCTACTCTAACGGGAGAGCTCAAGAAGGAAACTGAAGGATTGATAACAGATATGTTCAAAGAACAATAAATGGAAATAACATCTCTCCCTATGTAGGAAGTGCAATACAAAAATGAAACCATAAACCACATAGCAAGCGAATGTCCGACACTTGCACAGAACCAGTACAAAAAGAGGCATGATTCAGTGGCAAAGGCCTCCACAGGAGCCTGTGCAAGAAACATCATCTACCTTGCAATGATAAGTGGTACGAGCACCAACCTGAAGGAGTGATAGAAAACGATCAGGCAAAGATCCTCTGGGACTATGGTATCAGAACAGATAGGGTGATACGTGCTAATAGACCAGACGTGACGTTGATTGACAAAATCAAGAAGAAAGTATCACTCTTTGATGTCGCAATACCATGGGACACCAGAGTTGAAGAAAAAGAGAGGGAAAAATGGATAAATATCAAGATCTGAAAATAGACCTAATCATAGGAACACTAGGCACGATCTCTGAAGGAATCTAGAAAAACTAGAGACTGAAGTAGCTCCAGGACGCATGCAGAAGAGTGATCCTAGAAACGGCGCGCATAGTAAGGAAAGTGATGGATCTTTTAAGGAGGCAGGATGCAACCAGGAACCCCCACACTATAAATACCACCCAGTCGAATTGGAGGACTGTGATAGAAAAAAAAAAAAAAAAAAAAAAAAAAAATACTAACAACACTAGCGGAAGAATAGCAAGAAAAAGATAGCAGTCAATGTTCAACCGACAAAATATTTCATTTATTAGGGATAATGTTTATCAACTTAATATTTCATAATTTTTTTCGTCTTGATTATTAAGAATCACCAAAACTTGTAATTAAAATAAAAACATTAAAATATTAACCATCAGAATTCCTAGGTCAAGGTAAACCATGTCATGAGTCTTTCTTACTTCTGCAACGGTTATATTTTTGGTTCGGCTAGGCCATTTCTTAAGAGTTTGTTAGCAGGTTTGCGGGAAAATCTGTCTTTTGAATGTCGAAGAAAATCTAGGCAAGGGCGGGCCTTACGACTGACCACAAATGGTCAGAATTTGGGAGATTAAGCAATGTGACTTTTGGGGAGAAGAGAAGAGGCTTATTGGGGAAGGGCTTACTCCAGCATTCTGGCTCTGGTATATTCCAGTTCTTCCTCTTCTTGTGTTTATCCTTTTTTTTAATATCTTTTCACAGCAATATACCTTCTCTCTCTCTCTCTCTCTCTCTCTCATAAAAATTTATATTTATCCTTTCTCGTAATATCCTCTTTCCCACATACTATACCTTAACTTCTCTCTCTCTCTCTCTCTCTCTCTCTCTCTCTCTCTCTCTCTTCTCTCCTGCTCCTCATGCAAACCGAAAAAGAGAGGAAAGTTTGAAGTTATCGAGCTGGTGGTAATCGATTGTTTTGTGGGTTGCAGCTGCAGGTGGAAGGAGAGAAAACGTCAAAGTGAAATACAAGAAGGCTCTGAAGAGCCATTTGTATTCAAGTAAAAAATAGATATACATTCCTGTTATTATATTTTGTGGTAATGTGTCCTATTGGATCATCTTCAAATACTAGGCCATCTTCTATGTACCCTAATTGATGAGAATGCTGAGGTTGATTATGGGAATATCGCTGCTTGAGGTATTGGAGAATAACTATATAAGAAGGGCAGGCTTAGTAAAGATTACAGAGGTAATAAGACAGTCACGATTCAGGTGGTATGGGCATGTGTTGAGGATGGATTGACGAGGAGGGAGTGAAGAGGGCTTTGGAGGAACCTGTTAGAGGAAGAAGATCGAGAGGGAGACAGAAAATGAGATGGCGAGATAAAGTGAAGGAAGA
>NC_087203.1:76525734-76533234 GCF_015104395.2 Macrobrachium nipponense | reverse complement strand
GGTGATAGGTGAAGTCATTTGGGCTTTCCTTATAGTGGCTGACATAAAGAGAGTATCATCTACTGAATTGACAGTTACCTTTTTTTTAAAATATCCTACAGAGCTTTATGACCCCTTATACTCAGAAACGACAAAGACGGCCAAAAAATATGCCACATTTTTACTCTTGTTCATATACTTAGGTTTTAACCAAGATACATTGAAATATCAGTAGGATAATAAAGCATTACATTTCAAATAATGGAAACTATTTTAATAGACTCCAGAAGCTAATAAGCGAAAATAAGCTGCGAAGTATCATATCTGTATTGGCCACACCACAGTGAACAAAGTAATTCAGGTAAGTCATTTGCCAATACTGTTACCGACCTCACTGTATGAAAACAGTGCTCGGCGGAGTCATTCAGTTCTATAATTCAATGCTGTTAACAAGAAACGGTGATTAGGAAGACACATAAAAACAAAAACAGTGGGGCCTGAGTAAGTAGGAAGTTTACTGCAATACTCTCAATATTGTATGGAGGCATTATGCCATTTTTTTACAGATACTTCGAATATTCTATCAAGAATATCATGGTTATAATAAAAACTTATTGTGAATTATGTTTATTAAAACATATAATCAAATAACTAGTGAGAACAAAATGAGAGCATTTTATGTCCTATTACAAAAATTATAAACATTATATTATACAATCTAATACCTTGACCATCCACCCTCTTTCTCATTCACTTCTCTCAATCTGTCGGGCATCATCGAATGAACAAGGTGAAAATTTCCTGCGGTCTCCGTCTACAAATTTACCCACGAGAGTTGATGTGAGCCATGAGTTGCTGTGTTGTTCTCTCATGTTCCATTTTCCAGTGTTTCACCATCTGGGCCCACACGTGTTCAATCACATTCATATCTACTCCTTTGCTCGGCCATTCAAGAAGCAGGTTAACCTATCCGGCAACCCACTCTGGAACAACGCGAGCAGTGTGAATGGGACTCCGGTCATGCATGAACAGGATGGCCCTGGTGCGAAGGGAAAATCCTTTCCTCTGTAACGAAGGCAAGAAGGAGGTTTGCAGCAGCTCAACATGCTTAGCTGCTGTAAATCGTCCCTCGATACGGAACAGATCACCATACCATGCAGACACACCCAGCCCCATACGTTGCAGGTGACATGGCTGGATCGAACCACTCAACGATGTTACGGGGTTCATATCAGAATGAGAGAAAAAAATGGGGTGTATATATAAATCATATATATATACCTTTGGAGAATTTAAATTCTCAGTGATGAACAACACTGAAAGAATTATATTGTCTAATTATATCATATTTTGAGGAAAAAGAGCAAATGATGCCACTATCTCTTACCTAATATTCATCTCAGAAATAGCACTCTTATTTATGTTTACTCCCTTTATATATTTTGACAGTCCACATCCGTGGAACAAAATCTGAAGATTAATAATTAATATAAAGAAGAATGCAATTAATAATTGATGCAAGTAATGATTTTGCTTATCATACCGAGTTCTATTTGTTCGCCAACAATGCAGCATCCCATGCGATGTGGACGAGAAGCACTTCTCGTCAGTAAAGATGACCCGTCCCCAAAAGTCCAAACCCTTATCAGCATGACGTTGGGCAAAATCAAGCCTTCCTGCTTTATATCGCTCCGTCAGGAGCTCCTTTGTTGCTGGAGTTCTGTGATGAATCCCAGCAGCGTGGAGTCTGCGTCGGTACTGTCTCGATGACACTTCTAATCCAAGGCCTTCATGAATGGCCTCGGCGTTGGTTAAGGGGGTTCTGCTCTTGAGCCGCCCTGATAATGGGGTCATCCTCAGCTGGGGGGCTTTCCATGACCCCTGGCCTAGCTAAGAGAAAACTATTATCTTAATAAAGTTTAACTTATAATTTATATAACATCGCAATCAATTCTAGATTCTTCAAATTTTGAATACTCGATGGATTGATCATAATTTAGTAACATGGCCGTATATTTTTGGTTTCAAAAGCTATCAAATAGAACGTGATTACATATTTCCATAATATCTCAATTTGGTTGGTGGCGTTATTAAAACTGTAAATCATTCCTGAGCCATCACTGAAAGGACATTTAATATAAAAACCTTAGCTATCATAAGACGCACAATGACTGACGGGGTGGGCACAAATAAAATGCTCTTATAGGCTTAATTTTACCGAGACAACTCAATCGACTATCTAACTTTGTTCATGGTTGAGGTCAGCAAGGGCCAACCACCCACCGGTGTGAAATTATGGAGGTGCACCTGAAATATTACTGTGGTGTTGGAATGGCTGTGGATATCTGTAGTCTAACCAAAATTATAAATAGCGAGACGAAATATTAAGAAAAGAAAGTAAACTTTCACATTAAATAAGCAAGATTAAATAACCATGAACAATGTAACATATCCACCAATCATGCAGCATAAACAACTTACCAGTCATTCAAGTTCCCACTCTCCTCCCACCTTCTTATCCACAACTGTACCGGGGTGGGGGACACACCAACATCACGTTGCAATGGCTCGTATCCGAGAAGCCATTGTTGTTCGTAAAGTGACAATTCGTCCTCGCAGTGCCAGATTTGTGTCCCTTCGATTCATTGTGAGTGGTTATGAAGTCTGACCCATTTAAAAATCCTGCTGACGACCTCACCTCCGTTTAGATTCAGACTGTTCCGAGTCGAGTAAAACAATACCATGCTTCATACATTAATATTGTTCCTTGCTTGTAGGATTAGCCAATAGGGATCATAATCACCATGTATGAAATAAAAGGTACTACTGTTAAATATAATATGCTCTGTAAATATTGTTCCTGTTAATAAATACATTGAGAATGAATACTCGTTGAGCACTGCTTCGTAAAATGAGCTCGGTAAAAGTGTTCGCGAATTGTCTAACCTATTTCTCTGTAACTAAGATTCGTTATAAGTACGAGATTTTTGCCTATAGTGTACTACACCCAGTACCGTAATTTATAAGAGTATCATGAATCACAAATTATAGAAAGAGACCCCTGTCCTGTACGAAGAGGCAAAACAGGCTCGATTAGCCAGAAATGGATATGAACGCAGCAGTATAAAAAAACTTCGCCTACCCTCTCCCTCCACCCCCCCCACTTCCACCCCCTTCCTCTTCCTTCCCTCACCTCTCCTCTCCCTCCCTTCTTTCTCTCTCTCTCTCTCTCTCCTTTTCCTTTTTTCATTCTATATGTTATGACAACGAGAGAGTGAGTTTAACCCATCCTTCTTCTTGTAAATGTTGTTGTATTCAGAAAATCTACATTACTATAATAATATTAGGATAAACACTAAAACCACGGAGGCATTAAAGATAAACAAGAAAATATTTCAAGTGGAGCTTTTCGCTAGCCATACACTCTATCCACGAGCATATCTACTTCGTCGACTCATCGGGGTCGCCAACAGGCCTACCTTACCCCTAGCCCCCCACCCATTTCAGTTGTAGCAAAGCCAGTTGTAGCAAGAAGCTTGTCAGTTGAATTACATTTTAGAATTCCAAAACTATAAGACGGTCTTACAACAAAACTCAATCCCCAACACACTCCCCCCGCCCCCCCAAAAATATATATGCATATATTAGTTTGGTCAAGATTAGAGGGTGTAATGACATATCAAAACTGCATACTTAGCGCAGTGGTATTTCTAGATGACATGTCACTTTAAATTAGCTAATATGGGAAGAGGAGAGAGAGAGAGAGAGAGAGAGGAGAGAGGAAGCTAAGGTGTCAGACACTTTCAACCACGTTCACTGAGTTTTTGGGTATGTTTCCCATGAAGTGCTGCTGCGCTTCTCTTTATAGATTCCCTATTATATTAATGGTAGGAAACACACTGCAACCGATACTATAAACTTGGCTTACTTGTGATAAGGTAAAATATCCTGTTATGATGTTCGTGATTCTCCTCCAATACCAATATAACTAAAATTTTGATCAATTTTAAGTATTGCAAAATGAATATGACCGATAAATAATAACAGACAAGGTGGTAAGATAACGCCTTAGACTAAAGTTAAATGGAATTTTAATAAACAAACTTATATTGATAGTGAGACAGTAATCTTAGTTACAGCAATATAACCTGCTCAGATTTCTTTTTTTTTCTTTCACTCCGTGTGTGTGTGTGTGTGTGTGTGTGTATGTGTGAATTTCTCCAACCATACCTAATGACTCCTCCCACTGAAAGAATTCCAGAGCTTATGGTGGAACTCTTGCTAAGAGAGGAAGGTCCTCCCCCATCCCCTCAGTAAACACTGTTACCATATAATTTTCGAAGTCCCTCAAGAAGGTGTACCAGGGAAACCTGTGTCCAAACTGTACGTTGACCATTAAACGACTCTGGGTGGGAAAACCACCAAATATTTCACTCTAATTCAGAAAAGAACCCCAAAATGGCTCATGAATAACTCTTCGGGAAGGAGAACCGTGGTTTCGCTCAACCTCTTGAAAATACCCAACCCCATTTTGGCTCAAGATATAGTCTACGGATGAAAAAAACATTTTCACGACCCCTTGAAAATACCCAACCCCATTTTGGCTCAAGATATACTCTACGGAAAAAAAACCACCATTTCACATAAATATGAATATGAGTGAAAAAATTCCAAGTCCCTTAACCTAACCTAACCAATCTACCGAGTGAAACAAAAATTCTAAGTCCCTTAACCTTAGGTTAGGTTAAGGGACTTAACTTAACCTAACCCAACCCTACCTATTGGCTCAAGATATGCTCTACAGATGAAAAAAAAACCCATTTCACACAAATATGAATATGAGGGAAAAAAATTCTAAGTCCCTTAACCTAACCTAACCTAACCTAACCCACCTGATGCCCAACCCCATTTGGCTCAAGATTATAACCCTTCAGAGGAAAAAACCACCATTTCACATAAATATGATATGAGGGAAAAAATTCTTAGTCCCTCCACCTAACCTAACCCCCCCACATGAGTATATGGAAAATATGGATATGAGGAACAAATTCTAAGCCCCTTAAACCTAACCCTAAACCCCACGTGAAGTGAGTATATGAAAAGATATGAATACGATAAAAGAATTATAACTCCCTTAACCTGATTTTCTTCATGACTCACTGCCAGGTGTGCAACGTGTCATATCATGTGATAGTATGAATGCAAAAAGATTTCTAAGCTCCATTTAAATTCAGATAAGCAACTGATAAGCACCACAACAGTCACCGCTTTTCCTCCATTACTCACTGCCAGGTGCAACACATGTCATATCAGGTGATAGTGATGAATGCGAAAGATTTCTAAACTCCATTAACAAATTCATTAAATTGAAGCAGCTGATAAGCACCCACACAGTCACCGTTTCTCTGTGACTCAATGCCAGGTGCACAACATGTCATATCGTGATTGTACGCATTCACACGAGACACACAACATGACACGACTATCACACCTCGATAATCCGTCTCCATGTCCAGTGTCATACACATAACACACACACACACACACACATGAAACGATATACACGAGCAACCTTGGAGACAGGCTCAACTTAAGCGAGGGTTTGGGTTGGCGCATCACATCGCTACACAAGCTTTAAAGAGTATCCCACGGGAGTCAAGGGTGGCTGCCAAGTCGTCAACATCAAATCTGGGTACAACTGCATCATTACAGCACTTGAAGCGTATGTGCTACTCAGGAAAAACCACAACACACCAGGTAAAAACATCACCAGGGATGTGAAAAACCAGATAAGGACGAATCAGATCAGCATTAAACACACACCCGACATGCCACTAAACAGCGATTCCTTCAAGACATTGGAAAAAGAACCTTAACATCTATGTGTACAGATTGTGTGAACTGGTCATGGGAAAACATCAGAAAAAACGATGGACTGTGCCTTTGCTAGAAAGGGGGTTAACACGTTATGTTCCCAACTGGTCACTCTACTGCTAATCACAGATGACCACTTTGTACTCATCAAAGACATGTTCGCCTACCATGAAGGCATTCCGCACAGGGTAAAAGACGAGGAGGAAGAATATGCACACATATGTAATAGAGAACATGTTTGTTTGTTTGTTTGTATGTATGAATGCTATACAAATCCACATTTTTTGATCGATTTTGATTTCCCAAGAGACATAAGAAGATGAAGCAAAATGAGAAAGTAGTTATTAAAAGATCATCAAGAAACCGATTCTGTGCAAGGTGAGATTGTCAACGTTTATTTGAGGGATCCTCAGAAGACGAACCAAAAATGGGAACCTGTTTCAAGAAATTCTAAAAAGTGTTAACCTATGATCTTTAGCACTGGAGCAATGCAGGACTTTGTGTATCAGAGGAGACCATATACCCACAAATCTCACTGGTTTCTTGAGCAGTGCCAATGAGCAGAGGGAAGGCACTCACTGCTGGTCAGACAAAACCTACTGCAATGATTTTGCTCTGAGGTGAAAGGCTTCCCAAATCCTCAAGAATCTCAACGGGAAAGTGTCCTTCAAGACACACATGGAGGAGGACGAACAAATGAGCACCCTGTCTCCATCTCTCCAAGGAAGGAGGAAGACTTCGAAATCCCAGTGGGAAAGCGCCCTTCGAGACACAAAAGGAGGAAGACGAGCAAACGAGCACCCTGTCTCCGTCTGTCTCCAAGGAAGGAGGAAGAATTCGAAATCCCAACAGGAAAGCTAGGAGGCCGAAGTCACACTGCAAAGAAAACCTTAAGTAATGCCTACGGTGTGCCACATGAGGTGTACTGAAGGCATATGGTGTCTCCAATGTTCAAGGTTGAACTGATGCGGAAAATGGAAAGGCATTTTTATACATTCTCGAGAACTGACTTTTAATGTCCGCTTAATCTTCACCACATACACCTCCTTGGGCGTCTGCCCATTTCCTAAACTCTTGTGCGGTGAGTTGATATAGCTTTTGACTTTGTCCTGCAGAACGTCAATAAATTTCAATGTATTCTTGTGTGTTAGGTATCTGTATTTTTGGTTTTTAATGGTTCTTATTACCCTTTCAGCTATAGAAGCTTTAATTTCCCGCGAGTAGACGCTATATAACAACACGTTCCTACTTTATAGATATTTCCCCACATGTTTGTTATAATATTCCCTACCTTCGTCGCTGTTTAGACGGGACAATCCTGAAAAATCGCTAGATTCTAGAATCACTTTCAGAGCATCATGCACTGTGACACCGTCTTTTTTTTCAGAGGGAGGACGCGTAAATACCTCGAAAATTGGTCGATGAAGTATAGCAGATATTTATAACCTTCATTGTGTGGAGCGAGTTTTGACATGTTGGCAGATCTGTGCTGGCCACAAGCTTGAGGTTTGAAAGATATGATTTTCCTCCTAATGAAACGTTTGTGTGTGGTTTTATGTAGGGTGTATGATGGCTGGCCCCGTAAAAACCTGTTAATGTCGCTAGTTATGTTCTGTCCTCAGCTTTGCTGCTTTACATGGCTAAAAC
>NC_087203.1:76329785-76519785 GCF_015104395.2 Macrobrachium nipponense | reverse complement strand
CTCAAATAAATAAAAAATTCTCGCTCTTCCATAGGCTAAATACTCGCTCACAAATAAATAACACGAAAACTCACATAGACTCAAACTCACTCTCACACTGTTAATGTATCTGGCGACATCGAGCTGCTCTGCTGCTGCTCACTCATGGCTCCTACATCTGTTGCAAGTTCACAATAAGACTTTCCAACTAATACTTCCTTTTCTATCCTACTGCCAGACGGCATAGGGCAGCTCTAGGGAGCCATCTTCTTTCTTTCCTTCTATCTTTTCTTTTTTTTTTTCTTCTATTTCTAGTTCTTCTCTTGTAATGAGCTCACAAAAGCCAGAGACGATTCCTCTGATATGGCAATCCATTAAAAGACCTTTTCTTTTTGTGGAAAGAAAATAAAAAAAAGTACTATCCCGGCAAGTTTTAGCAAAGAAAAAGCGCTCTCTCTCTCTCTCTCTCTCTCTCTCTCTCTCTGTCTCTCTCTCCTGCTCTATATCCAAGGAGAAAGGAGGGGAAAAAGTAGAGAGGAAAAAAGGAAGAGGCTGCCCGTCCTAAAGCAGCTGCCATAACAGGATTCCAATTTGAAACATCGCAGTTTTTAACAGTGAAATGTTTTTGTCCTTTTCATGTGACTTTTTATACATCTCTCTCTCTCTCTCTCTCTCTCTCTCTCTCTCTGAACAACTACGTATAGTTGGTGAACAACTTTTTTTCCTTTACGAATGTTCGCATCTTATGTCTATTCATTTCTGTCTTTCACACCATGATCCATAATCTCGTGTTATAATTACGGTTATGGTTGTCTTACTTTTATTAATTACATTTTTACTCGGTGACACGCTACTGTTTGCATCAGGCCACTAAGGCCTGTTGCAATTCCCTCAAATATAGATATATAGGTAGGTAAAATGAGTATGTACTACATACATTGTATAGGTATGGGTATAGGTATGTATATACATAGTAAATTCAAGTATGTAATATACTTAAAATAAAATAAAAAATGTGTCGAATTTAAGCTGGCTATATATTGTTACAAGAAATATGATAATACTCTCATCGAATAAAATTCTGAATGTAATTCTGTTAAAATTGTAAAATATTGTATATTTTCTCTAATAAAAGATTTTTAAAAAAGTACAGTTGCTTCAGCTTGTCGTTCTTGGACGAACGATTTCTCGCCCATCTTTTACGTTGTGTACAATTTCATACTGATAGCAAGTCCGGATAAAAGAAAAGGTTCGAGCGCTGGGAATAAGTCCCATGCCTAGCCATGAAGACAGATAGAACTTGCAACAAACCTTGCCATTTATGGCTAAGCGGCACTGGGTCATAAAGTGGCCCGAAAGCTACTTGTGTCTTGATCACATAAGTAAAGGAAATTGAGACTGCTCAGTATTTGGACGAGTAACAGCCAATCGGAGTCTGGATGGAGCGGCAAGCGATGAGTCACAACGAGGCTTGAAATAACAACTGGGAGATTGAGTGCTTAAGAAATTTGTATGACAATTCCTTTGCCTATGACTTGAAGATTTTTAACAGAGGGTCAGGAACCATACCATAATTTGTATGACTTTATTTTAGTTCGTGTGTTTATTTGTTCATGAGTTTCCTGGAAATAATGAGGAGAGTTATAAAAAATGGATCAACTTTTCCAAGTTAGGTAAAAAAAAAATATTATCGACTTTTCCAAGCTATACATTCAGTCCATTACGTACTGATTTTTTTTTTACTTGCTCGCTCCTTTTCACATACAGAAACTCCATTACCTATCAGATGAATATAAAATTAATGCCTTTTTAAGGTATTTCCTCAAATTTGTTTACATACTTCTAATAATAATAATAATAATAATAATAATAATAATAATAATAATAATAATAATAATAATAATATGTTTTGTTAAAAATGACAGCTGCTTCAGCACTATAAATCTTGTAAAGAGTCTTCTCTATCTTTCTGATGACGGCTTTCTCGTTGTTGCTTAGACTGGCGAGCAACGCACCAAAGGGCATGGTAAAATTCGGTTGAGTCATTTGATTTATTATTACTTATACAATTCTCTCTCTCTCTCTCTCTCTCTCTCTCTCTCTCTCTCTCTCTCTAACGCGACGTTTCCTCCTGATCGACAGGACATTATCAAGCGATAACTGCTGAGGGATTGAATTCCAGTGGTTGTTTGTTGTTTTTGATTTAGCTGACCTTGTGTCAGCACGGGCTCTTGCTCACAGAGCAGCCAAAGGTTCGTAGCCTTGGTGTAAACTGTTGTCGCCAACTTCTGATTCGTCTTCGTGACAAGGACGTCGAGGAAGGGGAGCCGATCGTTGCTGCTGTACTCGACAGTGAATGGCGATAGCGAGTGTCCTGCGCGGTTCAAGACCACCACCGTCAGGGCCTTCGTCAGGAGGGCCCTCTCGCACTGTTCGACGTGGCAGGACACACACCTCGAACTCGACCGAGCATCCCAGATGCTAATTAACAATGGGTACTCGAATAAACTCGTAAACCGAGAAACTCGAGCCGCCCTTGACAAGTGGTACATGACGGAGGAAGAGAGAAGGAACATTCCGCCCCTGGAGGATATCAAACTCTTCTATAAAGCCTTTATGCACCACCAATACAAGGAGGAAGAAGCAGCTATGAAGAAAATAATAGAGGAACACGTCCGCACCATGGAGGAAGGAAAGAGAGTATCCCTCATTATTTACTACAAGAATCGGCGTACGAAGGACCTCCTGATGAAGAACAACCCCTCCCCGCCGGTAGGAGACCCCCTGAAGCAGTCCAACGTCGTCTACCGATACGTATGCCCCGCCCAAGGATGCCCTGGGATTTACATCGGCATGACGACGATGCGCCTGTCAAAAAGGATTTCCTGCCACGCCCAGGAGGGCGCCATTAGGCAGCACGCCCTTGTAGTACACCGCAGAAACATCACGAGAGACGACATCGTCAGGAATATTAAGATCATCGGGAGAGCACCTGACCCACGACGTCTGCGTCTCCTAGAAGCGCTGCTTATCCTCGAAGAAAAGCCTCCCCTTAATACCACCCAAGAAGCGTTCCTGATACCGACGTGTGTGAGGAGGACCACACCCCTCCCCCCCAACGAAAGTACCAGCGCGCATGAAACGAACACCGGACATGAGAATAATACCAGGGGTGACGTCACTCAGGTAGAAGCCAATCAAGAGGCTCCCGGAGATACCCCCCACCTGAGAAGGTCTGCAAGACTCGTCAACGCCCGCCGTATGAGTCACCTTCCCGGGAACCAATGAGAACCCGACCTGCCGGAGAGGTGCTCTGACCGTACTCAAGAGCTCGCAACACCACGATAAAAGGAGATGGACGCGCCACTGGAATCACGGGCTGCTCTGTGAGCAAGAGCCCGTGCTGACACAAGGTCAGCTAAATAAAAAACAACAACAACACTGGAATTCAGTCCCTCAGCAGTTATCGCTTGATAATGTCCTGTCGATCAGGAGGAAACGTCGCGTTAGAGAGAGAGAGAGAGAGAGAGAGAGGAGAGGAGAGAGAGAGAGAGAGAGAGAGAATTGTATAAGTAATAATAAATCAAATGACTCAACCGAATTTTACCATGCTCTTTGGTGCGTTGCTCGCCAGTCTAAGCAACAACGAGAAAGCCGTCATCAGAAAGATAGAGAAGACTCTTTACAAGATTAATAGTGCTGAAGCAGCTGTCATTTTTAACAAAACATGTCTACGAGAGGGTCTCCTTCCGAAATAACAATAATAGTAATAATAATAATAATAATACAACGACGTAAATGGAATCTCTGGTAACAAAGGAACCTCGTCCAGCAGCCAGGTATACAGCCCAACTGAAGGTGAAGACGGTCAGGTACTTACTTGGAGGTCGTCATCCAGCAACTGACCACCACAACGACAGTAACCAGCAACCAGGGACTGGGGCTACAGAGACAAACCAGAAGAAGAAATGGTCAAGAAAAGAACATAAGGAAATATGGAGATGCTACATCAGAAACAACCCGACGGATAGAGGATACCGAAGAAGATTGGTCAACATCTGGAATGAGAGGAATAATACCCCCAAACAGAACAGAGGCTGGCAGACCAAGTAAGGAAAACAAAGAAAAAGAACTGGCTCTCCACAACAGAAAGAGGAGCTGGAAAGATAAACAACACCCAGCAACGAAGGACAAGGAGACGAACCATACAGACGATCCCACAGAAGACGACAGGAATGATGAGCTACCAAACAACAGCACACGCAGAAACACTGAAGAAGTAACAGAGAAGAAGGAATGGGTGGAAAAGATCAGACAATGGATGAAGCCAGAAAAAGAAAGAACAAAGATCCCTCCATGAAAGCCTACAACACAAAGAAATTAAAGGAGATAAATAAAGCCTACAACACAAAGAAATTAAAGGAGAAAAATAATGAAGTTAATGAAATAGTGAGAATAATTCACACCAAAAGTATCACAGAAACAAATAACCTGGCATATGCAGGAGCAAGACTAGTAGCAGAACTCATGGGGATATAAACACCACACCACCATCACAACCAATCCAACAGAAATCAAAACAGCAACCGCCTTGGAAAAGGCACCTGGGAAAACAAATCATTGTGATGAGATCTGACTTGAGTAAACTGAAAGAGATGGCAGAAAATAGGCTAAGAAGCAAGGAAAAAACTGAACGAGAAATACAAAGTACAAGAGAGGAGACTAAACAACACAACAGAAGATATAAAACAGAGGCTTAAAGCCAGAGCACATAAGATCCAAAGGCACATGAACAGGCATAAAGGATACCAACAGAACAAACTATTCAGAACCAACCAGAAAAGACTATACAGACAACTACCAGGAAATTCCTGAAGCCAAAACAAGTAAGAGAGTCTGGGAAAACATATGCAGCAATCCAGTATCACACAACAAACATGCAACATGGCTCTAGGAAGTCAAGGAAGAAGAAATGGAGAGAATAAAACAAAGATTCACCGAGATCACGACAGACAAAATGAGACACCAACTATAGAAAATTCCCAACTGGAAAGCACAAAGTCCCGATGAAGTTCATGGATAGTGGCTCAAAAGCTTCAAGGCCCTACACCCAAGAATAGCAGAACAACTCCAGCATTGCATCACAAACCGCCACGTGCCCAAATGGATGACTACAGGAAAACATCCTCAGTACAGAAAGACAAGAACGAGGGAAATATAGCAAGTAACTACTGGCCTATCACCTGCCTACCAATTATATGGAAGTTACTAACAGGTTTCATCAGTGAAAGGCAATACAACTACCTAGAGGATACAAACACCATCCCCCACCAACAGCTGCGGAAGAAAGTGTGGAAACACAAAAAAACCAGCTCCTATTAGACAAAATGGTAATGGGGAACAGTTAGAGAAAGAAAACCAACCTAAGCATGGCATGGATTGACTACAAGAAAGCCTTCGACATGATACCACACACGTGGCTAATAGAATGTCTGAAAGTATATGAGGCAGGGGAACACACAATCTGCTTCCTAAAAAAATACGACGCGCAACTGGAATACAATACTTACAAGCTCTGGAATAAGACTAGCAGAGGTTAAAATCAGGAGGGGGATCTTCAGGCCGACTCGCTGCCCACACTACCCTACGTAGTACCCATGATTTCCATGACAAAAAGTACTGCAGAAGATGGATGCTGGGTACCAACTCAAGAAAGGAGGCAACAGAATTAACCATCTGATGTTCATGGACGATGCCAAGCTGTATGGTAAGAGCATCAAGGAATTAGATACCCTAACCCATGCAGTAAGGATTGTATCTGGAGACATCAGGGTGGAGTTTGGAATAGAAAACTATGCCTTGTTCAACAAACAAAAAGGCAAAGTGACAAGGACTGAAGGGATGAAACTTCCAGATGGGAATAGCATCAAACACATAGACGAGACAGGATACAAATACCTGAGAATAATAGATGATATAAAACACCAAGGGATGAAAGACACGATCAGGAAAGAATATATGCAGAGACTTGAGGCGATACTTAAGTCAAAACTCAACGCCGCAAATATTATGAAAGCCATAAACTCACGGGGAGCACCAGTAATCAGATACAGCGAAGGCTGAACTCCGCAGCATAGACCAAAAATCTAAGACGCACATGACAATACACAAAGCAGTACACCCAAGAGCAAATGCAAACAGACTATACATAACACGAAAGGAAGGAGGGAGAGGACTACTAAGCATAAGGACTGCGTCCACATCGAGAGCAGAGCACTGGGTCAATATCTGAAAACTTGTGAAAACGAGTAGCTCAGGAGTGCATGGGAAGGACTGATAAAAGTAGACGAAGACCCAGAAACATGGAAATGGCTACAGAGGAGAGAACTCAAGAATGAAACAGAAGGAATGCTAACAGCAACCCAAGATCAGGGCCTAAGAACCAGATATATTCAAAGAACGATAGATGGAAATTACATGTCACCCATACACAGGAAGTTCAATATGAAAAGCGAGACCATAAATCACATAGCAAGCGAATGTCCAGTAATTGTACTGAACCAGTACAAAAAGAGGCATGATTCAGTAGCAGAAGCCTTCCATTCGAGTTTGTGCAAGAAACACCAGCTACCTTGCAGCAATAAGTGGTACGAGCACCATCCTAAGGGAGTGATAGAAAATGATCAGGCAAAGATCTTCTGGGACTGTGGTATCAGAACAGATAGGGTGATACATACAAATAGACCAGACGTGACGTTGAATGACAAAACCAAGAAGTTTCACTTATCGATGTCGCAATGCCATGGGACACCGAAGTAGATGAGACAGAAAGAGAAAAAATTGCAAAGTATCAAGACCTGAAAATAGAAATAAGAAGGATATGGGACTTGCCAGTGGATACTGTACCTATAATCATAGGGACACTAGGGGCGATCCCAAGATCCCTGAAAAGGAACATGGAAAAATTAGATGTTGAAGTAGCTCCCGGACTCTTGCTGAAGAGCATGCTCCTGGAAACAGCGCAAATAGTAAGAAAAGTGATGGACTCAAGGATGACCGTGATAGAACAAAAAGGAAGACTGTGATAGACCAAAAACAAATAATAATAATAATAATAATAAAATAATAATAATAATAATAATAATAATAATAATAAACTCAGAATATTATGATAAACTGTTACGTAATAAAAATCCACAATTACAAACATGAGTTTTATTGATAAGCAAAAGATAACACAAAGACTTTCGAACACCTCAACAGTGTTCCTATTCCTCACTGTTTACATTAAAATATCACTGAGGAGGGGGAACACCGTTCTGGTGCTCAAAAGTGTTCTTTTATTTTTTGCATAATTATAAATTTCATTGATATAATTGACGATTTTTATCAAATGATATTAATAATAATAAAATCCGAACAGATCTTTCTTGTTTGTCCGTCCCGGCTGTAGGCGGGATAGTTAGGGGACCGGGAGGGAAGGGGAGACATGACAAATCCACTCTTCTCCTGCAAACCTGTTTGTCCGCCTCGGGTGGGGCAGGATAGTTACGGGATCGGGAGGGTAGAGGAGACTTGACAAATCCACCCTTCTCCTGCAAACCTGTTTGTCCGCCCTGGGAGTGCAGGTAGGGGATCGGGAGGGTAGGGGAAACATGACGGGCAGATCCGGGTTCCAGCGCAGCGCATGCCATCAAACTCATAATAATAATAATAATAAAGTAAATGCGCTTCACAGCAACGAAAACGGTCAATAGAAAAATCAGACGAAATCAGGAACTTCAATTCTCAACCAGAAATGATAATAACGATGACGAGATCGGAATGTGTAAGTGAATTACGGTCATGGCTAACTTCTCTTTCGGAAGCACTTTGCTCCACCGACATTTTTGAAGTCCCGAAAGAATTTGCGTCATTTGACCGCTGAAATGTCTGAGTTTTATTCTCGACCATCGCCAAAAATTCGTCTCCACTTAAGGTTGAGAAGGCCATTTCCAAGGGGACGCCAAAGTTTAGCTTTTCGCTGATTTTCAGATATATCATCTGAAGTCCATATTTTCTGAATACTAATATAATATTCGGGACAAAAATCTAAGGAGAAAACATACTGAAATATGGACGCAATCTTAGAAAGAGCAAAATGCTGAAAATCGCTTAATATGATGGTTAAGCCACCGGTTTGTAGAAAAATCCTTTTTTTAATAATACGAAACATTTTTTTCACGAATTCTGTCCCATTTGGGACATATTAAATAAAAATAAATACAACTACCCTTTCCCGAAGTAAACGGTATGGTGAAGACGAAAATACGGGAAAGGTGTAAAGACAGGTCATAATAAAAAATTTAATCATTTTTGAAACATATGACAGGACCGATCCCATCTTTCGTTCATTTTTGTCTTTTTAAGGCGCAGCATACTGGAAACAAGCTCAAATAAATGAGGATGACGATACAGGAAAAGGTGTCTTCTAATTTTAGAAGGAAGCAAAACTAATCCCTGAAATCAAGAGAGGCTGTTGAATGTAGAAATGCATAATTCAGAGAGAAAATCAACAGTTGAAGAAAAACTGACCAAACATAATTATGATTTGGTGACGGTGGTATTCTGGAAAACGATGTCAAATATAAGACAAAAAGTATAATAATGAGTGATATAAAAATGATAGTTCACACTCAAGCAAAAAAGAATTAATAATGATTATGCTCAGTAGAAAGGCACTGCGCTTAGTTATTATGATTTTCTGGTTATTATTTGGTTTATATCTGACGCCGGATTTATCGCAAAAAGGAATTTAATAGAAAGGTATTAGAACAGGAAACTTTAGCCGTTAGCATTGCGCATCAAAAGCTGGTTGAATTGCCCAAGCCCTGTCCTTAGGGTTGCTCATACTCCCATGCTGGGAGAGTGGCATTGTAATATATCATAATATTGACAGTCTCTCTCTCTCTCTCTCTCTCTCTCTCTCTCTCTCTCTCTCTGTGTCTAACACTATCATGGCTGCTGAAGATTCATGCTGCCTTATGCCCACACGAAGCAAGAGTTCATGTTGGCAAAAGGCCAGCTTAATGAACAACAGCAGAATAGGACATACCTTAGAGAGAGAGAGAGAGAGAGAGAGAGAGAGAGAGAGAGAGAGAGAGATGAAACTACGATCCAAAACACCGACATGGCCACCGAAATCTCGCCGAAATAAAAAGAAAACCACCAACGCGATCTCGGACAAATTGGGTCGTTAACCATATACTTGCGATATTGTAAAACTTGTCGATCTCGACTTTGCCTCTTGGAGACGCGTCATCAACGTCATTGGGGAACTTTCAATCAAGTCTGACACCTAGAACTTTCTTCATGGGTGGAGGAGTAAAAGGAGGAGACTGGGAAGGAGAAAGAGTTGAATATGGAGCAAGGAAAGGTTAAAGACAGGACGGGGTGGGAGATCGAGAAGTAGGGAAATGAGGAGGATGTGAGGAATAGGAGAGAAAAGTTAGAAAAAGGAGATTTGGGAGATAAAAAAAAGACAAGGTCACAGTAAAGGGGAGGAGAAGGAGGGGGATATGGGCCAAGGTAAGAAAGTAATTAAGAATACAGTGCAGGGGGGCCTAAGAAACAGGGAAATGAGAGGGAGAAGGAGACAAAAGTGTAGGAGAGAGAGGAGAAACAGGGAGAAGAGGAAGATAGAGATATGGGGATGTGGGCGACCACCTGCAAAGCGGAGAAATGAGGCGTCAGTAATGAAGGTGTAGCACGACATGAATAAACGGGAGGAGGAGATGGAGGAGGAACGTGGAAAGAAGGGAGGAGGAGAGAAAAAAAAAAAAAAAAAAACAAGGCCCAAATGTCGGTGGGAGAAGAGAGGGATAACCGTTTAGCCACCTAATAGCCATCCTTCATGGCTGATGTTAATGAGAGCTCCTCTGATATCCTTTCACGATGACCACCGACGCTTCCTGAATTGACAAGTAGCTCTGACGCCGACCTCTCTCTCTCTCTCTCTCTCTCTCTCTCTCTCTCTCGTTGATAGTCAAGTTGCTATCATTCGTTCAGGTGAATTAAACCTCATCCTTTATCCGGTTCAAAACCTTATCTTGTAAAACCACCAAGCTTTACTAGAATGTGTAACAAGCCTTAGTGGTCTATTGCAACCGGAAATGTCACAAAACAGGGCGTGATGCGACCTCCAGCTTACTCGGGACGCGTGCAAGATTTTCCCCCCACGCATAGAAGTTGTAAATATTATATTCCCAACTTAACGTGAAGTGGTCTTCGCAATTAATACTCATACTTAGTACTACTTATACTAACAACACGGATCAAATAAAAGGACACGAATATATTCCTATTACAAGTGGAAATACAAAATAATCGAACAGAAACAAAGCCTAAATTCATTACACCAAATACATTAAAATGTGCTAAAATATACGGTCAAATAGAGCCTTGTTTCACCAAAAAAAAAAAATTAAATAAATATGCATAATTTTCTCAGAAATCATTCATCTGTAGTTTAACATGCACATTATTTATTTTTTTACATTTTCATTCTAATAAATAAATCATAAATGTCCTATCCTAAAATTCCTGTATCTTTAACTCAACGCCAAACACATTTTCAGACCTTTTGTGGCTCCTCCGTAGACTCTTCATATCCCCAACAATAACAACAACAAAGTAGTTTGTAGGCTTACTCCCCGAGTGAGCGAAAAGGCCCGGAAGCCAACAGACTGGGGAGTAAGTGTTAAGACATCTTTGCTCCTCAAGAAGCCAAACTTTCTCAAATTCTTTTGACGTATTCGGTCAACCGTGAAACCCACCTAAGATTTCTTTCCATTATTTTTCATTATGATTCTTGTTTCAATATCTGCCTCCCATCCAACATGGTAATAGGCTTAACTTATCAACAGTTACCGTAGTCATAAAATTATGCAAAATCTAAAACTCGCTATTTTCTCTGATTATAAAAATGACATGGAATACTACATATCTTCATTACATAACTGAACACAGGAGTTTAATATTTTATCTAAGATTTGAATATTACGTCAAGTTTTATTTCCATAGAGAGATTACAGCTACTCCAGCCGATATGCTAAACCGCACTTTCCTGATATGAGAAATAGAGCTCTTGAATGTTTTCGTCGTGATGGTGACCATCTCAGGGATGTAATATTCAAATCTTAGAAAATATGTTAAAATCCTGTGTATCAGTTATGTAATAAATATATTTAGCATTCTATGTCATTTTCATAATCGTAGAAAATAGCATTTAAAATGTGTCCCATCATTACGTCCACCCTATTTACATACTTAACGCAACTACACCTAATTTGTATGTGATTCCCTAATCGAACAGAAAATAAATATGACATCTCTCTCTCTCTCTCTCTCTCTCCTCTCTCTCTCTCTCTCTCTCTCTCTCTCTCATAAAAGCAACGTGGCAGTGAAAAATAAAAAAAAAATAAAAAATCAACATTTGTAGCATCGCAAAAACTTAATCTGAATGCACCGAATGAATAGAAGTCAATCGTTCAACCAGGATAATTGATAATGGTGTTGTGTATGCTTTGTACACAAATCAATCTTGATCAATCTGTGAGGGAGTCAGTCGTATATATCAGCCTGGGGGAAATTCAAATATCATGGATGCTAACAGTTCTTGCCAGACGAGCCATTCTGCTCTCGCCATTATTATTCTAAGAGTATACATATACAACACACGTATATACATGCAGCGCGTGTGTGTCTGAGTGATTATATGTGTGTAATATATATAAATAATATATATATATATAAAATATAATATTATAGATATATATAGATATATATAATATGTATATATATTAATATGTTTATAATATATTATTATACGATATATTTATGTATTTATTCATGTGTGTAGTAAAAAAGGAGGAACCCAGTAATCCAAATTATAAAAAACGAATTATTTTGAATTAAAAAATACGTAAATTTTCCCTGCTTTTGGCACAGACACGAATCAACTCTCATTTCGTTCAGTTAAGTCATCGGACTTCTCAAACGTCACGTAAAATATCTATTGAGTCAACATGAGATTATAATAAAGGATTTTTTTATCTACTGAGCTAATCCTTAATTATACGACGCGAGACAACTGAAACGCTGTTGAAAACGCAGCATCTCTATCGGGTCATCTGTGCGAGGGTAAAATGTTCAAGGTGATTTCCTTATCAATTTGCGTCTCTCTCCTCTCTCTCTCTCTCTCTCTCTCTCTCTCTCTCTCTCTCTCTCTCTCTCGTGATTAATTGATTGATTGATTTGTGGTCGTTAGAACTGGCTTCGCAACATCTAGTTGATTGACGCCGTAAGCAAATCGATTAGAAACAAACACAGAATATGATGTGGATTTAAAAGAAAGTTTCATATAAAGAAATACTTGAAAATTATATATCGTATATATATGAGTGTGTGTGTGTGCGTGTATAAATGTACACGAACACACACATACAAGCATATATATGTGTGTGTGTGTGCATACATACACACAAGCGCATACACATCATGTGTAAATACATACATAGAAGACTGCGTGAGTTCATTATGACATATAAATTTCGAATCATGGGTAGCGTTTCAGACGTTTTTATGAAATAACCAGAGCAAAAACTGCAGCAAAGTCTGAAGCTTGCACTGCATTTGAAACGAGAACTGTGTAAATAAATTAACAGCGGCAAAGATTTCTTGGTATGTGATATTGGGCTACCGTGAACTCCGAATCATACACATGTGGATGAGATGTAATTGAAGAACTGAGAGGCCTTTTGTACATGTCCTTCGTACCCACTAAGGAAGAAAGGACGTCATGACATCAGCTGGAGTCTAGTGGATAACACAAAAAATGGAAGACCCGGACCTATTTAGATAAGAGCTATAAGAAGGTAGGCTAAATTAAGATGAGTAAAGATCTGCAAAAGATAAAAGAACAATAAAAACTCGAATGGTGGAACTTAACCGAAGGCGTCTGCGTTTCATGGAGTCGAGGGTCCTGATTAATTATGAGCGCAGCGAAGTTTTACTAGAAACGGGGTCATTTCTGGCGGCCCAGCACAGCCCGGCCCTAACGTTATTCAAATGCTAATGTCTCCAAAAGTATTGAATTTAAAAGAAAACTTCTTACGGCAGATAAAACCATACATCTTTAAATTTCATCCCATATAAGATTATTTTTTTAAAATATCATAAATTCACATTTAAATGATGTTTTAATTATTGCATTTTAATTTCCTTAAGCACCAATTTCGATAGTTTTCTCGAATACTAGGCTTACTTAAATTTCTCACCTCCGCCATAAAGAATCAGTTCGCAATGTATCGTTTGTCATATTATAGCAATTTGAAGTTGGAAGACCCTTTGATGGTTTAACTTGAAGCCTCGCGAGTTATCGCCTTTAGAGCGCCCTAATGGTAATATATAGATATATATATATATATATATATATATATATATATATATATATATATATATATATATATATATATATATATATATATATTATATAAATAAATATATATACACACACATCACACACACACACACACACACACACATATATCTATATATATCTATATATATATATATATATATATATATATATATAATAATATATATATATATATATATATATATATTTATATAGATCATATTATATATATATATATATATATTATATAATATATATATGATATCATATCTGATATATATATATAATATATATATATATATATATATATATATATTATATATATATAATATATTCACGGTGACACCATTGTATACATTCATTAAGTACAAATTCCGGAGGAAAGAAAATCGAGATAAAATCGTTAGTCTAACTGTAACCAACAGGAAGATTAATTTACATTCTATCAATTAACAACGACATAAATCTGATATGGATCAGAATTGTTATTCCGGATTCTGTAGTTCACAATGCAGCAGTGACTGATAACAGAAGAAAAGGAAGAAAAATATTCCAAGTCAAAGTTCCATGTCAAGCGAGAGGTTGTCCTCCTTTCTACAATAAAAGAAGTTCTTCAATAACAAACTTCCTTAGAAAGACCGCAATATTGCTCATTTTTAGCAGCCCAGAGCGGGTCCTTGCAAAACAAGTTTCGTATTCAAGAACATAAGAAAATAAAAGAGGATTTAATTGCTTCATATTCCCGAATTTTTGATGAGGTATCAAGCGTATTGCAGAAAGGAAATTTCTTCCCCTTTTTTCTTATATGTTTATGTTATTAGGGACTTTTTTGAGATTTGGGGTAATTTTGAGCTCTCAGCAGCAAACTCAAACAAAAGCACACACAAGCACTATCGCGCACATATGTTTTGTGTGTGTATATATATGCATACAAATATATATACAATATGCGTGCATATATATACATACATATACATATAAGTCATATCACATTTCCGTGATTCATATACATATATCGAGCTACAATCCTTTCCTATCTAATTCGCTCTACCTCGGAATTAATATATTTCATATATGCTTAAACGAAGAATTTTTTCTCGATAATAGACTTGCCTGGACCAGGGCGCGAACCTATGATCCTTACAAATCCAGGAACGTCAGTGAAGCTTTATCCTACTACACCACCGCGAGAGGTTAAAAGTTCATGTCGCCTCTCACCCTCATATACCTTTCGCGCGCAGGTAATTAGTTGGTTTGGAGACAGCATGAACCCACCTCGACTCCGGTAGTGTTTGTAGTGCTTTTGACAGCACGTAGCCAATCTATAAGTCATATCACATTTCCGTGATTTCATATATATATATCAAGCTACAATGTCCTTTAATATCTAATTCGCTCTACCTCGGAATTAATATATTTTCATATATGCTTAACCGAAGGGGAATTTTTTCTCGATAATAGACTTGCCTGGACCAGGGCGCGAACCTATGATCCTTACAAATCCAGGAACGTCAGTGAAGCTTTATCCTACTACACCACCGCGAGAGGTTAAAAGTTCATGTCGCCTCTCACCCTCATATACCTTTCGCGCGCAGGTAATTAGTTGGTTTGGAGACAGCATGAACCCACCTCGACTCCGGTAGTGTTTGTAGTGCTTTTGACAGCACGTAGCCAATCTATAAGTCATATCACATTTCCGTGATTCATATACATATATCGAGCTACAATGTCCTTTAATATCTAATTCGCTCTACCTCGGAATTAATATATTTTCATATATGCTTAACCGAAGGGGAATTTTTTCTCGATAATAGACTTGCCTGGACCAGGGCGCGAACCTATGATCCTTACAAATCCAGGAACGTCAGTGAAGCTTTATCCTACTACACCACCGCGAGAGGTTAAAAGTTCATGTCGCCTCTCACCCTCATATACCTTTCGCGCGCAGGTAATTAGTTGGTTTGGAGACAGCATGAACCCACCTCGACTCCGGTAGTGTTTGTAGTGCTTTTGACAGCCGCTAAGCCAATCTGTAAGTCATATCCAACATTTCCGTGATTCATATTACATAATATCGAGCTACAATGTCCTTTTAATATCTAATTCGCTTCTACCTCCGGAATTAATATATGTTTCATAATTGTTATTAACCGAAAGGGAATTTTTTTTCTCGATAATAGACTTGCCTGGACCAGGGCGGGCGCGAACCTATGATCCTTACAAATCAGGAACGTCAGTGAAGCTTTATCCTACTACACCACCGCGAGAGGCTAAAAAGTTCACGTCACCTCTCACCCTCATATACCTTTCGCGCTCAGGTAATTAGTTGGTTTGGAGACAGCATGAACCCACCTCGACTCCGGTAGTGTTTGTTGTGCTTTTGACAGCACGTAGCCAATCTATAAGTCATATCACATTTCCGTGATTCATATACATATATCGAGCTACAATGTCCTTTAATATCTAATTCGCTCTACCTCGGAATTAATATATTTTCATATATGCTTAACCGAAGGGGAATTTTTCTCGATAATAGACTTGCCTGGACCAGGGCGCGAACCTATGATCCTTACAAATCCCAGGAACGTCAGTGAAGCTTTATCCATACTACACCACCGCGAGAGGGCGTTTAAAAGTTTTCATGTCGCCTCTCACCCTCATTATACCCTTTCGCGCGCAGGTAATTAGTTGGTTTGGGAGACATGCATGAACCCACCTCGACTCCGGTAGTGTTGTAGTGCTTTTGACAGCACGTAGCCAATCTATAAGTCATATCACATTTCCGTGATTCATATACATAAAAATAAAGGACATTGTAGCTCGATATGTATATGAATCACGGAAATGTGATATGACTTATAGATTGGCTACGTGCTGTCAAAAGCCACTACAAACAACTACCGGAGTCGAGGTTGGTCATGCTGTCTCCAAACCAACTAATTACCTGCGCTGCCGAAAGGTTATATGAGGGTGAGAGGCGACATGAACTTTTAACCTCTCGCGGTGGTGTAGTAGGATAAAGCTTCACTGACGTTCCTGGATTTGTAAGGATCATAGGTTCGCGCCCTGGTCCAGGCAAGTCTATTATCGAGAAAAAATTCCCCTTCGGTTAAGCATATATGAAAAAAAAAAAAAAATATATTAATTCCGAGGTAGAGCGAATTAGATATTAAAGGACATTGTAGCTCGATATATGTATATGAATCACGGAAATGTGATATGACTTATAGATTGGCTACGTGCTGTCAAAAGCACTACAAACACTACCGGAGTCGAGGTGGGTTCATGCTGTCTCCAAACCAACTAATTACCTGCGCGCGAAAGGTATATGAGGGTGAGAGGCACATGAACTTTTACCTCTCGCGGTGGTGTAGTAGGATAAAGCTTCACTGACGTTCCTGGATTGTAAGGATCATAGGTTCGCGCCTGGTCCAGGCAAGTCTATTATCGAGAAAAAATTCCCCTTCGGTTAAGCATATATGAAAATATATTAATTCCGAGGTAGAGCGAATTAGATATTAAAAGACATTGTAGCTCGATATATGTATATGAATCACGGAAATGTGATATGACTTATAGATTGGCTACGTGCTGTCAAAAGCACTACAAACACTACCGGAGTCGAGGTGGGTTCATGCTGTCTCCAAACCAACTAATTACCTGCGCGCGAAAGGTATATGAGGGTGAGAGGCGACATGAACTTTTAACCTCTCGCGGTGGTGTAGTAGGATAAAGCTTCACTGACGTTCCTGGATTTGTAAGGATCATAGGTTCGCGCCCTGGTCCAGGTAAGTCTATTATCGAGAAAAATTCCCCTTCGGTTAAGCATATATAAAATATATTAATTCCGAGTAGAGCGAATTAGATATTAAAGGACATTGTAGCTCGATATATGTATATAATCCCGGAAAGTGATATGACTTATAGATTGGCCTACGTGCTGTCAAAAGCACTACAAACCTACCCGGAGTCGGGTGGGTTCATGCTGTCTCCAAACCACTAATTAACCTGCGCGCGAAAGGTATATGAGGGTGAGGAGGCACATGAACTTTTAACCTCTTCGGCGTTGGTGTATATATAAAGCCTTCACTGAACGTTCCTGGATTTGTAAGGATCAAGGTTCCGCCCTGGTCCAGGCAAGTCCTATTATCGAGAAAAAATTCCCCTTCGGTTAAGCTATATGAAAATATATTAATTCCCAGGTAGAGCGAATTGATTTAAAGGACATTGTACTCGTATATGTATATGAATCACGGAAATGTGATATGACTTATAGATTGGCTACGTGCTGTCAAAAGCACTACAAACACTACCGGAGTCGAGGTGGGTTCATGCTGTCTCCAAACCAACTAATTACCTGCGCGCGAAAGGTATATGAGGGTGAGAGGCGACATGAACTTTTAACCTCTCGCGGTGGTGTAGTAGGATAAAGCTTCACTGACGTTCCTGGATTTGTAAGGATCAAGGTTCGCGCCCTGGTCCAGGCAAGTCTATTATCGAGAAAAAATTCCCCTTCGGTTAAGCATATATGAAAATATATTAATTCCGAGGTAGAGCGAATTAGATATTAAAGGACATTGTAGCTCGATATATGTATATGAATCACGGAAATGTGATATGACTTATTAGATGGCTACGTGCTGTCAAAAGCACTACAAACACTACCGGAGTCGAGGTGGGTTCATGCTGTCTCCAAACCAACTAATTACCTGCGCGCGAAAGGTATATGAGGTGAGAGGCGACAGAACTTTAACCTCTCGCGGTGGTGTAGTAGGATAAAGCTTCATGACGTTCCTGGATTTGTCAAGGATCACTAGGTTCGCGCCCTGGTCCAGGCAAGGTCTATTATCGAGAAAAAATTCCCCTTCGGTTAAGCATATATGAAAATATATTAATTCCGAGTAGAGCGAATTAGATATTAAAAGGACATTGTACTCGATATACATATGCAATATCTATATTATATATATATATATAAATATATATATATATATATATATTATATATAATATATATATATATAAACATTACACAAGAATGTAGCAGTAACCGCTGCTTTGTTTATGTCTGGACCACCTCTTTAAGGGAAAACGACATAGTGCTGAAAACAATATCAATTGAAAATGGATAGATAGACAGATAGACAGCTAGACAGATAAACAGAATGGACCGTAGTAGTTCATATTTCAATTCTGACGGAAATGATACATACTTAAACAGAAAAAAAAAATTACCTAACGATATTCCATGGAAGTTACCACCAAACTTATGTGGAAATTCATGTCAAGACGCAGACAACGATTAGAACAGATACGGAATCAGCTTGGCTGGAAAGACGAATCGGTAAAACTCGCATCTACAGTAGACAACTCTAGACCTGCCTTCATGCTATCAACACTCCCTCCATCTTCTTCTCTTCCTTGGTATTAAAGGAATGACCCTGGGTCCTTTGTTCATTACTACCTATGTTGATGTTGGTTATGTAACGATTTAGTGGTTTATACCTGCATGCAGGAGACAAAATCCAATCAAAGACACAAACTGCTGCATATTTTGAAGTCTTTTATGAACGTCAGGCCGTTCCTATTATCACAAGTTGTACGTATCTTGGCTCACCATGCATTATACGTTAAGTGAAGTATATCTTAGTTTTACAAGACTACTGAGCTGATTAACAGCTCTCCTAGAGCTGGCCCGAAGGATTAGATATTTTTACGTGGCTAGGAACCAATTGGTCACTATCAACGGGACCTACAGCTTATTGTGGAATCCGAACCACATTATATCGAGGAATGAACTTCTATCACCAGAAATAAATTCCTCTGATTCGGCGTTGGCCGAGCCGAGAATCGACCACGGGATTGGTAGCCGAGCGCGAAAACCAGTCGTCCAACGACGAACTATGCATGATATGTGTAAGACCTACACTTCAACGTATCCATATTTCTAAATTAGCAACCAAATCGAGGGAAGATATTCTTAAAATCTGACCAAGATACCAAGCTCCGAGAAAATGCAAACACATAAGCTATAACCGAATTCACCACCAAGCAGTTTACTAATACAGTAAGCTCACGCTACTCAAAAAGAATTGTTTATATTGACTGTGTGCGCTGACGTCTTTATGCCAAACGAGCACGGAAAGTGGGGTATGACAAGGATGAACGAAGAAAGATAAAGCTACAGAAATTCACACGGAACCTTGATAGTTTGATGAGTGGAAGTAGGACTCAAACCCCGAGGACCATATGTAAGTGTTTTACATAATAAAATATGGAATGTAGTCCATATAATTATAAAAGTCTAAAACTAAAGAGGTCAACCAGATGCTTGCAGGAATGTGATCAGACTAGAGACGCTAAAGATGACGTATACAATAAGTATGTAGGCTAAGATAACATGCCGTCATCTGTAGTCATTCAATTGTTTACTAAACATTAGTCCCCAAGCTCCCTGCTTGAGACAACTACCGCCTACGTGATCTTGTAGCGTGTCTCATTGTAGTATGTCATATGTTCGAACTACTGTCTGTTCCTTCATAACTTGTAACAGAGATGGTAGACAAGCAGAACGGAGTGAGCTATCGTCATTAGAAGACCTGTACCTCTTTACCTAAGCTGTATCATGTAGAGGAATAGGATTAGCCATCATCATTGGCAGAAGCGATCAAGCTATCGTTATTAGAAGACTTTTGTACAATCATACCTGATCTTCACCATGTAAAACTTCAGAAGAATATATAATATACTTAGTGTTTTCTACAAGAACCTCACCGAACCATGAGTTTAACACATCGTCGTAAAGATAATACCGACTTCGTAAGTGATCTACAAAACCCCAGACACTCCATTGAAGATGGAAGTGCAATACCAACCGACTTAGCGTATAGATTATCGCAAGTCTAACATTACCTCATAGGGCGCCTTATCATACAAGGCACAAGCCCTAATATTGGTGGCCAGCGTACCAGAAGAACTCTACAACGTCCTACGAAGAAAAAAAAACAGAATAATAAATCATGAAGTCAACGACGACGAAAGCAGGCAGATTCTTCAAGCAACCTAGTATCATCGTTAGTGAGCGACTTCAGAAAACAACAAGATTCGTCAAGCAACTTAGTATCATCGTTTAGTGAATAACTTCAAGAAATAAAACCGACGTGTCTTTTTTCCTACGACAACGCAAGCTTCGTCTCTCATTAGAATCATTCAAGAAAACATCGTTAGTGAGCGTTTCCGGCTATCCAAGAACAAACAGAACGCTCTGCAGCACGGATCCTTCAAGGGCTCGAATCATCGAAACAACGCGCACGGGGGAAACTGAAGCCAAACCAGGTCATCCGCTAAATAGAGAAGGAGGACCAAGGCCGTGTGTCGTTATCGGAACACCGTGACTTCCCACAAAAGCAAGCTAAGTACAATTTTTTTATTCATTTGGAGTAACTTTGAGTGTTTCCTTTGCAGGTCGAATTTCGTTATTCCTGTGGCTGAAGTTACGAGACATTCTTAATCTTTACTTTTTTACAGAAATTATCTACATCATTGAGATTTCGCTACTGCGAGTTTTTATCTTTGAGTGTCTGTTTCCAGAAGTTCTACTGAAATATCATAATCATATACTATGTTAATTTTATCATTTTGGGTGATTATTAATCCCTTACGTAACAAATCATATTAAACAGTGAATATGCGTTTACGCAGTGGACGTCTGTATTTATACAGATGCATGGATAGGGTCGTTAAGCACCGTAGTGATTAGAAAACACACAAAAACAAGTGGAACACCCGTACAAATCTATATAAATTAGAGGTAACACTATTTCGGGTCATGACAATAAATGCTCCTTTGCAAAGTCCCGATCGCAGTTTTAGCCTTGAGTTTTTGAGTTATATAAAATATCGAACCTCAATGACTCAACTTAACTTTTAAAATATGGCTGGATTGCAAGGAATAACATGTCTGTAAAAAAAAAAAAAAAAAAAAAAAAAAAAAAAAACTTTCATCAGGCTAAATGCGCTGACCAGGATCCCTCACTATTTCAAATTTTAGCAAAGAATGAAGTACAAACAGTTAATATTGAATACAGTAGAGATAACTTGTCTTATTGGTAATCGCTCAGTTCCTAATAGTTCGTCATTCATTGCTTTATACGTAACCAGCAACATAATGCTAAAAACACACAATACGTTGCCGATGGTAATAAAGAGAAGGATCCTAATTATTACAAAAAGAAATAGAAACAGTAGCCTTTCAGAATCAAACAAGCAAACTCGGTGACTGTGTCACCTAGTCAAGCGGTCAAGGTCAGTTAAATCTGCCGAGTTTTCAAAGCAAAGCAAATTCCACACAATAAGCGACTCTAGCAGAGTGGGGAAAAGCGATGTTGGTTCATACATACCGATATCTTTTTGAATTAAAATGGATTTTTCCTATGAAACACACGACCGTATAAAGTAATCAGAGCAGGTTTTCGTTTTTTTTTAATACGTAAGTATTATAAGAGTGGTGGATAAAGCCCGACTGTACGCGCCGTAAAAATTAGAATATCTTGTTTATTTCTTTAGTAGACGTAATATCCTGTATTTACGGACTCACCGTCTGTTGTTCGAACTTCTCTAATGAGAAGTCCGGATAAGCGAGCGCTTACAGATACCTCTATAGTTATAAAAAACATTGATCTGTATCTAGTGTAATTGTAAGATTCATCTAGGGTGGTATACAAAATATTATCTTACATCCTGCAAAATAAGGCGTGTTTATCAAAGGAAAATCCTATAAACCTTCAAACATATTAAAATCCGTTTGAACAAAAAATGAGACAGTTAATCAAATAATAACTTATATAAAGGAACTATACATTTGTCTCATAAATCGTAACATTGTTCAAATGACCCAACAGAATTCTCCCACAACCGCAGTCGCACTTTGCACGCAAAATCTCGAGAAGCATGCACCCTCGAATGTCTTAGTGCGTGTAAAAAGACTTTGCTGTGGGAAATGAAATTTTAATCCTTCCCGACACTCTGAAATATAACTATTTCCGCGAACAAAGCCCTAAAAGTATACATATCGTGGATACGGAAGTTATAAATATCGCATTTTTTATTGTTGTGGCCTAATTTTTAATCCCTCCCAACAGTCGTAGATGAATCTCTTCTGATAATCTATCTAAAGTAATATCCGTAAAGTCATTCAAGCAGAGGTGATTCAGCAGAAATTTTTGTTATCTTTTATCTGAATACCAGGAAGTTTCTCCACTAGCGAGTGATCTCTGGGAAAAACGGATGTAATTTAACACAAAATACGGTCTAAGGACAAACATAAAGCTATATACGTACCTTCGTATAGACTCTCACTGCAATTTCAAAATAGAGATAAATGACGAAGTTGAAAAATGTTAGTAATAGGAGCCATTAGGAAATCAAATAGCCCATATAATTTTCCCTCAAAACGTCATGCCATAAAAGATCGGACTTGGCGTATCTGCGCAGATTACTGTCGCTTAAACAAGGAAACGACTTCCGATATTTCCAAGTGCGATGTACCGACGACATCTTATCTCTGTTAGGTTAGAATAAATTTTTTTTTTCACCAACTTGGACTTACTTAAATGCTTTTACCAGATACCATTACCTAAGTGATTGTACCTCATACACCGTTTTCAGCACACCCAGGGGACATTATCAATTTTTACGTATGCCTCCGGCTTACGTTGCGCCCCAAATTACAATATAGTGTTTGGAGACTTTTAGGGGATAACCTACATGCCTATATGGATGATCTTGTAATCTTTTCTAATACCTTAGAAGTACATTCACATAAAGTAGAGCTAGTGCTACAGAGACAAAGACAAATAATCTCAGAGTAAAATATCTAAATGTGAGTTTTTTAAAACCGAACATGATTATCTAGGTTTTATGTGTCTGGTCCAAGGTCTTAAAAGTAGTCCATGGTAAGGTGTCGGCTATTCATAACTTTCCGGTACTTATTAACGTAAAAGGGGGAGGGGGATACAGCACTTTTGCGCTGTAGTGGGTATTACAATCGTATGTAAATATGTAACTCTTCAATGATGACAGCTCCTTTAACAGATCTTACGAAGAAGAGCGTAGATTTATTATGGTCTGAAAAGCATCAACAGGCGTTCGATATCTTAAAAGCGGAAAATGCAGCTTACCTAACTTAAAAATCCCTGATTTAAATAAGGAATTTTTTTTTATTGCAACAGACGCCTCAGACCAAGGGGTAAGAGGGATACTACTTCATTGTATATGATAACAGTTCTTCCCTATAGCTTTTTATTCACGTAAACTAAAGCCCTCTGAAAGTAAATATGCAGTAATAGGCAAGGAAGGGCTAGGTATCTTTAACACTAGTACATTTTAAGTTCATAATCTATGGCTATCCTGATAAAGTCCTATTTAACTGAACATGAGTCCTTTACCGAGTTTTTCAAAGGCTTTAATCACAGTCCAAAAGGAACTCGGTGACAAATGATCATTCAGTTTATTGGAGCCAAGATAAGATATCTACTGGGAAAGCAAAACATATCGTAGCTGACGCATTATCCCGCAATCCCGCACCATACAGCAAAGAACCATTAATTGGACTAAAAGATAATAGAAACATCCGTGCTCTATTGTTAAAATCGTATCTAAACAAGAAAATTCCTTAACCCAAGAGATCGCGAGCATTGAATATCTGGGTCGGAGCGCAGAACTGTTACAAACTGAACAAAGCAAGTGTCAACAGCGATAAGCAAAACAATAAACACCAAACAATAAACACTTCGAAACGGAAACAGGGTCAGCGGCTAAGCAAACCAATAAACACTTCGAGCAGAAACCCTAAAGCAAAAGTATATTTAAAGTATGTGTATCAGAATAATGTAATCAAATGTAAATATTATATGTAGGTCTGTGACGAGGTAAACCCGAAGAACACAGCAGATGACTAACGACCAGGTATTAGTATAATCTCTTTCATACCAATCGTCATAAACTGGTTGCATTCCGTCATCCAGGGTTCCCTACTATGTCACAGAAAGCCAAATCACTATTTACTGGCCTACAATGCTTACAGATATAAAAAGCACATAACTGATTGTAACACGTGTCATGAAGACAAGGGACACAATAAGACACCTGTCAGTTTAAGGGCCTATCCTGTGCCAATCAATCCTTGAAAGAATATACGTAGAATTATTAACAGAATTACGAGTCTGACAGAGGGAATAAACACTTCTTAGTGTTAATAGTTCCTTGACACGTTATATAGAATTAATAGCACTAAAAACAAACACCGCAATTGAGTGCGTTACGAATATTTATGAGTGCTAAATCAATAAATATGGAATTCAACACATAATAATCTGTGACTCGGGTGGTGTAAATCAATAATAATCTCCTTAACACGTTGTGTGAATTCCTTTCCATTAAGAAAACCATAATATATTTTATCACCCAGAGTCAATCGGTTTGGTAGAATAACTGATATAATTAAATAGGAAGTGTCAATGTCTTACGAGTTACAACTCGTGATATTGGATCCGAACTGGATTATAGCGGTTCTCGCGGTTTTAAATACCTTTATCATTTATATCTTGTATCTATAGAATTGATGCCGCAAGTAGCCTTATACGGTACGCCGCTAGAACACTTTTCCACATATTCAAGCCAACCATTAATTTATCAAATATATATAAAAAAAAATATATAAAAATAAATAAATATAAAAAAATAAAATATGGATACAAGTGGAGTCAATATAATACAACTCCGTAAGAAGTCGGAAGGGTTACAAATTATAATAAAAAAGGAATCACGATAATATCAATAAGCAAAACGTAACCATTAAATATCCAAATATATATGCGTAAAGATTTGAACTCTAACTTACGCTTTAGTAATGACAAATAAGCTAAAAGTTCAAACACATATCCAAAACCTACTGACATATTGTCTGTCCCGGTGATTTATATTCGTAGTCAATGAAAAAAAAAAATAATAATAATAATAAATAAATAAATAAATAAAATAAAATAAAAGAGATTTTAAAGTCAGGAAGTCTAGAAGTGAAAATGTTATCTATGAAATAATCCTATATGAATCTTATACAGGGCTAAAATATATATAGAATTGTATGGAAACCTTTTTCATTAGTTTCAATAAGGAATATTTAATTTAACATAATCATGCAGTTTTCCAACATGAAACTAATATATTGTTCAATTTTGGTACTGTTTTTTTTTCAGACATTCTTCTCATGTGGGTCGAGTATTAAAAAACAAAAAAATTTATCCTAAAGTCGTATTTATTACAGCAAGTAACGTAACTCTTAGCTGGCTGAGAGCAATCTCCTGCCAAGTGACGACGCCATCATTGCCGTATCAGCATTTGTTCCTTTTAACCTCAATAATCTGCTTACACAGGCTTCATCTGTGTGTCGTCTCTGCTTGCAAAAGCAGATTGACTGGAGCAATGGCATGCTTAGTTCATGAACTTCACATGTGGTTCATAGGTCACATGACAGGCCACATAACATATTCTTATCCGTGTGTGTAATGCAATTAGTTAAGGACTTGCAATCATTTTAAAATTAATGAACAAAATAAGCAAATAGAATTTCTATAACAACAAAATGAATTAATTTTTTTTTTCTGAACCTCATAGACATTTAGAAGTATCAAGATATGTATATGAAATATTTACTTGCAACATTAGCCTATTACAATTCAAGTAAAACATTCATGGGAAAATGTCACATTTTCTTGAAAAAACCCAAAGTTTATTTTAGAAATTAGATACATAGTGGGTTTTTTTTCGTTGCATCTCCTACCTATTAATAAAGTTTAAAAATTAACCTCAGAGGATGCGCACGAGAAAATTGAATATGAAACTTTTGTTAGGGGCACATAGGATCAGATTTTATCACAACTTAATTTCAGTTAGCATAGAGAAATACAGAATCATGATTAATCTTCTCTTTGACTCTTATGTTGCCTGGCAATCTTACAAATAGCTCCGTTTTCCACTTCTTTGTCTAGTAACTTACTACCAGTAATATCGAATTTTCTTTGAGATTCGTAATGATATCTATTTATTTGTTATAATTATGGATATTTTTACAGTCATCATAGACCTGGATAGGTTCACTCATTGTTAATGCCATGGATAAAAAGTTTGTACAGCGGACTCTTTTGAATTCCAAAATATCAGCGAATTCATGTGGGTTAAGTCTGGTCTAAATGGCTCTCTTCCCTCCCTGTATTTGGATGTTGTCTGAATTTACTTTGCCCTTGTGACAAGTATAATTTCACTTGCAAGGCTGATTAATGGAACCTGGTTACAGTATCCTGCAGTACGAGAGTTTCACATCGCAACTTCAAAAAATCGTTCGTCGCAGCGGACGACTACAGTCAAGTAACAACCGCCTACAATGTGAAAGGAATTTCATGGACTTCTTCGACCGACACCGTATCTCGTCGTTAATCTCGTTTTGATGCGGAACGCTCCGGCGGCTGTGGAGATCGACTACAAAAGGGACATACTTCCGACAATTTCGACCCGAAGGATATTCAACTCTACTTTGCTGGCGAAGGACTCGTGCTGGGATGTTTTTTTTATTCATCGCGAACGTAATCGTGTAGCTTAGGATGCAGAGAATAAGTATGAGCGCAAAAATAGAACGTTGGACCCGCCCAGGCAAATTTTCCCCTTGTTTTAAACCTATTGAAAAAGGCCGTTTCATTGGCTATAGGTGGTTGTCTGGAACTGTGTAATGGACGAAAAGTTGTTCGAACGCTAGTTAAAAGTGAAGTAGTATAACCTCGGTCATGTATCCTATATATATAAAGTATCATGTATCCTATATATAATTGATCATAAATAACAGAGTCGAAATATATCTTTGCGTGTACGCAATAGGAATCTCTTATATAAATGATCATAAATAACAGAATCTAAATATATCTTTGCGTGTACGCAATAGGAATCTATTTAAAGTGCACATATATTAATCATAATTTATATGAATCCATATACATATGTATAAACAAATCAGGTAGCCTATAATCCAATCTGTTACCTTTTTTCTTACCAATATCTGCAGTTATTTATGAGTTAGTATATGAATTAATGAATCAGATATATAACATTTAGCATAAAAATCAACGAATCAATCAGCATAAACATTAATAATTTTATCAATTCATATATGAAATTTTTTTATCAGTTAAAATATGATTTTTATCATGTTAATCTTCATTCTATGCAATTATCAGAGTACATGAGTATTTTCTGTAGCATATGTATCTTAATGAGATGAAGTGAAAAACTGTATCATTATATATATCATGTGATCACTATTATTACCAATATCATTGTTTATATTTTATTACTTGAATCAATTCATGTACACCATGAATTTTATTTACTTATATATATATATTATTCACATAGTGTCTTGTATCACATCCTATAAGTCAAATGCAAGTCAAGTTTGAGTAATATTCAGTAGTTGGTTTTGGTAGCTGACCGAGCTAATGTAAGTGTTTACATAATAAAAATATGGAATGTTAGTCCATATATATAAAAGTCTAAAACTAAAGAGGTCAACCAGATTGCTTGCAGGAATGTGATCAGACTAGAGACGCTAAAGATGACGTATACAATAAGTATGTAGGCTAAGATAACATGCCGTCACCTGTAGTCATTCAATTGTTTATAAACATTAGTCCAAGCTCCCTGCTTGAGACAACTACCGCCTACGTGATCTGTAGCGTGTCTCATTTGTATGTATGTTCATATGTTCGAACTACTGTCTGTTCCTTCATAACTTGTAACAGAGATGGTAGACAGGCAGAACGGAGTGAGCTATCGTCATTAGAAGACCTGTACCTCTTTACCTAAGCTTTATCATGTAGAGGAATAGGATTAGCCATCATCATTGGCAGAAGCGATCAAGCTATCGTTATTAGAAGACTTGTACAAGCATACCTGATCTTCACCATTTGTAAAACTTCAGAAGAATATATAATTTTTTATACTTAGTGTTTTCTACAAGAACCTCACCGAACCATGAGTTTAACACATCGTCGTAAAGATAATACCGACTTCGTAAGTGATCTACAAAACCCCAGACACTCCATTGAAGATGGAAGTGCAATACCAACCGACTTAGCGTATAGATTATCGCAAGTCTAACATTACCTCATAGGGCGCCTTATCATACAAGGCACAAGCCCTAATACATATAGTCACCGGAATGAGTGATTGTGGTCTTAAATTATTGTTTTTTACTCTTGACGTGTAAATATTCCCATAGGATGAGGCCAACCCGAAAGGCAACGGGCATGCATGGCAAATTTAGTGACATGACCATATGTGACAGACTAAATTATCAGGTGTCACACATAACAGGGTCACAGGAGAAAGGAAAAGTAAAGGGGAAAGAAAAACAAATAGGTAATTAAGAGAGCATTAAGTTTATAGAGAAAAAAGACAGGTGGTCGTTTTCACTCGCTGTCCAAGTCGACTTGAACTTTCCTCATCAGTTTCATGGCTGAAAACACTCTACCTTCTTAATGGATTCATTTCCATAAGCTGTTTTAGGATTAGAAATTCCTAAGGACGGAATTGCTTACTTTATTTTCTTCCAAATCATATCTTTACAGTTGGTTGCTATTTCAGTCAGCGAGATCTCCTTATACATAGATAAACGCACAAACACCTACACTCACACATGCAAGTTTTTCTTGGCAAACGTACCCAAACATACTGTGGCATCGAGAAAATAAAAGTGTACTCCATGGTTGTCGTTGCATTTCCATACTTCTGGAAATTTTTAACTTTTAATTTTAAATTATAATGAATATTATAATTAATAATATATATATTTATATCTCAAATAATATATTTATTAGATTATTATATTTAAAAACAAAAAGTTAAATCATTCCAATGTATGGACTTAATCAGACGTATGTATTTAATAAAGTAATCAGAAGTATGGAAATGCAACGACAACCATGGAGTAAACTTTTATTTTCTCGATGCCACTGTATGTTTGGGTATGTTTTCCAAGAAAAACTTGCATGTGTGAGTGTTGGTGTTTGTGAGTGTATCTATGTATAAGGAGAGATCGCAGACTGAAATAGCAACCAACTGTAAAGATATGATTTGGAAGAAAAAAAAGTAAGCAATCTCAACTTTAATACAGCATACCCAGTAATTTCCGTCCTTAGGAATTTCTAATCCTAAAACAGCTTATGGATATGAATCCATGAAGAAGAAAGAGTGTTTTCAGCCATGAAACTGATGAGGGAAGTTCAAGTCGACTTGGACAGCGAGTGAAAACGACCACCTGTCTTTTTTCTCTATAAACATAATGCTCTCTTAATTACTTATTTGTTTTTCCTTTTAACCCTGGAGTCCACAAGGCATTGTAAATGGCAACACCGCTTTTGTTTATGTAGTAGACGAGCCTCATTAGTACAGACGTCTCCTTACCATTTACCATATATTTACCTACGTATTTCATAAAAACTAAAATACGTTGATAAAAAAATATAAGTGTGAACGATCAAAAACGTGAAAATCGGGTTGATAAGTGTTTTTTTCTCAGGATTAAATAAAACTCTATACAGAAGGGAATTACGTAGAGTAAAATCATCTTGCTCCTAAGACTGACAAAGGTGACGGGGGTGGAGGGGGGCCGAATGGAAGGAGGTAGAAGTTGTTCGGAGGGAGGGTAGGAACTGTGAACTATCTAATCAAACCATGCATAGCTTCGTTAACGCTTTTTCTCTGACTCCAAGATCTTTAGAAGCTACTGAAGAATTTCCATTTCAAAAATACTGTCGCTACGCTGACTGAAAATAAATGTCGATGCAATTACTACAAAATCACAATCGTTGTCCACAGCCCATTTTTTTCAAGACGAAAGAGAGATATTGTTTGTAAACTATATAAGTATAACTTATAAGTGGTTTTATAATCAGCATAAATTCGCTTCCAATTATGTTGAAAGGTAATAGTTTCTGAGACAGGGTTTATGAATAACGGTGAGGGTGGTTTCTTTTCCAAAAAGCTATTTATCCTTGATAGTGGGCCCGAAACTACGGCCTATCTTAACTTTCGGCCGAGAAAAAAGGTTTACCTTAAACTGTTTTGGAAACCTCAAGAAACAACATCAACCAAACCTTATTGAGAATGAACTCGCACGAGGAAAGGTTTTGCCAACGAGAGGCAATAGTTGCGCTAAAAGGGAGAGGCTGTCAAACGGTGCAGTTTCAATACAAGGAAACTTGGCATTACAAAGACAATAGTCAGACGCTGGTGGAGGCGGTGGCAGGAATCAGGAAACCTCAAACACCGGAGCGGTGGGCCTAGGAAGACATCTGAAGATGATAGGCAAATTCTTGACTAAAATCAAGTCTTCTTTTAAGAATGCAGTAGCCGCCGTTAGGAACGAGCTGCATTTAGAGGTCTATGCACGCACAGTGAGGAATCATCTTCATGATGCATATCTGTTTTATCGGATCCCGTTTAAAAAGGGCAAACTTGAACATCATAAAAGGGCAAGATTGGCTTTTGCACGTCGGTATGCTGATAAAACTTTGATTACTGGGCTCGAGTCATATTCAGTGATGTAGAGACGTTCACTTCGGCAACTCACGGACGACTACACTGCTGGCGCTCAAACAACACAAGATACGAGCAACAGTTCATATATGAAATTGCTCACAGTGACTATATATTATCATGCAATGTATAGGGCTGGATGCATTTACACGGTGTGAGAGAACTTGCCGAAGTTGGCGGCTGCTTCACTGCCGAGAAATATATACGTAGAGATATTAGAAGAAGTAATGGTGCCTTCTGTCCGTGCATACCCCCTTCCCTATCCTGAGGGAATAACTTATGCGATATTCATTGTCTTGCTCATCATAATTAGATAATGGCAAGGTACTATACAGAGTTTCATAGCATCTAATATAAGATTTTCAATTATATGATACAAATTAATGATACAAATGATACAAAAATCTTTCCGGCGATACTTGCTTCACTTTCTTTTTTGACAAGATAACTGTTCTATTCTTAATGCCCGCATTGTTAGGCGATGGTTTGCAGAACAACCAGATATTGAACTCCTGGAATGGGCTAGCAAAGGGTGCGACATGAAACCTAAATGTATGTGGAAATATAGTTAGAAGTTGGGAGCAAGGACAGGAGCGATCTCACCAACTGCTTGAGGGGCACACATGACGGGAGTGGGAGTTATGCCGACGAAATCAGCAAATGATTTACAACCACGTTGCATCTATGCCAAATAGGTTGCAGGTTATTGCAAACGATGAAGGCTGGACAAGATATTGATTTTTATTAGCTTTAAATGTTAATTAGCTGTTAGGTTTCTACTTTGGTGATGGAAATAACATGGTAGCAAGTTATATTTTGGTCTATCCTGTAGATTATCAAAGTACAAAACTTCAAGTCTGCATAATACCAGTTGCGTTATTATTATTATTATTATTATTATTATTATTAGAATTATTAGTATAGTAGTAGTAGTAGTAGTAGTAGTAGTAGTAGTAGTTAGTAGTAGTAGTAGTAGTAGTACGGCTCACACAATATTTCTGTTTTTAATATAGTTATCATAGTTCTGAATTTTCGAGTATATAAATGAAAATACTTGAAGTTTTCAAATGAAATGTGAGACAGCTCTCTACAAGGATATTTCAATGTTTCTTGACCTTTTGAAACTCAAGACTGAACAACCTCATGCAAAGATCAATCCTCAGTAAAAAAAAATCTTTAATCTCGTTGTGCAGGGTAGAAACGTTGAACAATAAAAAGCATGGAAAGCATCGTTGAAGATATTTTCTGCATTAGTAAAACCTTTTGAGTTTACTGCTGAATTTCCTCTCCGAAAACAAATACATTTGAATAAACATTTTATAGACATGTTTCTTTAAAAACGTATACATAGTCCCCAACCCATTTCAGAAGACGAGAGAGAGAGAGAGAGAGAGAGAGAGAGATTGATATCAATTGATCACACAAATATCTAGCAAAATAAATCACAATTTATTTTGCTCGTGTATTTTCTTAAATGTGGCCAGCATTCTTTTATGATATTAGTGAGTGAACAGCCAAGCTATGCCACTACTCCAGCATTTACGTGGAAAACAAGTTCTTTCTCCATTACCGTATTTGAACCACTGTCAGGCAGCCTCTATCAAGAGATGAACGCCAAAATAGATAAAGCTTATTTATCATTAATATATATATATATATATTATCTATATATATATATATATATATATATATATATATATATATATATGGATCTACTGTAAAATATTTGTATATGGTAAACGAAAAATAAATACAGTCAATGTCCAAGTAACCATGTTATGAAGAATGTTAAATAAGTATAATTTGAAAGTAAAAGAGCGTTTAGCAACGGTAAGTGGCTGATAAATTATGATTAAAACTGTGGCATACTAAGATTATGTTAATAGTGAAAAATAACTCCAAATTAAAAGTTGTTAGGGTGATCTTAGCAGCGGTCGATGAAAAGGAAACGTCGTTCTTAGCTGATCTTTCTTGGGTCGACATCCTATATTCTTAGCCACAACGAATGAGCTAAAAAAGTAAATGTTATCCGACAACTGCTACAAAGTAGGTCTAAAAATAGAATTCCTATCAGGATCGCCAATACATTTCATGAAATTTTTATCAATTAAAATTTCTCTGTCCATGTATTATCATCTCCAAACTCCTGTGTATCTATTTGTTGGGAATTCAATATTCTCAATAATTTTATTCATCCATATTCTTATAAAAACAGCATTTTTTTTTTATTCTTTTCTGATAATGATATACAGAAAGGTTGGCTATTCAAGATGGAACTACTTTTCCTCAGCTGCTGGATTGAATTATACAAATTTGAAAGAACTTTCAGCGTAGAAGAGATATTCAAATGAAAATATTTGGATTACACAAAACAGATGGTGAGCCTCATTGCATATGTCGATAAAAGAATTAATGCCCATAATTTTAATCAGCCAATCAGAGGCACCCATACGTCCAGTCATTCTAGGTAAATACATCTCTCTCATTTAGTATGTAGGGATAGGTTATGTCAAAATTATTTAAAATAAATTTTATCAATATTTTTCGGTCGTTTTAGCTACATTATTTATCGTTTCAATGGGAAATCAGAACTAGCTTTAAAAGGTTTTGGAGTTAAGAGACAAATCGTTACCGAAGTTATACATGCTTGGATAGTTGTCTCTACCTTACAAACAACTCCTACCTCTTCCTGAACAACCCCCATCCCGCCCCTGGTCTTCCATTTCCTACGTCAGTCTCTAGAGCCAAACGCAATTGTATGATGATATTACTTTTTGTAATTTCCCTCTGATAAACCGTCTTATATAATCTTGAAAAACATGTAAAAAACCATGAATTGCATTGTAGTTTTTTTTAGGCTTTTTTTTCTTTATCAGATCATTTGATTTCTTTTCAAATAATCAAGTGAAAATATGTTAACTGGTAAGGAAACGTCTCCACCAATAAGGCTTGCCTTTGAGAACAGCGAATCCATTCATATTTTCTAGTGAACGCAGGGGGTAAACGTAATCTTTTCCGCGACTGTACGTTTGCCAAGAAAAACTTGCATGTGTGAGTGTTGGTGTTTGTGCGTGTATCTATGTATAAGGAGAGATCGCAGACTGAAATAGCAACCAACTGTAAAGATATGATTTGGAAGAAGAAAAAATAAGCAATCTCAACTTCAAAACAGCATACCCAGTAATTTCCGTCCTTAGGAATTTCTAATATATATGAGAACAAAATCCAGCAGCCTTTGATTTGAGTTGCTTTAAATAACAAACGCTTGACAAAGACCCTGCCAAGGAGAGAGAGACGAATCAAGAAGAATGCGAACGCATATCACAGAAAGCAGAATAGAACATCTCTGCTTACTCTGGCTGCTACCTTCCCACTTCCGGGAAGGGCAACGAGGGGATTTCTTCAAAGAAACCTGGGAGCCGTCGTTTCTGAAGAGGGTTCATCTGTGAGCTCGGCTCCCATCTCTTGTAGATTCCGACACCTCCCTTTCCGTCTTTTTCTCCTTCTTCTTCTTTTTCTTCTTCTTCTTCTATTGACACAACTCCAACAAGAGTTATGTCAGCTTCACTTTACGCTGGTCGTAATGTTTGCTTAGCGGTTCAGACTCACTCTCTCACTGTAAACAATGTCCCTCCTGGACGCCAAGAGCCTTGTTTGGTCAAATCCAATTCACCTGTTTGGCGGCTGGATGACCTGAGGGCTTCTTCTGCTATTTTACTCACTGGAGAGAGACAGAAATTGGTTAAGCTAGAAAGGCCCAGAAGGCTTCCTGGCTATATAAGTCCGGGATTTTTAATGAAACTTGTGAAATGATGATTGAATCCGATATCGGTGGATACATACAATTGGTAAAGTTAGGCATATAACTCGTTCAAACCGCTTACTGGGTGAAATTTATTTTTCCAATTCATTGCCAGTTATACACGTACTCATGACGCAGATCTATATATATGATATACACAAGGGAAATGAAACAGGGTTGTAAATCCTGAGAGGTTTCGACTTTCAGAGGGTTCATACACAGTTGTACAAATTTACAATATATGTGTTAAAAGAACTTTACATTCGAACATAATAAGACTGTTGGAAACCAAATATTCGCATCTGACAGCTTCGAAAGGTTGGAGACCATACGCTCATAAGTGACAAGTCAACGTTTAAAATTCTGATATCATGCGGGTGTCCTCGCTAAATTTCAAGTACTATGTATCAGTCCTCTGAGGATGGCTTAGCAATAAAGACCAAACCGGTCAGGACTTGCAACTGTTCAATTTTTTCTCGCGGTTGTTACAATCACCACGTGTGTGTACTATATATATAGATATATATAATAATAAATATATATATATATATATACATATATATAATAATAATATAATATATATATAATATATATAATATTAATACCAAAAGAAAAATTAAAACACGGGACATGAATCCTATCTGGTTCAGCTTTAGTTAACTAATTCATCTTCAAGAGGACTGATACATAGCAGCAGAAATTTTCAATCCATAACGAGCTTCCGGACGGTTGGATAAAATATTCGCACCTGACGAGTAGAAAAGTTGAAGGAGGAGAAGTCAACTCATTAGCAAGTGAGGTCGCTGCTCCATTTAAAAATGTACGTGGGTGGACTCATGCCTTCAGAATAGTCCCAGGTAAATTATCTTCCTTAAAATCTATACATTAAAAGGAAATCGACCTCAGACGCAGATGACTTGGGTGCCTTTCTAACCTTCTGTGCGTTGTTTTGTACTGTCATTCGAGCACACACACACACACACATACACACACACACACACACACACACACACACATATATATATATATATATATATATATATTATATATGTATATATAATATTATATCTATTTTATATAATATATAATATATATATATATTTATATACAGGAAGGTTGGGGCATCTGGAACGCCGTAGATTTAAAATGAATAGGATGGAGAAAAGCCAGCGTAACATCATACATGTATTTTCCAAATTTTCGAGACTTTGGGTCTCATCATCAGGGCTGTAAAACATACAAAACATACAAATTAAAAAAAGACTCAGTATTAATATTAATATTAATAAAAATGGAAGTACATAAAAGTTAAATATAATAATTTAAAAAAATGAACTAAAAAAAATGAACTAAAAAAATTTATATATATAAAAAAAATTAAAAAGTAAAGAATTCTTGAAAAGTTAGTACCTATCTCTATGGAGTTAAAAAACTGAGTGACGTTGTCTGGTTTGGAAAGAAGAGCGTCAACTATGCTATATATAGAGCTGTGGAAGAAGTCTGACCATTTAATGGGGGCACAAGCTGTTTGGAGTCATTAACAATCAAACAGCTTGTGCCCCCATTAAATGGTCAGACTTCTTCCACAGCTCTATATATATGCATAGTTGACGCTCTTCTTTCCAAACCAGACAACGTCACTCCGTTTTTTAACTCCATAGAGATAGGTACTAACTTTTAAGAATTCTTCACTTTTTAATTTTTTTTATATATATAAATTTTTTTAGTTCATTTTTTTTAAATTATTATATTTAACTTTTATGTACTTCCATTTTTATTAATATTAATATTAATACTGAGTCTTTTTTTAATTTGTATGTTTTGTATGTTTTACAGCCCTGATGATGAGACCCAAAGTCTCGAAAATTTGGAAAATACATGTATGATGTTACGCTGGCTTTTCTCCATCCTCATTCATATATATATATATATATATATATATATATATATTATATATCATATATGTTCATATACATTTCTACGACTACGTATTAGTCTTCTTGAAGATATCTTCATAAACAAAAGACGAAACCGGTCATCATTCCTATCCAGTGATTCAATTTATATGCATATGAACTTCGCGTGTTACAGTGAAGTAAGGCACACGCACACATATGTGTGTGTATATATATATATATATATATATATATATATAATATACATATACATACATACATACATACATACACATCTATATATATACATATATATATATATATATATATATATATATATTATATATTCCTGCGTACATAAAATCACAGTAATCCCTTCATGTTTTACTTTGCCAAAATTCACACATTGTAAAGATCATGTTTTACTCACCACTGTTTTTGGTATGCAATCTCCTTCAGAGTCGTACAAGTCTATCAATGAGAGAGAGAGAGAGAGAGACGAGGTGGAGGAAATACTCGAACCATTTTCTTGTAAATGTTCAGAAAGAGAGGATGCGAGAGAGAAAGAAAAAAGACGCGTCCTTTCTCAACTTGAAATCGCGTACTTTTTCAAATGATTTTCTTAGACAAGGAAGGAAGTCAGTATTAGTTTAAGAGCTTAAAATGTATAAACCTGAACTTCCTGCTCTTTACATAGAAGAACTGAGCTTCCAGAACATCCCTTTTTAAGTCTCCCTACGAATTATTTATTTATCATTATCTATTTATCATTATTATTTTTTTTTGCACCAGTGAGGAGAGATCGGTTTGGCAGTATCATTTCAAGAATGATATTCTATTACAACGTAAATTACTGTGCATTTACTGAAACGAAACATTGTTTCCCAGAAATTTTACTCGTAACTAGTCTGATGCCTTCGGTTTAACATCACGAGACCTCTTCAACGAGAGAGAGAGAGCAAGCGCGTTATATTTCTACTCGAACTCGCAGTTTTCTAAATGAATTTCTAAGACAGAAAAAACCTAATATTAGTTTAAGAGCTAAAAATTTATAAACCTGAGATTCCAGGTCTTTAGAAGAACTGAGCTTGTATGTGGAGTTTGTTAAAGTCTTAAAAACTCGCCTTCCAAAATAGCCCTTTTCCAACGTCTGCCAACATCTTGAGTTTCTCTCTCTCTCTCTCTCTCTCTCTCTCTCTCTCTCTCTCTCTCTCTCTCTCTTTTGGCAGCAGTGCAAAGGTGAAACAGATTTGGATATTTCTTCTCCATATCGACTTTTTATTATTAGAGTATTCTCTTGGGCATTTATCAAAAGCAGACATTATTTTTTTCTAGTTAATGTTGCTGATAACTACTAGTAATTTGATGCCTTCATTTTTAACACTGAATAATCTCTTCAGCGTGAGTTCTCACACCATATAAGCGAATTCATAGCGTTTACACGGGGCTTTCAAAGGCTATTTAGGTGGCGAACAGAGAGAGAGAGAGAGAGAGAGAGAGAGAGAGAGCGCGAAGGAAATGTGTAGATAGTATAACTAAGGTATTAACGATTAGCTAATGAATAATCTGTTTAGTTACTGATTATTCATTAGCTAATGAATAATCAGTTTAGTTACTGGAAGTATGGGTGGATGGGTTGATAAAGAAGAGGTTCTCGGACAAGTTGGTGTCGAATACCTCATCCTAATTTGCAAGATTAAAAGATGAAAAAATATATGCCATTACGCTGTATACCCGCCTCAGTACCTTCCTTAACAGCCATGTTAAAGAGGTGTCGTCCACCATGATGAAGTAAAAAAATACGTAAAGCTGAAGATTTTCCTTTACTTTACCCTAGATTTTCATACGGAAATTGACATCGTTCCGATGCTTCGTGAATGAGACTTGTCTTTTCGGAAAAAAAAAACAAATCTTGCAATATGGGCATGGAACTTTGTTGAACAATATTAAGCTAAAGAAAATAATGAAACGCCAATACTTAACGACAAATAAATGACCTTATAGGGATATCAAATCAGCAATAAACCGAAAATGATGTATCCATCAATTCAATTACGTAAAACAGAATCACATTTCGAGATTTTGCTACTTAATTAGGGCTGTCTAACTCCAGCGCCAAGAGCGGTCCAGGTATAGAATTATGGCCCGACAGCTTCCCGCGCCTCAATGCAAGTTCCTCCTGATATTAGTCTGCCAGGAATGTCATGGCACACGATGTCTGAATTTCTATTGATGCTGTGCTAAACCAAAGGCCAATACGCTAAACCTATCTCTCGGTTTACCTGTGATTCTGTTTTCTTGTACGAAACAAAAAAAAAACAGAATGTTTTGAGAAATAATGAAACAATGTGATGTGATGTGATGTGAGTGAGAGAGAGAGAGAGAGAGAGAGAGAGAGAGAGAGAGAGAGATTAAAAAATTATTCTGTGTATTTTTTATTATAGTTGATAACCAGAAAATTACCAGAGAGAGACAGACAGACAAGCAAAGAAAGAGCAGGGTGACTGTTCAAGAAAACAAAGAAAACTAAATCATTCCAACTTGGGCAAGAAATTAGCAAAATGGCGCCTAACGGTTCGACCTTTCCCGTTTTATCGGAAAATTTCAAACGCAAGTGAAGAAGAATTTCGTTTTTCTGTTTATTTCCCTAATCATTCCAGCGACTTTGTACTTTGTTCTCACTAAAATACAATCAAAGGGAGCCTATCTAGAGCCTAACTGAAAGGATCTTCTGGAGAGTTAATGAAGCTGAGTCACTTTGAGAAATGAAGCAGTCGCGAAACTGGGTGAACCTCGTCCTTGCAGCCTCTCAGCCTAAGAGAAGCGGTACTACAGCTGGGAAATTTGTTCATTTCTAAGCAGCCATTTAACAATTTTACCAACGCTTTTCACAGGATGTTCTCAAGGGAAGTAGATGACTTAGGAATGAAGTTTCCATTATACGGAAAACTCCTTAGTTTTCTTAATTACTTAAATCAGATGTGTGGGATGTATCTTTTTCTCACTTGTGATTTCAATGCGAAAGACCAAATAGAAGATAGTTCTATCCTTTTGCACTCATGACGTAAACAAACACGAGCTCCAATCATAAATCAAGCTCCATGTGCACACGTCCTCTTACATCATCTGACTCAGTCCCATTAGGCCTTCCATGAAGAGGGTCTTGAGGTTCTCTCGAAATCCACTTGATTAATTCCTCCCAGACAGACAGCAAAACAGAACTGTGTTTGGCCAAACGGAAAAGTTCTAATTACTAGAAGAGGACCTTGGTGCTGAAAGGAAGGGGATTGTAAGGGCTTATTGGACGAGAGAGAGAGAGAGAGAGAGAGAGAGAGAGAGAATTAAGAGAGAAAGAAAAGGAGGAGAGAGAGAAAAAAAGTTTTTGGAAAGAAAAGAATGAAGAACAAAGAGAGAGAGACGAGATTTTAAAAAGAGAGAGAGAGAATTCTAAGAAGAAAGAGAGAGAGAAGAGAGAGATTTAAAAAAAGTTCTGAATTATCGTAATTAAGTTTTGTATATAGACAGAAACATAACCCTGACGAGAGAGAGAGAGAGAAGAGAAGAGAGAGAGAGATGCGGAGAAAGAGAGGAGAAGAGAGAGAGAGAGCGAGAGAGAGAGGAAAGGAAGAGAGCAGAGAGAGAGATGAAGAAGATTTAAAAAGTTCTGAATTATCGTAATTAATTTTGTATATAGAACAGAACATAACCTGAGAGAGAGAGAGAGAAAGAGAGATCTAAAAAGTACTGAATTATCGTAATCAATTTTGCATATAGAATTGAACATAGCCTGATAATCCCCCATTAGATGGGTGGCTCTTCATGATGACTACCCTTCCGGTTCTCGGAGTTTTCTGGGATGTTACAGCTATAGTCGATTCACATCAACCGTGAATTTGATGTCTAGGTCAGTCCCTTACGGCGCTCCTGATTGGCTGTTAATAAGCCAATCACAGGTCTGGAAACGCTCAGTCTCTCTCCAGAGTTCACTTAGAAAAGATGTAAGTTCCACCTCTTCTGAAAGACGTATACCTCAGGAGAGGTGGAACATAGATCCTACCCATGTGAACTCTCGAGAGAGACTGAGAGTTTCCAGCCCTGTGATTGGCTTATAACAGCCAATCAGGAGTGTCCGTAAGGGACTGGCCTAGATATCAAATGCACGGTTGATGTGAATCTACTATAGCCCTCCACACACTTCGCAAAACTGGCTCCAGCTCGCCACCTACCACGAACCACCACATACGAGATTCAACTTTTAAGTCAACGGAGGCGAAATGATGGTATTTAACGGAAAGACTAGAAAAAGTTTAGTTTCGCTCGGGAATCGACCCGAGAACATTATTAATCCCGTCTATGCGAACTTCGACGCATCTGAGCTTAACTGTCGAGAAGTCAGACGGAATGTACATCTGAAGGGAAAGAAGAAAAACATGGAGGAAGGGAGGAACTGAGAAGGGCCTAGATCCCATTACCTTCTTCATCTTCCCTAGTTCGATTTTTGTATGGTGTTTTTACATTGCATGGAACCAGTGGTTATTCAGCAACGGGACCACCAGTTTTACGTGACTTCCGAACCACGTCGAGAGTGAACGTCTATCACCAGAAATACACATCTCTCACTCCTCAATGGAATGACTGAGAATCGAACTCGTGGCCACGGAGGTGGTGCGCCAGCACCATACTGACCACGCCACTGAGGCGCTTTAAACCTAGTTCAAGATCCTTATCAACTGATGTTTATTCTGTCTTTAGAACCAGTAGCCTAGAGACACAGAAGCTCCCGAGTAATAAGGGGTGACATAGACTTTTGGCCGGATAAACTATGAAGCTGCAGAGATTGATATCGATCAAAGATCAGTTATACAAGAGAGAGTTAAATGCTAATGAGCGAATTCATACTTTTTCCTTTACTTATCTTTTTGATGTAGGCTTTCAAGCTCGACTGATGAATCGTTTAATGAAGTCTGTAAAACCTTCACTTGAATAATAAAATCGCATACAAATCTACACGTAAATAAATAAATAAATAAATTAAAAAAAAATATATATATAAATAAATGAAAAGTTCATATTATAATAAATATTACGTAGATATATATGTGTATGAAATAATTATACGTTAACTTGTTGTGTGCCTTGCTGTGCTTAATTAGGAGGAGGCAGCATCTGTCTAAATAGACGATTTGATTGATGGCAGTAATGACGAGCTAGGTGGAATAAACGACGATCCTCCATACAAAATTAAAGTATTATTATTATTATTATTATTATTATTATTATTATTTTATTATTATTATTATTATTATATTAAAAAAAGCCTCAAATGTCATTAACTTGCGAAGCAACCGTTCACAAAGCAGCACGTTCGTATTGTGAAAAAATAACACTGAAATAAGTAACAAATAAACAAAATATACGTAAGAGATACATATTCACATGCGCAAATAGCAAATGTCTTATAAGAGGAAAAACATTTCATTTCCACGACGATTTCCAAAAATCACCGTCCTCTGCTCTAATACATATTTCATAATATTAAAATTCCCTCTGTCCTTGGTTCGTGGGACGTCATTCTCTTAAGAGTCCAACTGTGCAGATCAATCAATTTCTTTACAGCAATGCTTTGGCCCACCCCATTTGGACACTTTGGCATCAAACTTAGCTCAGAAATCACTGCTATTGGGGCAGATTTCAAATCACACATATTTCCTTTTATTTAAATATCATCTTAACGAGCAAGAGACTTCAATGTGGTAACACTGGATATTTGGGGATACGTTTGGTCAGATATAAGAATATTGGCTACAATATAGTGGTCGACTCGGAGTAATTAAGTAAAATTGACTATTTAGTGCCAGCTTGGGAGCAATATAAAGATAACTACTCTTTTGCGCTAGATTTGGAAGTGACATGATGCTACTGAACCAAACAACAGAATGGAATATAGAATTTTTGCCAAAGGCCTAGCACTGGGACCCATGAAGTTATTCAACGCTGAAACGGAAATTGACAGTGAAAGGTTTGAAAGGTATAACAGGAGGAAACTTCGTAGTTGTGCTATGAAACACCAGTGAAGAGAGGGTGGATAGTAAGATGGAGGAAAGAGAACATGAACGGAGGTAAGTACAAGAAATGAAAGGGGTTTTAGCTAGGGGCCAGAGAGACGCTCCAAAGAAACTTAAGTATTGCCTACAGTGCACCGCATAAGGTGCAGTGAACGGCACTACTGAATCAGGAACTGGATGAGGTTCATCTCAATGACTGATAACCTTACAGCTACAACAAACGATGGCCGTATATTTTGGCGGAACTCATGCCTACCCCAGGCCTTCATTTCGGGTCAAGGTTAGCTTACAAATGAACTGATGTCACCGAAAGAGAGAAGAAATGCTCCCCCTCCCTCACCTCCTCTATCGCGACTCTGTACCCGGTCAAGCGGCTTTCAATAATTTCAGAAAGGTCAAGAAAGTGATTATTGGACTCAATCTCAATTCAAAGTTCATTGTGTCCTGCCGATTTTACTTGGCTATTTACCGTATTTATTTCTAATTATTGCTCTATAGTTTATTCTTTACATCACATATCTCGATCTCCTTTTCTGTACTGAGATCCTTTCCCTATTACCACCCTTGGGTTAGCAGCTTTCCACAACTATTGTTGTAACTTGAATTGTAGTAATATTGTCATCACTATGAGAAAATTACATCTTGTGATTGTTACAACTTAATTTCCTTCTCTGTTCCCCTCTAAGGCAATTGACTTGTTGCATTCTGCTTTTCCAACTATGCTGTAACTTGCATTGTAATAATAATACTATTTATTTGCCTTTGCCTAGAACAGTACCAAATGCTTTCACCCTTAACCCTTGTTCACAAAAGGATCATTTTACAGAAAGAAATTTCACTTACAAGAAAAAAGGCATATTTTGATAGTGACCATATTGATGATAAATAGCCAAAGATTCTCTACCAAATAGAAGTTTTTTTTTTTTTAATCAGACAAGTAACAATTTATTTGATTTGCAATAACATAGTCAATTTTGAATGATAAAACATAAATAGAAGACTAAATAACGAAATATGTACAATGGATTTAAAAAATTGTTACTTCCGCATAATACTTGTTCTTCTTTCTTGATGATTATATTTCCAAAACTAGTCATTTAAAATTGCTATATCCTTCTACACCTTTTCCCTCACTCTGTCATCTCCTTCAACCCCCTCAAAAACAAGACAATAAACAAATGAATAAACAATCTGAGGGATTTTTGCAAGGAACTAAACCCTTCCTGTGGAGGTTTAAAAACGAGAGACATTTCGGTTGTCCTCCACAAAAGAAAGCGTCTAAACTCTGCCAATCCGCGAGCCTTGGGGACCCACTCTGCTTGCTTGCCAAGTTGGCTCAAGACATCTTAACCCTTTCTTTTGCCGCTGCTTTCTGCCATGCGCTTGCTTGGGAGTCTAGGGATCTCACGATTCTTCCTTTTTTTTTTCTCTCTCTTTTTTTTGGGGGAGGGGGGTAATTTTTTTTTACTCAAGCGAGGAACAGACCATAAATTGCTGGGGAAAATGCGGAAAATAACTAAGGCTTCTGCAAATTTGATCTTGAATATATTATCGTTGTTTGGAGCTGATGTTAACTAACACTAACTATACTCTGTTTTTTTCCATCTGTCCATCCGCCTGTGGTGTTTGTGCATGGTAACACTGCGTCCCGGGCTTTAACTAATATCCTATTTCGAATATTAACGGTGTACTTCGCATACAGTAAATTATTAAAACACTTTTCAGTTGTAAATGTACACCCGGATATCCTTTTATTTCCCAAAAACTTAGACATAGCGTAACTATTTAAAGCCCGGGACGCAGTGTTACCATGCGCAAACTTTACCACAAGCGGATGGACAGATGGAAAAAAACAGAGTATAGTATCATTCAAACTTACAGTGACTGGAGGAAACTCATGTTGTTAATCAAACACCCACGAGAGGTTACATTTCACGTATCAAAGGCATCAAGGGCAGGGTAGAAGTTTTAATGATATCGGGTGCACACATTTACAGTCGAAAAGAAAAAACCAGTTACTTTTTCCTGCCAGCCAGTACAATTCTCAGAAGTAAACTCAACATCTTTGGTGCCCTTTTACAACCTTTTACAACACATACGAATCCAGACTTGTTGAAATTTTAGCGCTGTCTTGGATTGTGGTTCCATATGGCACTTTATGTATAAACTTCGTTTCAGTTTGCCACCACCTTATTCCAAAATCTTACGAGGACAGGAAAGTTACAATTTTGTTTTTCTTTCATTTGCATCCTTTTTCAACGGTTTATGTTGATGTCTCCTTTAATCCTTTTTTTGCTACGGCCTCCTTACAACTGCTTTGGCTTTTGATGGCAAAATTATAGTGATACGTGACAGTCTTATAGTATTATAGTAAATTAGACCAGTTGATGATCCAGTAAGGACTGGCTATTCCTGGTGTATTCGTTTGGGCGTTTGGTGTAACATACTGCTAATTACTAAAGTATCTTACACTCGTAAGGAAATACAAGAGCAGCGTACAAAATAGATACTATTTATCTTCGTCGTCAACGTACCTGCACAATGATTACATGGCTGACTCTGCCACACAAAAATGCTTGACAGTGCAACCAAAAGCAAAAACACTATCGTGGGATAATTGTTTAGGGACTCTTTACTACACAACAAGAGAGATATTTCACGTGTGGCGTGTTGCCTTGGCACTAATTTTCGAAGGAATGACTATCAGTTTGAGTACATCTACGCAACTTCCAACATGACATTTTTATAGTATAATAACTATTTGTATATACTTACCAGGTAATTACATAGTTTTAGTTAGAAAACTATAGCTATGTAATTACCTGGTAAGTTACATAGATGAAAAAACATTCTTCCGAACAGCAAAAATTAAAAGGAAGTCATCAACCTCGTGAGATACCAGCCTCTGGGGCTGATCCGTGTATCTGGCGTTTCTCTAAAGCTCTTGATCTCGGTATCATGAGTAGCAATGTGTATCCATATATTTGTTTCTCTGTGTAGCAACGATGTTTCGCAAATAATGCAATTTAATCTGGGATTTGTTCTGGTCCGACCAGGCACGTCTCTCCCACTACTGAACCCGCTCACATCCCAGCCCCAACCCCACACAAATACACACACACACACACACACACACACACACACACACACACTTGTGCAATAGGAAGGTATGGATTACCTTGTTCCGAACTTTGGGATGGTAGATAACGTTCCCTTGGTAGTGACAAGTTGTTTCTATTCTTCCTTACATTACGTCGTTTTTGACGGTATATATATATATATATATATATATATGTGTGTGTGTGTGTGTGTGTGTGTATGTGTATATATAATTATATCTAATACATTAACATAACATCAATTACATACATCATACATACATAAATACATACATACTATATATATATATAAGCTATAAATATATATTTATAGCTTCTACTATATATTATTATATATAGATATATATATATAATATATGTCTGTATGTATAATTATTATATGTTGTATCTATTATGATACGTATAAGGTTATATATCTCTATAATATATATATCTCTATCTCTATATGCGTGTGTGTGTATAGACATATTGTGTGTGAATATACACTACTGCAAGCACACAGTAATGTAATTTGGGCAAATAACTAAAGCATTATACTTAAGCCTGTCGTCTGCTTTGCTTTTTGGTTAAACATATATAAACTTTTGGACGTCTAGTAAAATTCTGACTTAACAGTTTTTACACGGAACAAAATACCGAAAGTTGCAATGGAATTAAGTGATTTTACCGTAAGATGATCGCTTTCTCTGAAACCAAGTCTATTTCTCGATCGTCCAACTGAGTAAAATAAAAAAAAATTGTCATTAAAAGAATATTACTTACTTTACTTTATCTTCCCGCCACTGGCCAGGTGGCATAAGGCTGAGGAAAAAAAATTTATATATATAGTTTATATATATAAAATTATTATATATATATATATATATATATATATATATATATATATATATATATATATATATATATATATATATACACTCAACAATGACGTCACTAATTACGTCACTTCTAAAAAAGCCGCTTGTGAACAAAGGTACGATAGTTATTGGTGAATCAAAATATATTTCATAAAAGGTAAAGGACGTTTTGATGTTAACACCTGTTAAAGGTAAAGAAGGGCTTTCTAGTCAGCTTTGTGTTTGTCTTTCAAGTGTTCTAATTGGTTAGTGAGAGAGAGAGAGAGAGAGAGAGAGAGAGAGAGAGAGAGAGAGAGAGAGAGAGAGAGAGAGAGAGAGACGGGGATAGTGTTCAAGCATTGTGTATGATTCATCAGAACTGAGAGAGAGAGAATAGAGAAGAGAGAGAGAGAGAGAGAGAGAGAGTCCATCAAATGGCAAATATTAACAATACAGAAGTAAATCAGCGAAGCACGTCTGTAACATATAAACAGAGAGCAAATAAGGGAAAGACAGGGTTGACTAAAAATTCGAAAGGAGAAATCTGCCTGAAATAAAAGGGACTATTTGAATCGACTACACTGGTGGATAATCTTGAATGGTAGTGAGTGTTAAATATCTTTTACTCAATGAACTCCTCTTGTCACTTATACTTCGTTGGACTCGGCAATCCTCGGATTACAAATCTCGGCGACTTCGTCTTTCCTCCTGGCTGACTGACAGAATGCATCGCCAGGTAATTGACAGTCATTCAACCCCCCTAATTCCCAGCTGTGGAACACCCTTCATTACTGAGTTAAATTAACGTTCACTTCCAGAACTCCCTTCTGAGACAGTCACTGGGCCAAGTTTTTCTGTCATATTTTATAATCTTGCCAACATGTTTTGTACAGCGTATATATTTTTTGCAAGTCTATATTTTATTGTAATGTTGAAGTAAAGCATTTCCGTTCATCTGATGGCTACTGAATGGTGATTTTAGCGGTAAGATTGTCAGATATTGTCAGGTGCATATAAGAGACTCCGTCTTCATATGTAAATAAATTCAAAGAATATAATTCTATTACAGTGCGTTTTTTCGGTAAGTTTTATCTTTAGTTTCGGGTTTACGAGCGACGCAGTCTTGGTTCATAACAGGTAAGTTATTCAAAGGATCCACTTACGCCACTGTCTACAGAGCCTTGTTGTGGACTTGCAATTTGCATCAGACAGTCAAATTCAGCAATCATAAAGATATTCAAAATCCAGTTTGTGTTGACACACTGACACTCCAAGAGGTTGTACTTCCTTCTTAACCTAGAGCAGAGAGAGAGAGAGAGAGAGAGAGAGAGAGAGAGAGAGAGAGAGAATACCTTTATATTTCCTGAATCCTAAATAGATATTATGGCTCTTCAAATGGTTACTATGGTCATATGAAAATTAGCACTATAACAATAAGCATGGCGCATGAAGAAAGGAAGAACGACTGTCTGTCAGACAACCTCTGTCAAAATATACTAGCCACGCATTCCTCTCTGAAGACAGATATGAGAGAGTCGCCGGCTGAAGAAGACATCAGGTAAGACTTAATTGACATATCCATATCTTCGAGATTAACTTTGGAATGTGTCAAGATGAGTCTGATGTCGAGATGCTTCGCATTGTTCTGAGGCTGACGTTCATTTGCCCAAGGAAAAAATTATATACGATGAATGTCGGCTTTATTTGAAGTCTCTCTCTCTCTCTCTCTCTCTCTCTCTCTCTCTCTCTCTCTCTCTCTCTCCATAATAAGCTCTATACTACGGGTGTCATGCTTGCACATCTCTGCAAACAATATGTACTGCAACTGTACAATTACCATTTAGTATCTGTATCAACTTGAACGGACTGGTATAATTTTTGTTGAAAGTATTATAGCAGTAGCAGCGACAGCGTAATTGCAACAGAAAGATCGTTGGTATTATTATTATTTTTTTAAAATGGTTGCTGCTTCAGCACTATTATTCTTGTAGAGAGTCTTCTCTATTTTTCTGATGACAGCTTTCATGCTGAAGCAGCAACCATTTTTCACAAAACTTGTCTACGAGAGGGTCTCCTTCCGAGATATTATTATTATTATTATTATTATTATTATTATTATTATTATTATTATACAAAGACAAAACTGTAATTCACTCCCAAAAAATAAGCCATACAGAGAAAAACAACAGTAGCAGTCCATCACATTAGCGAATGGAAATGAAGCCCGTCACGTCTGGTCTTGTTTGCACGTATTACCCTATCCGTTCTGATACCATAGTCCCAGAGGATCTTTGCGTGATCGTTTTCTATCACTCCCTCAGGTTGGTGCTCGTACCACTATTACTGCAAGGTAGCTGATGTTTCTTGCACAGGCTCCAGTGGAGGGCTTTTGCCACTGAATCATGCCTCTTTTTGTACTGGTTCTGTGCAAGTGCTGGGCATTCGCTTGCTATGTGGTTTATGGTTTCATTTTTCGTATTGCACTTCCTACATATGGGAGAGATGTTATTTCCGTCTTATCGTTCTTTGAACATATCTGGTTCTTAGGGCCTGATCTTGTGCCGCTGTTATCATTCCTTCAGTTTCCTTCTTTAGCTCTCCCCTCTGTAGCCATTGCCATGTGTCATCGCTGGCTAGTTCTTTAGTCTGTCTCATGTATTGTCCGTGCATTGGTTTGTTGTGCCAGTCCTCTTTTCTGTCTGTCATTCTCCTGTCTCTGTATATTTCTGGGTCTTCGTCTACTTTTATTAGTCCTTCTTCCCATGCACTCTTTAGCCACTCGTCTTCACTGGTTTTCAGATATTGCCCTAGTGCTCTGTTTTCGATGTTGACGCAGTCCTCTATACTTATATCCTCTCCCTCCTTCCTTTCGTGTTATGTATAGTCTGTCCGTATTTGCTCTTGGGTGTAGTGCTTTGTGTATTGTCATATGTTTCCTGGTTTCTGATCTATGCTGCGGAGTTCTGCCTTCGTCCATTTCCACTATTCCTGCGCTGTATCTGATTACTGGCACTGCCCATCTGTTTTATGGCTTTTATCATACCTTTCCGGCGTTGAGTTTTGACTTGAGTATCGCCTTGAGTCTCTGCATTCTTTCCTGATCGTGTCCTTCATCTCTTGGTGTTTTATATTATTATTATTATTATTATTATTATTATTGAATTATTAATTATTATTATTATCATACAAAGACAAAACTGTAATTCATTACCAAAAAATAAGCCATAGAGAGAAAAACAACAGTAACAGTCATCACATTAGCGAATGGAAATGAAGCCGGTCACGTCTGAGAATACATCTCCAATAGTGATAGGGAAGACTGACAAGTGTATGAGGAAGGAAGAGGAGAACGGTCACCCATCCCCCACCCACACCCTCCCAAGCGCCCACCCAACCGAAATCCACCGTCCCGCCCCACTATACCCCAACTACATGCAAATCGGGCGGTAATCGAATTCAAAACCAAAGTCGGTCGTCGGAAGGGCAAAGTGACGCCCAGGTGGTGCTTTGGGAAAGGCAAGGAGCGATCGCGGCGCCTTCGGATATGCATTTCACGACGCTGTCACTCGCGCGACCAATTTGCTTCAGACAAGCACCGCTTCTGGAAGAGAAAGAGGAGAGTCATTTGGAGAAGTTGTGAATCTCATTTCTTTGAACTTGGCAAAGAGCGAGGCGCTCGAGAAATGGTCAGAGAGAGACGACTCTCAAGGACGAGAATCGTTCTGGGGGTTTTGTCACAAAATCAGTCACTGAGAGGGAAATCTAGCACTGATTTCGTATTCGACAGACAGATGAAGAGGCAGGAAGACAGAAAGCAGACATCGCCAGGAGGACAGATAAACTTGGAGGTCGAGCTAGAAATATAGAGATTCAAGAGTCATCACTGTTATGTGTTGCATATGCATATGCATATGCACTGCCATGCAGGTCGTTTGCATGAAAAAATTTTTCACGTCAACAGATTTGCATTACAAACAAAAGCCAACACATTTTTTTCCTACAACCCAGTATATCTCTAAATAAAGATAGTGTTGTATAGTAAATTAAATCATTAACATATTTACACTTTTAGTGAAAGACATCGACTACCAGCTGGTTTAGATGCAATCAGCTTTATAACAGCAATGGCCCTTTTCCAAAGTGCGGTAAGGTGTGAAGAAGATGTAGTAGGCCTGGTGTGACCCAACGGACTCTGTCCACCTACAGCCAACACAAAAAATCATGACATAAAATATTCTTTACTATTAACTTACTTACAATGAGCGATTAACAGATATGAAAATAAGTATCATTTTCAATAAAAATTGTCAGAGGCTGTAATGCTAAACCTAAAGTCACGCTCCTTACTTTTCGTTTTTCAGTGTAATTTTCAGAGTTAAATACTATGAAATTTTCAAATTAAAGAACAATTTGATTTTATTTCCAAGACAGTTTCTATCATAAGCATTGATAAAATCTTACGATATTAAAAAAAATGAAATAAATAGCTGAGATGTAAGGTGTTCCTAGTACTAGATAAAGTATTTGTTTATAAAAGTTATTTTCAATATCTGTAAAAGATAAGATAGCAAAATAAATATTTTATGGAAATCATTCCATAAAAAAAGGAATTTCTCAGGTTTCATTTTATTAGTCAGGTTTGTAACTGTTGCTCTGAAATAATGATAAATTAGCACAAGATATTGATATATTTTTAATCATTCGAGCTGCAAAATATGATTTTGTGACTGAGAGATTCTAAAAGAGAGAGAAAAAAAACACTGTCTATCATTTATCTATTCTGCTTCACAACACATTTTCCCATGAGATTCTGACAATTCTAAAGCAGATTCTAGAAACGAATACCAATATTTGACGGAACTTTACGGAAGCCGAGTCAAAGTCCTATCCCCTTCTAGTGAAAACTTTATTAGTCCGGATCCGCTAGTGCCAAATCGTATCCAAAATTGACTGCAACAGCAAACAGGCCCCAATACGCGCATTTTGAGTCCCCCTGAAGCGACCACTTCCCTCACCACTAAAAGGAAGTAAGAGACCGAGGAATAAAAGTAGCCAAAGAACGAGAATGACAGGACGCAAGTCTTAAAAGAACGAGATAAAAGAGGTAAAAATATATCTCACAAAAATCGCTGCCGGATCGTGAAACGAACAACTTCCCGCCAGTGAGTAACTTACTTGGATTACTGCAGGACAAAGCCCAGGTGCCACAGACAAACGAGTCCTCCTCCTCCGAGAAAGCCCAAATGTTGCACACATGGTCGACAAATCCCCGCATGAAATCCGGATATTTTTCTTCCAACCTGCAGTTGGACGTCCATGAGGATGGAACGGAGGTTTATAAGGACGAACATCCACAAGAAAGTGAGACTGAAAGAGACTGATATAGCATCGAAAAATTCTGATGTAAAATCTAAATAATTTTTCATTCCGAAATTTAATGATAAAATCCAAATCTTGTTTTATTCATGTAATTGTTATTACATATATTATATATATATATATATATATATATATATATATATTATATATATATATATATATATATATATGTGTGTGTATGTGTAAAGAGACTAAGGGAAATTTAGTTAGTTTTTATCTCACATATAGTTATTAATACTGGCGGGAGTCTCGGAGGAAAATGATACATATTATCGTGAACATCATAGGGTCATCGAAACGGTACAACTGCAGGTATGGTGGCACATTCAGTCACAGGCCTCCTTCCGCAAATTCCTCAAAGAAATCGGTAATCCTCCCTTTGGTGCAGTGGCTGTCTTTCCTGCCTCCTTCTGTTAAGCTTTGGAATTTTCTTTGTCTCCCTTTTCCTTGTTTTCTATAGCCTTCAATTTTCCTTTATGGGGCATGTCTGTTGCTCGCTCTCTTCCAGTTAAGCTAGACAGAGATATTGAGCTGCTAGTCAGTCTCATTAGCGTCTAGATATTGAGCTGCTAGTCAGTCTCATTAGCGTCTGAGTCTAAAATGAAATCATTTCATTCTGCAAAGAACTTTTTTCTCTTTAATGAAAAATACGACCTAATAAGCCTTCTTAGTTTCAGTGGGAAATGGTGTAATTAATCTCCTTACTTTTGGGATTAAGGGAAAGTCACTTGTCCCAACCGTATTTCTACAGAATTAAGAAAGCTATCCCCTGAGAGTTCTTGCGAAAATGGCTTGAAAGTCATATTTTTCTGTTTTTCTTCATACGAATTTTCAGTGTTTTCTGTTAGGCGTAGTTTAAGGCCCCCCAAAATAACTATCAAGATGGGAACACGCTCGTGGGGTCATCTCCCAACCAAGTTCTCTTCTGCTAACGGTTATGGGAGAGGTCGCGTAATTTTAGCGCAAGGTGTCAACAGCAACTGCCAGTGTTGTTTATAAGATGCAGAATGGATCTAATTCACTCACGTACGTTTGCCAGATCAATTTTAAACTACGACTGAGCAAAGTTCGACTATTTTAACGAAGCTTGTTCTACTTTTACCTCTACTGGATTACCGAGATGAGTAATTCGACCACCAGCCGTCAGACAAATGGCTTAGCTACTCACTGTGTTTATTCCTACTTCTAATTTACGCTGGCTGACAACCCAATGGACAGATGGCAATTCCACTGAGAGGAGGACAGCTCAAACATAAATTTCTAACAGACGATAAAAGCAGCAATAATAATTATCTTTGAAGCCTTAAATCTCGTTAAGAACGAACTACAACTTTCTTTAATGGGATCGCACTGTTCCCTCCTTCCCTATAATGGGAGCATTTAATCAACGTCCATATAGTAAATCTCGTTCTGCCCTACAAGGATTCATGACTACAGGAGGAAACAGCCGAACACCGAGCAAGGGAATTAGGGAGCCCTTATTTTAGAGCAGACGATTCACTTCTTTAAGAAAGAAGGTTCTTCCAAATGGGAGTGACCTTGGTGTAAAAAATACTACTTTAAGTGTACTGCGCCACTGTTCTATTTTTTCTAATACCCCAGGGATGCTAAATAACGTCCCAAAGCTAAAACGTAATTGATTTCTTCATTCTACTTGCAAAGATGCACACAGTTTCATATTTTCGTTGATTCATTATCATTCCGTAGAGGTTTACTTGGAGAGCTAATGTATTCCATAATAATAATAATAATAATAATAATAATAATAATAATAATAATAATAATAATTGTGATTGTCAGTTGCTGAATGACGACCTCCAAGTACCTGCGTCAATTGAGCTGTATATCTGGCTGACGGACGAAGCTCCTCTGTTACCAGAGGTTCCATTTACGTCGTTGTCGTTTAATCTTTCATTTCTTTTTCATTGCTAAGTTTTGCTATTTAACCCATTGCTAGACCCTACCCCATCGGGAATAGGTACTCATTTACAGCTGAATAGACTGAGTAAATTGTGAAGATCCTTTCCTAAGGAATCAACGCCCATTCAACGAGTGACCAGCCCCAATGTTGAGCAAAGGCCCTCCACAGGAGCCTGTGCAAGAAACACCAGTTAGCTTGCAGTAATAAGTGGTATGAACACTAACCTGAAGGAGTGATAGAAAACGATCAGGCAAAGATCCTCTGGGACCATGGTATCGGAACTGATAGGGTGATATGTGCCAATTGACCAGATGTGACGTTGATTGACAAATCAAATTCAAGAAGAAAGTATCACTCACTCATGTCGCAACACCATGGGACACAAGAGAAGATGAGAAAGAAAGGGAAAAGATTTATAAGCATCAAGACCTGAAATAAAAATAAGAGAGATATGGTATACGCCAGTGGAAATTGTACCCATAATCATAAGAACACTAGGCACGATCCCAAGACCCATGAAAAGGAACCTGGAAAAACTAGGTGCCGGAGTAGCTCCAAGACTCATGCAGCATAGTGTGCTACTAAAAACAGAGCACAAGTGAGAAAAGTGATTGACTCCTAAGGAGGCAGGATGCAATCCGGAACCCCACACTATAAAAACAACCCAGTCGTAGAGGATGACTGTAATACACCTCCAAAAAAAATAACAATAATAACAACTCTAACATCAGATATATTCCCAGTGTCACAACTCACATTTAGTAAATTTAGTGAAATATCTGGCCGTTCTCTAGAATCCTGTCGTTTCTTTCGTTTGCTTTTTTCGACTGTCCACCGAAATTTTTCTCAAACTGTAGTTTTAAATTCGTCTTTGCCTCGTCCACAATGGTCACCATTACTCTCTGTCGTCGCCTTTTACTTCCAAACTTCATTTCACTCACTGCCATGTCATCTCCTTCCTTCTCATTCATCCCTGTCTCTATCACGCTTTCCATATCAATCACAGGACCCCACGACGATCTTTGAGTCTCTCTCTCTCTCTCTCTCTCTCTCTCTCTCTCTCTCTCTCTCTCTCTCTCTCTCTCTCTCGTCCCGTTCCATTCTCCCACATCTTTCCCTTTTCAAGTGTATTCAGTCAGATGGGTCGTTTCGTCTGTCTTCGGTACCAGAAGGGAACAGAAGGGAAGAGGCTTTGCCCCGAAAACACTAGCATATACAGAAAACTCAAAGATTACGAAACACAACTCTATCATTAATTTACATGTGCATCACCAGTATTGGTCCCCACGCCAGTTTACTTGTGACTATCGATCACGACTTTCTCAAAAAAAATCTACGCAATTGTTAAGTTCATATATGGTAAGAGTAACACTCGAAGGAATCTTTTAATATAAAATCCTAAATCGAAGCCACTGCCAGCCCAAGGTACAATACAGGGATCCGCTACAGCCGACGAGTATCCAGCATTTATTCCCTCCGAAAAGTTGGTCATGTTTTTGGTTGACTTTACTTGCTTTTGTTCGTGAAATTACGCAAACAACGTACGTGTGGATTATTACCAAAATCTCACCGTGTGTGGGCCTCGTTCATGGCCACAAGTTAATCATTTGGAAAGATGGACATGTAATTTTTGGGGAAAAGGGTTGGGGGGTTGGGAAGGACCTTTATGGAGATGGAATGCTTAGCCTCAGCGGAGGTTTGTGATCTCATAACCCTCTTGTTGTTTACAGGGTCGTATGGGTTCAGGGCTCGGGCAGAATAATGTCCTCACCTAGCCCAGGGCCGGAGAATCAAGATGGGATGTTGTCAAAAAAATAAATAAATAAATAAATAAAACAAAGGAACGAAGTTAATTCCAAAGTTTGGAAATTACCAGTTTTCATTTGGGTATTTATATTAATTAAAGGTATTGTTTTATTATGTATAAATACAATTATTAGTTATATTGGGGATATTTTCTTATGGAATTGTCCTAAAAAGCACGAGCTTGCATATCAAGCGTCCACAGAAGAAAATGTTCATATATATAAGATACGCATTCATCCATTGCTTGAGGAGTACGCTTTAGAAGCAACGTTTTATTTTTCTAATTTGTTATTCATTATGTATACATATATGTATATCATATATATATATATATATATATATATATATATATATATATATATATATATATATGAATATATATATGTTTGTGTATTATATATATATATATATATATATATATATATATATATATATATATATATATATATATATATATATAACAAAAAAAAAAAAAAAAAAAAAGCATTTCTTTAAAGCGTTCCCCTCAAGCAATAGATGAATGCGTATCTTATAGTCACCGTAGGATTAAATAAATTGTACCATATGTCAGCTCAACGTAACTGGTAACGAGTTACAATTAAAGCCTAGAGGCACCGGTGTTTAGGAGTAATCTTGTTTGTGTGTCATATAACAGCATTAATATCTGGTTAAAAACTGCTAAACAAAATGTTTCAGAAATTACTATTTTGGACAATTCTGTCAAAACCAAATCCTTTAATAATGTTTTTTTTAATATATTGTTAGAACGCGACTTTCATAAAGAGAACAATTTCCAAAAACATTTAGAACGTTATAATATTATTATAAGAAATCATTGTTATTCATGCCCAGAATAAATCCTTACCTCATTTCTCCCCGTGATTTACTCCCAAGATATTGAAGATTAATTTCTTTACATTTACTAACTGAATATTATTTCCGCCCACACGTTTTCAAGAAAAATGGAAAATACTAAAGATAAACAAACGGTTTTACCACCCTCGATTAACTTCGCATCAATCTCCTTTCATAGTATCTCAAAGGGGGAGAGAGAGAGAGAGAGAGAGAGAGAGAGAGAGAGAGAGAGAGAGAGAGAGAGAGAGAGAGTTCCCTTGCTCCCTTCATATTCTGTAAACGTTCAAATTCTACCTCGTATTGCAAGACTCATCTAACTGCCAATTACTCCCGCCTCTGAAGGAGTCAAGTTTGAATGTCAGGGGACGACTACTGAACTGGTGTTGTGTTTCTTCCGAGAACCGAAGTAATTCTTGGCGTTTTCGTGAATTTCAGGAAAAAAATATTTCCTTCTGCTATTTCCGGTATTTGCAGCTATTCCAGTTTTTTTCCTACAGAATTACGAATTTCACAGTCAATCAAATTAAGAAATTTGCAGGAATTCATGTCACAAGACTAAAAGTCCACCTATGCAAAGTGTGTTTTCAAATAAGAATGTACATGTACATACAAAAAGAGAGAAAGAAAAAAATAACGAAGACATAGTTAACAACAAAGGAGAAGGCCATATGAAGATAAACATATAACATTGCAGCAATTTGAGTCAGAAAGTCATGGATTTCATCGCCCAGTAGTGAGGTTACGTCCTCCTTTAACAAATGAGCGGGTACATTCATAAACCCCAAAATGGGATTACAGCATCTCTTAAATGCACATTAGGGGGAATTATAGTATCATCTGAACATATACACAACGGGGTTACCTTTCCCTTAAAGTGAAATTATAACATCTTTAACTAATAAGCATCAGCAATATTGCATCTATTCAGTATCGTCAAGTAATCAGCATCATGAAAACCAACTTTATTTATGCACTGAATAAATCCTCATATCATTTACGCCAAAATTCTATTCCCACGAGTAACTGATTTTCTTTCAACAATACTGAAAAGTTAATTTCTTCCAAACTCATTATATAATTGAATATAATATCCGTCAACTGATTTTTCAAGCGAAAAGGAAAATACCATAAACCAATAAAAGTTTTTACATCCCAGTTAATTTCGCATTCATCTCCTTTAACAGTTTCTATCAAAGAGAGAGAGAGAGAGAGAGAGAGAGAGAGAGAGAGAGAGAGCTCCTAAATAAGGTAAACTGGTTCCTTAACTCCCTTCACATCCTTTAAACATTCAAATTCTACTCCGTGATGCAAGGTCTCCTGAATGTCAATTACTCCCGTCTCTGACGGAGTAAGGTTTGACTATTTGAATGTTGGGAAGTTTGGATGTTTGAATGTTTGAGGACCACTAATGAAGTGGTGTTGTGTCTCTTTCGAGAACTGAGGCAGTTCTTGGTGTTTCTTTGAAGGTCAGGGGAAGACCTTTTCAACTCAGCTGCTTCTTCCGGCATTTGCATATTTCAAGTTTCGTTCTTATTAGGGAAGTACGGCTTCCACTGTCATTCAAAATCAGAAGTTTTCAAAAATGTATGTGTAACATGATTAAAAACATGTTTCTAAATGAGAATGCCCATGTGGATTAAATGAGAAGAGAAGAAATAACATAACAAAGATTTAGTATAATTAAATATGATTAAACCAATATGAAGGGAAATATTTAGCAATGTAACATTATAAGACTGAAGACAAAGGTTGCTATCACCCTAAAGTGGGATTATCTCTTAACACATAAGTATCAGCACTGTTAAACCTCTAAAGTGGGATCACAGCTTCTCTCCAACATATGATCATCAGCATTACCAATCCCTGAAGTATGATTACAGAATCGCTCCAACACACTAGTGTCAGTATTACTTAATGCCTAAAGTCTGATTACACCATTTCGCTAGGAAGACCCAGTTCCTGGTCTTACGCTGAACGGAGTGAAATATATATCTATGACACATCAACAGAATTTAGTGGAGTCATAACTTAGTATAAAAATAACATCATCTTGAAATATAAAAGACTTACTAAATAGTAAAGTATGTTAAGCGACATTTGAATTTTTCACACGACTGACTGGACGATATGGAACAGCAATTCAACGACAGATTATGATCTAAATATAACGCTACTTTTTATATCCTAAACGGAATCAGGTAACTAAGGAAACACAGATTGCATTATATTATATAATAATATAAGGCATACGAATCAATACAAGAAAATTTTCAGTCAATGGTTGAAAGCTCTACCTTATTATTCAAACACCTGTTAGATTGTCATTATTATGGCTGCCATTGTATTTGGAATATTTGTATTAATATATCTATATAAGTTCCAGTGCGATAGAGAGAGAGAGAGAGAGAGAGAGAGAGAGAGAGAGAGAGAGAGAGAGAGAGACCAAGAAGTCACTATTTAATTAATATTGTTTACAAACACCTTCATAGTGAAGCTCATACCAAACACCATCTACTACTTCTACTACCTAACTACTTAACTAACCCTTACCTACTAGTAGTAGTACTACACTACTAGTAAGTCTACTATAACTACTACTACTACTACTACTCTACTATATTATATTATTATTACTATTATGCCCATATAATTCCAGTGCATAGAGAGAGAGAGAGAGAGAGAGGAGAGAGAGAGAGAGAGAGAGAGAGAGAGAGAGAGAGAGAGAGATCAAGAAGTTACTTTTTAATTTATATTGTTTACAAGCGCCTTCATAGTGAAGATCATACCAAACACCATCTAATACTACTACTACTACTACTACTACTACTACTACTACTACTACTACTACTATTATTATTATTATTACTATTATCATATTATCAGCGTGGACGACCACAAAGCCGAGTAATGGGGAAAACGATTAGCACAGACTCGGAGGAGTCAATCACTTTCGGTAATGAGCCACGAAAAACTTTTGGTCCTCCAAGAAAACTTGCTATTGAGAACACTAATTGCTAACCCTCAGCATCAAGCCTCCCCCAACGTCCTTCCCTCACTTTCCCCTCCCCCACTCCCTCTCTTTCCCTTCTTCCCTCTGTCTCTCTCCTACTTCCTTGTCAAACACTCGCTCAAATGCTGCAGGAATAAATTGGTATTTCGAGCGATTCCCAGTTTTCGGTTCCTGGCACTATTTGCGGAGAGCCAAACGGCTGGCTTTAAAGATTCTTTATTTGGAAAGGCACAAAACAGTTTCCCTCACGTGGCTGATGCTATCCCGAATAGCTTGGTTCCTTCTGGCAGTATTTGGCTAAGGTCAGACGGTTTCGCTCATTGACACTATAAGCCAATGGGCTCAAAACAGTTTCGTGTACATAGCTGCTTTGGCATTCAGTCAACTTCCTCTTTTCCCCTCCCCTTCCTTCCTATTCCCCAATACAACTGGGTAAATGCTGCAGGAGTTGATATTGGAAAGTGGTTCTCATTTCCAGATTTTTTTTATTACTATTTTCCAGAGGTCAAATGGCTTTTTTCATTGACACTTTCAAAAAGCAAAAACAATATAAAGTGTTTACTTCAATGATGCTGCTTTCAAAAATTCTGTAAATAAACGTTTACTGACAACCTTAGTTGAAGCGAAAAAAAAATCTACCTAAAACCAAAACCGTTGTAAATGATGTATCGATACTTAAATTAAAGAGAGAGAGAGAGAGAGGAGAGAGAGAGAGAGAGAGAGAGAGAGAGAGAGAGAATGCTACTATATGAGCGCACAGGATGTGTAGCGTCAGCTGGATTTCAACAACAATAAAAAGTTTTTCAAACTACAATTTTTTTTTTTTTTTTTTATTCAGTCAAGTCAAAATTTACAACAAATGAGACTCGAGAATAATGACGAACTACTCGCTAACGTAACACGGTCGATTTTGAGAGAACTTCATACTGAACTATGTATAAGAAAAGGGATAATAGAAGAAAAGTATTTCATAAAAATGCATAAAAACTAGCTCAGAAAAATCGTAAGATAATGATGATAATTATAAAACGAATGATAAAAAGAAATAACATGATACTGTATCATGAAATATAAACGAGAAATAGAAAAAGACCGAAATAAATGTCCAAAAAAATCATCAGACAAGAAATATTATTAATATGAAAAATAAATAAATAAAGGAAAGAAGTCCAGAGCCAGTGAATCGTTATAGCTTCCTGGCGAAAAGATGAAATAAAAAAAATAATAAAAGAACTGAAAAATACCCTAAGGATTAAAAGAGAAAAACATCAGTGTCAAGTGACAACAAATTAAATATTTGACGATGCCCCATCAAAAAACCGTTCTGAGCTCTTACGGATCAGCAACTGTGCGCACTAAAGCAAAGAGGTTGATGAAATATTCAACAGCACTTTGAAAACAATCGGTCAGACTCCTGAGAGAGAGAGAGAGAGAGAGAGAGAGAGAGAGAGAGAGAGAGAGAGAGAGAGTGTTCATGTGTGCAATGTATGAGCATTTGTATGAGTGGATAAACAGTGAAGTAAACATAAAATTATGAAAGCTCCTGAAAATGGTAGAAAATCAAACGTGGTGAAATGAGTACTTTTTTCCTACATTAACTTAAGGATGTTTTTAAACATTAATTCATAAATAATTTTTAACGTAAAAATATTAAGAAAAACTTAGAATTTCTTTGTACTTTCACATTCGTCAAAGGCGTGCACGTGAGACCACAATGGCAGTAAAAAATTATATATATATATATAATATATATATATATATATATATATATATATATATATATATATATATATGTGTGTGTGTGTGTGTGTGTGTGTGTGTGTGTGTATGTATGTATGTGTATGTATGTATGTATGTATGCATATATGTATGTTATTATATATATATATATATATATATATATATATATATATATCTATATATATATAGGTATATAGTATATATATATATATATATATATATATATATATATATATATATATATATAGAGAGAGAGAGAGAGAGAGAGAGAGAGAGAGAGAGAGAGAGAGAGATTTATACATATATATCTATTTAAATATATATGTATAGGTGCTGTGCGTACGTCCTTGAATATGCGTGTGTGTATGCAACGCATACGCAATGGGATATAAGTGAATAAACAGTTAAGCATGATGAACGTGAATATTTTTAATTGACACTTGTACAAATTTATCAACGCACATTGAAATATCCTGTTTCTTTTTAAACATTTATTCGTAAATACCTCAAATAAAAGTAATTTCAAGTTTCTGTTTACCTTCATATCCACCAAAGGCGCGCACGTAAGCCCCCACAAGCAGTAAAAAAAAAAAACATAAGCAAACGTTTGCTGTCACACAGAAATAAACAACTTACGAAACGCTGTAGCTTTTCCAGGTAAATATTTCCTTAAACTTGGCGAAATCCAGAGAAACTCATAAACATGTAAAAGAGAAAATTCGGAATAAAGTAAAACATGTGCCGAAGTTCTTCAGCGCAATCGAGTTTTCTGTACATCGTATAATCAAGGGCACAGAAAATAGATCGGTGGTATCGGTACAATGCTGTGTGAGCCGCGGCCCATGAAGTTTTAACCATGGCCTGGTAGTCGCCTTGCCTATATCGTTGCCAGACGTACGATTATGGCTAAATTTAACCTTAAATAAAATTAAAACTACTGAGGCTAGAGGGCTGCAATTTGCGATCTTTGATGATTGGAGGGTGGCATATCAACATCCCAATTTGGAGCCTTGTAGCCTCATTAATTATAAAGATCTCATGGCGGACAAAAAAAAAAAAAATGCGAACAGAAAAAAGTGCGGACGGACACACAAACCGGCACAATAGTTTTATGAAAAGAAAACTAGAAATGGATTTCAGTAAATTGAAACGAGACTAAATAATATGATAGAAGATTTCTGAGGAAAATTGAAAACTGAAAGTAAAAAACCAAGGAGAAAATACGAGCAAAAAATATTGGTAAAGAAAAATGAAAACATAAAAGCACAAGAAGCGTAACGAAGAATGGAAAGTTCCTACTCAAAAAAGAATTATACAAATAAAATCTAATCAATACATATTGACATACGTAACTCATTAAAATCAGGTAAATATTGTATGGTAAATGACAAGATACATTTTACAGCTCATAACCATTAGAGATAATGAAGGGGGCCACTTTCGTATAGAGATATATTTGAGAGAAAAGTATCTCTCTCTCTCTCTCTCTCTCTCTCTCTCTCTCTCACTGAAAGTTTACAGTTTTGTATTTTCAACTTTTCGGCAATTTTCTTGATCGCACAAGCTTATTGTTCTTTACTTTACACGTATCACAATTCCTCACTAAAGCGTCATCTCTCTCTCTCTCTCTCTCTCTCTCTCTCTCTCTCTCTCTCTCTCTTCTTTTGTATATATATTATATATATATATATATATATCTATATATATATATATATATATATATATATATATATCTTCCTTTGCGTATATATATATATATATATATATATATATATATATATATATATATATATATATATGTGTGTGTGTGTGTGTGTGTGTGTGTGTGTCTGTCTGTCTGTCTGTCTGTCTGTCTCTAAATTCTTATACATTCATTTGCGTACTGAGTAAAACTGCCCAACTGTTTGGAGAGAGAGAGAGAGAGAGAGAGAGAGAGAGAGAGAGAGAGAGAGAGAGAGAGTTTTTCAGATATCTTGAAACCTAACTCGCTCCCCTTCATTACCTTTGATCTTACAAACGCAACAAACTTCAGCGTAAGTTCCTGTCTTCCTTTTCCTTTATCTTGTCGAGGAAACCGCTCGAACAATGCCCAGGAGTCATGTCGTCATTACACTATTGATTGCATGTGTGCCAGACACACTCTCTCTCTCTCTCTCTCTCTCCCCACTCCCATCCCACCTCCCGTCCCTATTGTTGACAACATTTATTCAATTTTCTTCTCGCGTAGAAAATATCGGAGGACGAACCAAATAACGTTGCAAATGGAAATTTGCTTTTTTAGCAATGATGCATATTGCACGGAGCTTTTATTTCCGCCATGTGTGAGATATACAATTTTGTTTTGTCATTTTGGAAATTTGATGCTCTTGGGGCAGGGTAGGGGAGGAGGTGGGGAGGACTACAGAATTGGGGAGGGGATGGAATGGGAGTATTCGTATCCCATACGAATATAGATGACGGAAATAAAATTGACAGAGACCAGAGCCCCGGTGTTTATCTAAAGAAATAAAGGCGGGATGCGTGTTTATTTAGTCTCTTCTACGCATGTGAATGGGGGACGCTGGCAAGTATTGTTGTAGGATTGTATATAGACAAATAACATCCATACTTACATACAAACATACTCACATATAATTTCATATATAAACAATTTTATATATATATAATATATATATATATATATTTATATATCTATATATATGGTATATATATATATATATAAAATATATATATATATATATATATATATATATATATATATTCTACATAATTTGGCAACTTAGAGACGGAGTTCAATCCCTCAAAAGCGAACAGACGAAAAGGAATAAATAGCAAAACGGCAGAGCTAGTGGTTGACAGACTTCTCCAGCTTGGTGCTTTCCCAGAAATTCCTGCAATTGCCTTTTAATCCTCTCCTTTTGCATATAGACCGTTTCTTTCATCTCGCTCATTCAAGATCGCGGAGAAGAAATCCTGATCCGAGGTCATAAATCAAAAGAGCTCTCCAAAATTACTTTATTTTCAGGAGAGAGAGAGAGAGAGAGAGAGAGAGAGAGAGAGAGAGAGAGAGAGAGAGCATCAAATATATTTTATAGTTTATAGACGTTCTGAACTGTTACAAACTGCAATACATTAGTACGTGTACGTTTGTTGTGTGCATTATATTGTATGTATATATATATCTATATACTATAATATATATTATATATATATCTATTATAATATATTCTGTATGTTATATCTATATTACATTAATATATAATATCTATCTATATATCTATATTATTATCTAATTAGTATATCTGAAGATAAAAGGCCCATAGCCCATAAAATATTATATGACGTTCAAATAATGTTTTTATGGGCCTTTTATCTCCATACCATTTGGTTGCATCACAATAAGGTCATTCATATTCTATATATATATATATATATATGTGTGTGTGTGTGTGTGTGTGTGTGTGTGTGTGTGTGGGAGTGTGTGTGTGTTATATAAATATATATATAATATATATACATATATTATATATATGTGTATATGTGTGTATGTATGTATGTATGGGTGCATACATACTTCTTATAATGCAGATACGTTGAATTCCATCCGTTCCTCTACATACCTAATGTAACAGCATTAAAGGAATACTTGTCAAAGTGACCTTGTTATTGCCTCACGTGGTCCTGCCAGGAGACCAATCACGGAATAACTGATTTCGATTAGCAAGGGAATTTGGTTGTCAGCAGTTAATTAGAGCGCGTCCCTCCCCCAACCCTTCCCCCCCTTCCCCTTCCCCGTGGGTACAACACTGAATGAGCCCCTGTGTTGATATCTTCTCCCGACGTCATTACAGCAAAAGTATAAAATCTAATTTTGTCATTATCTGATTTCTGTCATTATCAAACACGCAATACCACATCTGGTATTTCCTCGCGGTAAAAATGTGTTTGCCATTCGGCGCAGATGTGAGTGCCAATCAGGTGCTTCTATAATTGAGCTTGACTTTATTAATAGGATCCTTGCATGATTATTTTTCCAATACAACTGAAAGGCAAGAGCCCCTAAGATCGATCTACGAACTAAGTAATGTTGCGTCATGTCAGCATACTATGGATGGGAGACCTCCAAGAAACATCACACTCTTCAGCAGGTAAAAGCCCACGTGACCACCTGTGTGGGCGTAATGAGGTTTGTTACCTTACGAGCGCCTATATACCTATGAAACCAAGAAACCATCTAACACTTGAGAGAGTTTAGGAGCTTAGGAGTCTGGTGGGGCGGCAAATGGGCAAAGTAAGGCACGAAAGGTCAGCTGAGTGAGTGAGATGCTTACATAAATCCTTGAAATATGAAGTACCACACAAACCAACTTACTTTTTATCCGATGCAGGTTTCTCATTGAAAGCATTTCCCAAAAGCAGACTTGGAACTTGGTTATTTAGCTCTTCGTCGAAATGTTCTTTTTACATGTGTGCGCACGCGCGGTTTCGTGAGAGTGTATTTGCATGTGTGTGTGAGCAATATGGACGTGTCTGCCCTATCTATCTTTTGAAATGTGACCCAAATTCACTTTTACAACAATGGAGTCTTTCATTCCTTTATGGAAATGTCATTCTCTCTTTTGTTACAGTCAGCGCTGCCAAGCCCGTATTGCTTTAGTGTTTGGAACGCCTCTTTACTTCTGTTTAAGTTTCCTGCATTAGAAAATATGAGGCAACACGTGATAAAAATTTCACAGTCCCATATGTTTACGTAATGTCGATCAAGGGAGAATCCTTTAAAATTAAGGACCGGCTGTTCTTTTTTTTTTTCTTTCTTTATGACTAACGGGTTGTTCGTATATTCCAGAGGAAGCCCTCTTTGAATATACATACATACCTCTCTCTCTCTCTCTCTCTACTCTGTCTCTCTCTCTCCGAATCTCTCTCTCTCTCTCTCTCTCTCTCTCTCTCTCTATATATTATATATATATATATATATATCTATATATTATATATATATATATATAACTACTGTGCATTTCAGGGCCGTGTCTAATTGATTTCCATCGATAAAATCCATACCAAAACAACAAGATATGGATCGTATTTTGGATATAGCTATTTGAAACCACACACACACACACACACACACACACACATATGTATATGTATATATATTATATATATTATATATATATATATATATATATATATATATATAAAGATTGTAATTAATGTAACGAAAATTGTAAATTGCTAAAATAATGCCCAAAAACTACAAATTTATTTTATTACCCTGAAAGTGACGTTGATGCTCAATAAGAATATCTCCAGGTTCATCAAAATTTAATTAACCCGATTCCTATTTAAAGCTAAAACATTCCGTCGCAAAAGCAAATGTCAAAATCGAGCTTCATACGCGTAGAGACTGTTACGTTAGTCTCTCTCTCTCTCTCTCTCTTGATCTGTGTGTGTGTGTGGTCGTTTATCATAACCTTGGCAGCAACGACTTTCCCTGTTTATAGAGCTCCATCGATTAAAACACTAAGAAAAACTTAATTTTTTATATTCTATGGTTCATTTTTCATTTTTTTACAGGATCAGAGCGAACGCTGAACGAAACTAGACCACTAGTCAGCGGTCTGGTATCCAGCTAAATCTTCCCCTTATTATTATTATTATTATTATTATTATTATTATTATTTTATTATTATTATTATTATTTTACAAAAAGAAATTTAAAAAAAAAATTCTGTAAGGACTTGAACTGCTGGCCAGTGGAGCACAGGTCAGCACTCGGTCCTCTCACCACCTGAATGGATAGTTTTGCCCTGTTGTCTCAGTGTTCAGTGCTTTAAACCCTCAAGGAGAAGGTTCGTCTTTTTATAATTTCTTATAGCCATTGTAATGATGATGACGACAATGATGATGATGACGATGATGATTCATTAAAAACACAATCCAGCGGAATAAACTAAAACCCATCTTAAATGAATATGAGATTGTAAAATAAAAAATGAAAAATACTTCGCATTCAAAACACCCAAAGCCCCTGTATAGTCATTACATGGATTTTCTGGTGTACTGCACATACAGCCAGTCACTGCATGATGTTGATGGTACCTATATGCAAAGTTTATGTATTGAGTTTGATACGGTGGAAATTCCTTTATAAGAATTCTGACTTTGATATATCAGGATGTAAAGAGTGTTCTAGACCTGGGCAGAGAGAGAGAGAGAGAGAGCGAGAGAGAGAGAGAGAGAGCCATAAAGTATGTTACACTGGCCGTGCATTCCGTAGTGAAGGCCCATCTTTCCCCCCACTCCCCGCCCCTCCCCCGACGCCGCCCCCCCCCCCCCCCCCCCCACCCCCCCCCCCCCCCCCCAAAAAAAAAGATCCCTCTCGCGTCTTTCTCAATATTCTTCCTTCTCTCTTACCCTTCTCCGAAGCATCATTTGGGAAGACGAAAGTTTTGACGCAGCGAAATTGAAACAAGATTACAATTTACTGAAGCAGTTGAGGCCTTGGTTGACGTTCTGGTGGTCTGCAAGAGAGGGGCGAAGACCCCTAGGCAGGTCTGACTGAGTAAGCTCGATTCCAACAGAAAAAAAGTTTTTTTTTTTTTAACAGTTTCTCTTCCTTTTGTAGCGAAGTTTATTTTTTCCCCTTTTCGTGGGACGAATTTTTGCTTCTTTTTATGGGGGGATAAATTTCTTTCTACTTTTTTTGAAGGGGGCCCTTTCACTCATTCAGTGGGATAACTTCTTTCTCTTCCTCTTTTTATGAAATGAGTTTCTCTCTGCTTAAATTATCTGCATTCGGAGAACTTTCTTTTTATCTCTCTTTTACGGGTTAATGCTTTTAAATGTTGTAAAAATATTCTTTTCTTTTTTAGAGTTAGTTTTTTCATTTCACCATTATGTATTCATCGCCGTCCCCCCAACCCCCTTTTAATAAGTGAACTTTCTTTTCCCCTATTTATGCTGTGACCTCTCTTTTCTCTTCTTCTATTGTGTAAACTTTCTTTTTCAATTCTTGGTGAAATTAAACTGGATTTTTCAATGTTAAATATTTCATTTTTTTAATGGGGGGGGGGGGGGGGGGGGGGATAACCTGCTTTTCCTGTACTGATTGAGTGCTTGATTAATCACCTACTTTTTTATGATGAATTTTCCTTATGGCATCGAAGGAGTTTTACGGATTTTCTCTACGAGTAAAAACAATAAATAAATGTATAACTGAACAGACCTATTAATTATATTATATTCCGATAAGAACATTAGCATCTCGTAGATATCCCATATGATTACCTTCATCTACATTATCATTTACAATTTTCTGAGACAGTCCTCACATCTTCATGGTATTTCATTGGATGAATCTGGAACAGCGCACCAGAAAGTGCTCAGTAGATGATGGACTGCCACAGTAAGCAGACACTGATGGAATGACGCTTCTTCAGAAATATCACTACGCATCAATCTATACTAGGTAGGTCAGATTGATTTCAAACCTTCTTGTTTAGTTTGTAAGCATATCCCCAGAAGCCTGTGTTTCGTCGAATCTTGCAATATAATCTTCGTTGCCAACTTATCAGCAATCAAGTTGTAATGGCCCTTCTTGTATCACACTATACATTCATTATAATTAAAAATTTGCACCTTGAGGAGTCTTTCGTCTCCCTGTTAACTCATTTATTTCCTTGTACTCCTGTATCAGAAGGAACCTAAATAAACTAGACAGAGCTGAAAGATGTACTCCTGAGCTTCCTGAATCTGAGAGTGAAAAGTATTCCAATTTTTCGTATGCTCCTAAGACTATCTATCTATCTAGAAACTAGATTAAGCAGCCCGTAACTTCTAGATACTTCCCACGTCACTGTAAATAAGAGCAGATTTAAATACTTTCTTGTGATTACGTTCCAAACCCCTGATTATGGTTATTGCTTCAGCAGTAAAATTTAAAAAAGGATGCTGGTTGCGATGATTTTCTCTCTCTCTCTCTCTCTCTCTCTCTCTCTCTCTCTCTCTCTCTCTCTCTCTCTCTCTCTCTTATGGTGTTTTTACGTTTCATGGAACCAGTGGTTATTCAGCAACGGGACCAACGGCTTTACGTGACTTCCGAACCACGTCGAGAGCGAACTTCTATCACCAGAAATACACATCTCTAACTCCTCAATGGAATGCCCGAGAATCGAACTCGCGGCCACCGAGGTGGCACGCCAACCCCATACCGACCACGCCACTGAGGCTCTCTCTCTCTCTCTCTCCTTTTGATGCAGTGAAATTTACCTGTCTTTTATTGTTTAAAAGAACGACCTAAGGTTTGTGCAGAAGGACAGAACCTATCCCTCACCCCACCATCAGCGGACTTCATTTGAATATATGGATCAGTTGCTGCTGATGCTGTTAAGTGAACTGAAATTGAGGGTCGTTCCTCGCCCTAATTTTGTCGAGCCTGTACTGCTCTTGGTTATTGTTATAAAAGAGGCTTTATTTGGTGTTTTTGTAATTTCTCATTGTCTATAAATGTTTTTGTTGTTATCCTATGCATTTAGTTATTCGCTGAATTACACAGCTAAGAAGCCATGTTTAATCTTACTACTACTATTACTACAGCTTCTTCTTCTTCTTCCTCTTCTTCTTCTTCTTCTTCTTCATTATTATTATTATTATTATTATCAACATTTTAAAAAGTTGCAGAAATAAAAATTCTTTCTTTTCCACCAGTCGGACATGCAATTCTTAGTTCTTATAATATAATGAATTTTCACAAAAATTCATTATTACATAGCTATTAATGAAGCAGTCAGAGACAATGGGAGACTAACATACTCTTACTTTTTAATATAGTTCGAGTAAGTCTTCACATGAGCATTAGAACGATTTGTCCATGAAAATTTTGTCCATTAAGTGTTTTTGCTTTTATTTTGATTAATTTTCTTCTTTCGCTGTAGAGGATTATGAAAAATTTTTATTATCTAAGAGAAAATCATTGTTGTCTTACAAATGTTTTCTGTTTCTGTTTTGCTCTAGAAAATAATGTTTTATTTAAGCAAATCAAATAAATTCTATTGTATATTTATATATTTGCGGAGTTCATCGCAAAACTTTATTCTAAATATACACTTATTAACAGTGAAACTTAATATGCATTGAGCAAATTATGTAATCACTGTTGATTCGATTTCGGAAATTGTCGTCGTAAACTTAATCGTAAAACATACAAAAGTACTAAGTGTTTGTAATTATGTTTGTCTGCCCTTCATAACTTTTTTCATTAATTGTTTGGTTTGTATATCATTTCAAAAACTATTGTAGTGCAGTACATAAGTATGTTTTATAACAAACATTCAAGAAATAAACTAAGCAACAATCACGATGGAGTTAGGTTCTTATGTATTCTCAGTTCAGAACCCGACGTCGACAGGGGGGGGGGGGCAATAAAAAAAAATTCTTGTACAAAAAATATCCGATATCAATCCGATATTGTGGGCGTTTAATATCTGGGAATATACATTTTTTTTTTTTTTTCTTTTTTTTGCTTTTATAATGAAACAAAAAATATAACTGACTACTCAGCCGTTATGGTGGAGATGGGTTGATATCGATTCTAGGAACAGAACCTGAATTCGACAGAAATATTTACAGTAGAGTCGACTTAAACTTATTCTTTTTATACCAGAGTTGTCAAAGTCGACTGTTTATCGTTGAACTCAAACCAAAGGCTCTTTGTAGGTGTTTTTTCCATGGTTGCAAGGATTTCGATATTAAACTAAAAAAAAAGAAGTCACGCTGTCTTATATAAATATAAATATAAATATATATATAAGTAAAATAGATATATATAAAATATATATATATATATATATAATATATATAATATATATATATATAGATATATATATATATATATATATTATATACTAGAACTAATCAGTACATGAGCACATGTCTCACAGAAATAAATTTCTAAATCACACAGGGTCTCTAAAATGAATTTCTAGGGCTTGGTTGGTAGCACCATGGCATTTCATCTGAGATTCCGGGGGCTGAATCCCCATGAAGGTCAGAAATATATATATATATATATATATATATATATATATATATATATATATATATATATATATATATATCCAATGTAGTACGAAGGAACAACGTATTTGAGAATATCCTTAAATCCACGGTAGCAAGGATTTAAGGATGTTTTTGTTTTTTTCAAATTTCAACGAAATATAGCAGAACCATCATTAATTCCTATTTAAGTGTTTAGCATGTTCAATTCTATTTACACATTCGCCTTCCTCCAACTCAATAACAATAGTACCCCATTAACATTCGTTCAAGAAAAAAATATATGAGAGAGAGAGAGAGAGAGAGAGAGAGAGAGAGAGAGAGAGAGAGAGAGAGAGTGCTTTATTGTAAAAATTCTTCACTGCAAAAATAAACACCTTTATACAAAAGATAATCAGAACGAAACTGGAAATCAAATGGCTGTCACTAACTTCCAAACACAGATACGTTTTTTCCAGCGAAAAACATTATACCCTTTGAAAGTGGAATATAGCCTTGCTAACCCAATATGCAAATGACAACGCAGGGAAATCAAATTATATTTTACATGAATAAATCCCACAGTCCATTAATAATAAATATTTTGTTTTTCGAAATTGTCACGGTAAAATACGTGGGTAAATATGAAAAAAAATTACGGCGGTTGTGCCATGTCCCGTACACATATTATCTAAAATATTTAGAATAAAAGTCGACTTTATTAATCTTATAAACGGAAAACAATTTTACTCTGATTTATGTTGTTCGTTTTTTATATTTCAACGAAATATAGCAGAACCATCATTAATTCCCAATTAAGTGTTTAGCATGTTCAATTCTATTTACACATTCGTCTTCCTCCAACTCAATAACAATAGAACCCCATTAACATTCGTTCAAGTGGTCTAGTTTTAAAGGTATAATCATCCTATAAAATAAAATACAGTGTATTTATATAAACTCTTCTGTGTGTAACAATGATGGCCTATGTTGAAATTTGCCGTGGTCCAATCAATAGTATTCGGAAGGCTAACTCACTCTTCCTCCTACAATTTCATTTTAGTCCATGAAACGATTTACGAGATATCTTAAGAACAGACAAGCAGACAAGACATTATTTTTACGTCAATCAAAAATAAATTACATTATTTACTACATAACCAGAGATTTGCGCTGGTCCAATTTTCTTCTGTAATTTTAGCAAAATGCTAAATATATATATATAAATATATATTATATATATATATATATATATATTATATATATATATATATATATATATATATATATATATATATAGATACATATAATCAGGTCAAATTATCTTCCAGATAAGCAGGTAACAGAGAGAGAGAGAGAGAGAGAGAGAGAGAGAGAGAGAGAGAGAGAGAGAGAGAGCAAACTGTCGTAACAGAGAGAGAGAGAGCAAACTGTCGTAACAGATAAAGAGAGAAAGAGAAAGAGAGCAAACTGTCGTAACAGAGGAGAGAGAGAGAGAGAGAGAGAGAAGAGAGAGAGAGAGAGAGAGAGTAATTTGAAATACTTTTGTTTAGTGAATGACATGAAACTATGATAACATAGAGAATTTACATATACTTTTATCATGTTTAGTGAATCTCATCCATAATTCAATGAAAGGCGCAGCTGATGGAATCAAACAGACAGACAAGACAGGAAGGAAGGAAGAAGAGAGCGCGAGAGAGGGAGGAGGAGACTGACTCACTCTCTCCCCAAAAAAATTCTCCCCAATACGAGGTAATGGTGACAGCAAGCCATAAGGGCGAGGAATGCTCCCTTCAGTGTAACGAATGTGTTCGCTCTCCGTGACCTCCAATGTCAAGCTCTTACCCGATTTAATATAATCATTACTGGCGCCACAAACACCTCTAATAATTAAACAGGTGCATTCCACTAAGGTCGACTTAATACTACGGTTGTACAATTTACTATCAAAAGGTTATAGAGGATCAAATGAAAAAAAAAATTTTGTGGTTTGTTATGGGTCGGAGGTAAATTGGTAGTAGACGTAATTACGGTTCTATTTATCCATTTACCATAACTCTCTCTCTCTCTCTCTCTCTCTCTCTCTCTCTCTCTCTCTCTCTCTCTCTCAGAAAACATCCAAAATCTGGATGAAAACGCACAAGCGTGATCATTACACAGGTGCTCCTCCATATAATCTGGGAAAACTCGAACTGACGTCGCATTTTTTAATTTCACATAAACTCGTCAGTTTCATATTTCATAGTAGTATTGTCTCGTTCACAAGATAAGATGAAAAGAGTATAATTAAATAGATATAATATTGAGTTTAAATTTCTGTTATCTCCCATTCCGGTTTCCATATATTCAACATTCTCAAGGATCCCTTTCCTTATGAAGTCCTTTACACAAGAAAACGAGATTAATGGAAAAATGTAATGTTTTTAAAATATACTATCGAATCTATAATATAACTGCCACACTTTATACTGTTTTGGTTTCCGACGCACGAATAAGAGAAAATGGAGTGAAATTAAAATGTGACTCTCAAACACTACATTTGACCTGACACTGCTTAGGAATATCTAAACATAATTTCCCCATTATGTAACTGTGAACAGCTTTCCAAAGGCTTAGTGCACATTAAACGATTGCTTTTCATTGCAATTTCATTTTTGAAAAGTCCCAAAACTGGGGTCGGATTTTGGTTTCCCAAGTGTGACAAAAGCTAACAATTCAAAAATAAAGGGAAGCGATATATCAGAACTCATACTAAGAAATAAGTTATTTGTTTGACAGCTATTTTCGTTTGGATGAACCGTATGCAAAGTAGACCCGTGAATTTAGCCTGTGCTTTGTTTATCTCGCTACATCGGATAAACAATAAATCGGTCCCCTCGAAAAGCTACAGTTTATTTAATGCAAAAGCTTCACCCGGATCCGTCATGATTCCACTCCCATTTTCATAGTATTTTTGAAAGTAGGTGTAATGACTGGAAAGAGATACTTGCAAGGAAAATAGATTTTGAATTTCCCAACATAGTTATTTGCATATTGGGTTAACAAAGTTGCTGCCTGATTTCCGGAGAAAGGGAATAAGCGTGTTTCCTCGTTAAATCACTTCTTGAAGGCGTCCTTCGATATGATAGTCATTGTTATAAAAAGTTTCACCTCACTTTAAAGTCCTTTGAAGTCTTTGCCAGAGGAAAATTGGCCTCTGGTCCAAAGACTTATTTGTTGATTAATACCAACAGAAATTAAGCGGTTTTTAAAAGTACAAGGTTCAAAATGCATTTTTGTTATATGAAAATATTGCTAATTTTCCAAATGATGTATCATTCGTAATATTAAGTCATTAAGTTTTTTTTTAGAGTAAACAAACATAAGATGAAAATACGGATTTCAAACAAAAATATTTGCAATATTTAAAATTTTACTATTTTAGCTTTATTGCAGTGTAAATGCGCGAGAAAAAAACGTTATAAAAGTGAATAACGAGTTACGAGTTCCCAAAAATCAAAACGTGCAGTATTGACATCACGTTTATTTGACAATATATAGTGCTACATACCATTAACTTACGAATTTCCCCCTAAATAAATCCGGAATCAACAAGTGTTACCGACTTAAAAGTAACCGGAAAACAACAAATGTATAATCTGCATCGCCAACTAGAATACGTAGGATAATTCTGTAAACTCTTAAAATCCATTATCCGAGTCATCAATAAATACAGTTAATGGTGAAAATTCATGCGTATTCAAATAGTGAAAGCTCATCAAAATACCAAATAATTATATTTACTCAAATCAGCTAATAATTGCTTAATCTTGAAAATATAACAGGGATGCGTAAACCAATGAGACAGGTAAACAAATGAAATATAACTCAATGGGACAGGTAACCCAATGGTGCAGGCAATCGACTGAGACAAGTAACCCAGTAGGACAGTAGCCCAATGAGAGAGGTATCCCAAAGAGATAGATAATCCACTGAGACATGTAACCCTGTGAGACTGGTAACCCAATGGGGCATGTATCCCAAAGGGAAAGGTAACCCACACAGACATGTAACCCAGTGGGACAGGTAACTCAATGGTACAAGTACCCTAAAGGAACAGGTGATCCGCTAAGACAGGTAACTCAATAGGACAGATAACCCAAAGGGACTGGTAACTCAATGGGACAGGTAACCCACTAGGACAGGTAACCACTAGGACAGGTAACCCACTGGGACAGTCAACCCCATTGGAAGAGCTCCAAAATGTCCTTATTTAGCCGCGCAAAAATTGATGAGAGAGAGAGAGAGAGAGAGAGAGAGAGAGAGAGAGAGAGAGAGAGAGAGAGAGAGAGAGAGAGAGAGAGAGAGAGAGAAGGGGTGAGTAAAAAATATAAATGAATGAATAAAGTGAGGTTAACCACTGAGGGAGCATCAGACTTACTCCCTCAAAGTATAGCGAATTATGAAAACGGAACCATGAGGAAAAAGGAAGAAAATTCCGGAATTCCGCTATGGAGGGAAAGGAGAAGCGTCTCTAGTTTCCCTTGTCAGAAAGTCTATTTGCAGACTTTCACAGTCACTGCCCACAGCTACAAGGTCTAAAATAATAAAGGGGCTGCTTGATAGGAATTAAAATCCAGACGAAAACCCTGCGGCATAAAACAAAAAACAAAAAACAACTCTCTTCGTCGTTAACGACATTTCTCGTTAAAGTTTTTAGATAAATCTTCGTTTTGGGGAGGATTGGATGAAGGAGACCATCCTCAAAAATTCTCACTCAAAAAGCTCTTAAAACTGATGAATGAAGCAGACGTTATACTTCTGTGATCCATCTTCCCAGAGACGCAAGGAAGAAGTTTTGTTTACGGTCATGAGCGCCCGCTGGAAAAGTGCTGATCAACGAAAATGTGAAGTGAGGATGATGAGGAGAGTGAGTGACTTGAGATTTCATTTCAGATAATCTTTCACTTATGGAGAAGAAAAGAGTATAAGTTGATAAACGGGTTCTATATCTATCTCTGTTTATATACGTTTATATATATATATATATATATATATATATATATATATATATATATATATATATATATATATATATATCACAAGGCGGAGAGGTAAAGGCATGTCTCAGCGTACTACATAATTTATTGCCGACGTTTCACATCGCTTCGATGCATTTTCAAGGCTGGGAATTGATAAGACTCGTCACTGATAAAACACGGTATAATATTCAAAATTGGACACTAAAACATTTAAAAGGTAAAAAATTACTATAATATAAAATGGTCAATTAAAGTTAATGAGTCCTTAACAATAGTTTTGTATTTAACAGTTAATGTGAGAAACCTCTTTAAATCCTTATCTTTAGAATTTATTTCAATCTCCAAAAGTTGTTAACCGTGTCATGATAAAATTCAGAACGATACAGAGAAGCTTCATAAATTTTAAATTTGATAAAGTTGGGGACAATGTTGTTGAATTGTCAATACTGGAGAAACGTAAACTCTAATTTAGTTTTCTCTAGTTTCTTGGTGTGTTTGTCAAGCAAACGGCAGTTAACGAGTACTTGGGTATCATATCTCGTCCTTATCAATTCATGGAAATTACTAATTCTTCGGGATCTCAGTCGGAAGAGGAACAAGAACACGTTTGTATTTTTATACAAACAAGAACATGTTTGTATTTTTATCAATTCCCAGCCTTGAACATGCATCGAAGCGATGTGAAACGTCGGCAATAAATTATGTAGTACGCTGAGACATGCCTTTACCTCTCCGCCTTGTGATATCTGTAGGGCTTGAGCCCCCTTACTAGTCTTCTATATATATATATATATATATATATATATATATATATATTATATATATATATATATATATACATGTGTGTGTGTGTGTGTTTATGTGTGTGTGTTTATCACATGCCGGCCCGTGTGGGCAAACGTGCAATCTTTTCCTTCATTAAATGTTCTGATATCCCTCTTTTCTAATACGCTTTATGTAATGTATCATCAACTTTAGCTAAGAAATCTTCTCACTTCTTTTTAAACCGTCTATATCTTGTGGTACTTGGGAGAAAACTCTTGAAATAAAAGCGAAGGAGTTATATACTGAGACTTCCACGAAATACATTTTACGTACTAAGATTTCTTAGACAATCCTTCTCTCTTCTCTTCGCCATTTTTTTTTATTTCTCAGTCTTTCTGAATAGCTTCTTCAGCCTAATTCCATTCTTCAATGCCAATTACGTTAAGAAACTCTCTCTCTCTCTCTTTAGTTTAAGAGTTTTTGTTTTTGTCTTCCATAACAAAAAAGGTTAAGATAAGCGGACTTAATGCATGCACGTAGAAATAGGAGGGCCAATGTGTACCTTGTATTTAGAATTGCAAAAAATAGTCTGACCCTTACCTAAAAAAGTTAACATTTTTCCTATTACAGCCACGGAACACATTTAATATGAAAGTTGGTCAGCGATTGACATCTCAAAAGTAAACCAATTCACCTCAGAAACGAGGGTTTAAGAGTGATTGGTCCCAGAGTTCTGCCGTAAAAATGACAATCCACTATTTATGCCCTAATAACTCTCTTCGATCATTTTTTTTTTTCGTTAATAAATTATTTAGAAAAAAAAAGTTGATTTCCTGGGTGAAAAAATGGAGGTGAATGCCTAGCAACTGCATCTGCTTAAAGACCTTAATTTTTCACATTTCTATCACCGACAGAAACCATGCCACAGATTAACCTTGTTGGTTCAAGAGCTTTTACTATATCAATATTAGGAAAATAAGCTTAGTTCGTTTAAGATACTACTAAATCATTTTTCTTTTTCACTTTTTGTGATTTGACAATGACATCCAAACTCGCATCTCATCACAACAGAGACCACGGTAAGGAACAGATTCCTCAAATATTTATTGCTATTTTCAAAGCAAAGTGGATGCCACTTCTGAACTTTCCCGTAATCTGGAACTTATTCGGAATTTTCTTATTAAAAAAAATCCAGTTAATGCATTCCCTGGCCACCCAGGCAAATGCTGTACTTTTCCATGAACTTTCATGAATAAAAAAAGAAACTTCAGAGACTGCATTCTCTGAACACCGATTAAATTTACTGGATCTTTCCAAAACCTGGAACATATCCGCAACTTCCTTAGAAATAAAAGAAAAAAACTGAAAATGGATTCACCGTACACCGATAAAAACGCTGAGCTTTTCAGGAACTTTATAAAAAAACGCTGATCTTTTAAATAATCCGAAACTTTTCCGTAACTTTATTTAAAATACAATATCCCTGTAATGCGCTTTTCTGAATACGGATGAAAACGCTTCACACCAATGGATTGAAATGAATTGAATATAGAACTTAGGCCAAAGGACAAGGACTGGGACCTATGAGGTCATTCAGCGCTGAAACGGAAATTGAGAGCAAAAGGTTTGAAAGGTGTAACAGGAGGAAAACCTCGCAGTTGCACCATGAATCAAACGTTAGGAGAAGGTGGAAAGAAAGATGGAAGAAAGATAATATGAAAGGAGGTACAGTAAAAGGAACGAAAGGGGTTGCTGCTAGCGGCAGAAGGTGAGCTGAAAAGAACCTTGAGCAATGCCTACAGTGCATCGCATGAAGTGCACTGACGTCACTAACAACCCTCAAATATTGAACTCTACTAAGAACCAGACAAAATTACTACACGATAAGTGCACCAAAACTGAACAGGGTTTGAACTTATGGTTTTTTTTTCAGAAACAGGTAGACGGTGACTTAATGAACTCAAGGCAACAATAAGGATGATGATTCTGAAGCAGTTATACTTATACCTGTCGAATTTAAGTCATCCTAGTTCTAAACTGAAAAGATAAACGATCGGATCTTGGTGAATGTAGGAAAACCTGCTCGTTTGCGAGTGTTATTTCCATGATCAATTTATTTAGATACTAATTATGATTAAATTCTTGGATATACAAAAACATCAGGAATAAAACGAGTGACTATTGATAATGAAACCCAAAAGGATACTTTCGGTATAACGAGAAAGGTAGAAATAACAAAGGGAAAAGGAGAAATGAAGAAAACGAACATAAAATGTGAGATGAAGATATGAGTCACGTCAAGGAAGTCTAGGTTTTTCATTTTTGTTGTTATTCTTATCTATTTTTATGCAAGATAAGAGGGCGGTACTTTATTTACAAGATACATATATATATATATATATATATATATATATATATATATTATATATATATATATCTATATATATATATATACATATATAAATGCAAATGTATATATATACTTAGTATATGTATATAGTACATATATGTATACGCACGTTTATATATATATATATATATACTATATATATATATATATATATATATATATATATATGTATATACATATATATAATATATATATATATCGAGGTAAACGGAAATATGATGTGATGCACACAGAAACATTATGTTTACTAAACAAAATAAATCTTATCCCCTTCCGTCTCGCCTCTCTCTCTCTCTCTCTCTCTCTCTGTCTTTCCTACCGCTATAAAACCCGACATAATTTCCGGCATGGACGTCAACGTGTAATTGAATTCCTTCTTTACTCCTGCGGCAGGACACAACAGAAAAGTCTTTTTAAAGTGAAATCGTCGAAGTTGCCGAAGCTACAGCGACCCTGGAATTCCTTAAGTTCTTTGTCTTCCACCCCAATTACCGAAGGTGAGAAAGTGGCGCCGTTCAACAGGGTGCATGAGCCGTTATGTTTCAGTTTTTTGTTGCTGGAGAACGCGTTCATAGATGATAAATCAGTTTCATTTTCCGATGTTTTCTATAATGTTTATATAGCCTTCGTCACTTTTATTTTTCACTCCTTTCCTAACCTTTGTGTGTGTTGTTTTATGGGCGTTTGTAAAAGTACTTTCATTTTTCATATACATTTATTTACTTTGTTATCGGTGTACATAACTTTCATTCCCGTGACGCTAACTTACTTTTTCCATTTATCCTCAACTGTCTGACCCGTTGAGGAATGACTTTTTTTCGGGATTATTCATCCTACTAGGCATTATCTACTAGTCCATTAGATTAACAAGAAATGGCCTTGTAAATCCAAATGACGGAAGGTGTGAGTGAACTATTTAATCGTTAAAAAAAGTTTTTTTATACATTCTTTTATTTATTTTCAAAGACCAAACGTTTTGTGTACACATTTTTCTTCTGGAAAAAGGGCCTTTAGATATTTCACTTTTTAGATTCCAAGAACAAAATCAGAGTCGTAGATTTCTCAAAGGAAAATAACACTTGTTAAACATCCAAGCCGACAATCGAAAAAAAAATGTAAAAATAAATACGTTCATTGCCATCGTCTCGAATCTCTTTGTTGCTTATTTTTCTTTCCTGTGAAAATCTGTGACTGTAGTTCTTGCCACTTTTATCAAATAAATATTTTGTTTCTCTTCCACTGCAAACACTTTCTGTCGGAGTTTTATAATTGATTTTAAATGAGTCCCTCAGAAAAACTGACATAAACAAAACTCAATAACAGAGGGAGAATTAAATCATCAAATGCGGGGAACTAAGCTCAAGTTTGGGGTTGAGGTACCGATAAAACTGCAGTTGAATTAGATTTGCATAAACTTCGTGCCATTGACCTCTGCCAGGAGAATGAAGTGACATTCGGATGGCCATTTTCCCTTGTAATTAAATAGACTTACCACGGGATTACACGTAAGAGGGGAAAGCCGTGTCCATCGTCTGTAAGAGGGGAATGATTTTACGGGGCGCGGAAGAGAGGAAAAGCAATGTAGGGGAAGGAATAGTTGGAAAGGTGGCGAGGTAAATAAAGAGAGGGGAAAGTCACAGGAGGAAAAGGGGGGAACCAAATTGGGAAAACTTGTGAAAAACTAAAACTTTATGCCGATCATGATTTTTGGAAGTGCAAGGTTCCAGGTTTCCTTTTTTAATTCATTATATTAAAAACAATTTAGGTTGGTCCCAATTTATCATAACGACCCTACAACGCAAAATTGGATATTCATGTTAGAACAATTTTTGCAGTCATTTTGCAATAACAGGTTGCTCTTTGTTTTACTTGGTTTTTCCGAGTCAAGACATCCACACCAAGCTCCCTATTCAATTTTGCGATGTAACCCTCACCTAGGTACAGGCCGACACTGTGCAGGACTCTGTCCTATACCAGCCATAATCATAACCGTAAAGGTACTCTTGTAGCTCTTGCAACCTGACAACAAAACCTTTGTTTCATGATCAGAGACAATAATCATTTTAACTTTTTACGCGGATGATACGCATCATCCGTCCAGGATTACTTGTATAAGGAGCCATTTTACTTCCTTATTCTTAAATTTTATGGGAAGAGGGCTGACCAGAAATATGCTTCTCCTTGATTCACCAGTGGATTTCAACTGTGACCCTGGTTGGTTGTGAGCTGCATAAACTTCTACTAATCATGTTCAGTTTCAATAAGATCAACCCTAAAAGCAGACTATATCTAGCTTTACAAACAACTAGTTATCATGTAGCATCAAGCAAAGCTAACATGCATTGTGCCCTATAACATCACCTACTATGAGATTCAGGGTCTCTGTAACACGGTTTTTTGGACTTTGCTCCTTGTCAAAGCATCGGATGTAGCTGAAAGTTGACATATGTATATTTTACAACCACACAAATTTTGTCAGCATTATCAATAACCTAAACCCGATAGTTTTAATTTTTATAGAGTAAAAATGATCTAGCCGACGCCATGGCCAATGATTACGAGCCAAGAGTCGAAAAACATTCATTACGTAAGCAAGTTAAACACACCTTTTGACGAAATGTTGCCCCGCCCATCCACCAGTCAGAAACTCCATCGGCTCTGAAACCCAAAGACTTTATGAATGGCGGAACGATACATAGATGTGGGTGGGGTATCAGTGCTAGCGTAGTAATACTACTGTAGCAGTAGTGCCGCAACAGTATAGCAGTAATATACATGAATTAAACGTTTAGGCCAACTGCTGGGATCCTTGAGGATCATTTAGCACTTCTTACAACTACTCGAGAAATTTGTTTTTATAGACAGATGTTAAATTTTCTAATCCAGCAGTGCCCATGGTAGCCTTCAGTGTTATCCTGAATTATAACGAGGCCAAAGTGGGTGGAGCCTCATGAAGTCATCATTCTGACGATAATTATTGGTGAAGGTTTAAAGCCAATATACGGCAATTCTTTTTTTTCAGTAAATAGGTAGAGAGCCAATAAATAAAAATTGCTTGACATTGGATATACCAGTTATCAAATCAAGCTTGTCTACTATGTTTTTGAAAATTACCAACTATTCCTTACATCTTGTCAATCTGATTGTGACCTATAAAGTAGACTGTAATTTCTTGGGAAACCTATTTTGGGAGTTAGACTAATAATCGAAGTGTTTTTGTATTTATTAACATATTTTGTTGGTTTGTTCATTATGACAATTATCAGTGGAGAGTTTCCAGAGTTCATAAAGGTGTACTGCTTTGCTTGTATTTAAATTTGTATGTCATTGTTGCCAGAGGTTTAGCCTTCGTTACGAATAGCCAATCATCCATCGAGAAAGAGGGAAGAAATACTGTCATAAGTTACGTAACGAGTGCCTTCGAAACCTTTTCTCTGAGTAAGTTGGTCCGTCTTCAAAAAAGGTCACTTTTACATAATAAGTTCCAAATTTATTCAACCTACGTAATGCAGAATACAGCCAAAATTTATGTGTAGATATAATATGTATTCTGAATAAGCGTTATATTTATGAAATGCATAGATAAAAAGTTATTGCGAAAAAACCGTGTTACAGAGGCCCTGAATCTCATAGTAGATGTATAAATGCAAATAAACAGTTTTCATAGTTACATAAGTGAAATAAATGATGACTACTATTGGGTAAAATGATTCTACATGCCCATATATCACCGTCTGTCAGAGAATTAACTTTGATTATAGATAACAAAACAAAATTGTTTGGACATTAAATTTAAAACTAGGTATTGAAAACATACTACAATCACCTAATAGAAGTATAGTAGATTCACATCAACCGTGCATTTGACGGCTAGGCCAATCCCTTACGACGCCCCTGATTGGCTGTTCCACCTCTCCTGAGGGACACGTCTTTCAGAAGGGGTGGAACATACACCCTGTCTATGTAAACTCTCGAGAGAGACTGAGAGTTTCCAGCCGTGTGATTGGCTTATCAGCAGCAAATCAGGAGCGTCGTAAGGGACAGACCTAGACATCAAATGCACGGTTGATGTGAATCTACTGTAACTGTAATGTAAATGCTTGAGCCAAAATTTTATGCAGCCACCATTCCATTTCCTCCCAACCTGTCATGTGATCCCCTTGACGCCTTTATTCGTTTTTCGCCTTCCACGTAGTTTTCCTAACGCTTTCTCTCCCCTTTTGCCTAGTCACTTATATTCTTCTTCTTTAAGCCTTTCTTATAGTTCTGTTCGTTCGGGTAGGAAAATATGTTATTTCTCCATTAACTCTTCAAGTTTCTATGGATCTTTTTCCTTTTTCGTTCCGTGATAATCTCATGTAAATTTGAGGCAAGATGGCTCATTTACAAAGACAGAATTACACATATCATAGTCACCAAACAATATTTTGAAAAAATGTAAAATGAACATGGAATAGTAACTAGGGGAAAAACACTAACATCATCATTACCAGATAAATAAAGAAAATGATAAAAAAAAATTAATACAAATGTAAGCAAAACATGGATCGATAACAGAGGAAGACAAACTATTAAGTTTAACTATCAGAAAAATAAAAGGAATATGACCCAGATATAGTTTTATTATTACTTTTGTATTCCTTTCTCCTTATTCGGAAATTAATAATAATAATAATAATAATAATAATAATAATTAATAATAACAGGATAATCATTGAGAGGCATGATTCATTAGTAAAAGCCTTCCACTGGAGCCTGTGCAAGAAACACCAGCTAGGTTGCAGTCATAAGTGGTACAAACACTAACCCCAGGGAGTGATAGAAGACAATCCAGCAAAGATCATCTGGTACTCTGGTGACGTGACGATGATTGACAAAATCAAGAAGAAAGTGTCACTCATTGATGTCGCAACACCATGGGACACCGAGTAGATGAGAGACAGAAAGAAAAAAAATCGATAAGTAACATGGTATGAAAATAGAAATAAGAAGGATATGCCAATGGAAATTTTATCTATAATCATAGGAATACTAGGCACGATCCCAAGATCTTTGAAAAGGAACCTGGTAAAACTAGATGCCGAAATAGCTCCAGGACTCATGAAGAAGAGTATGCTACTAGAAACAGCTGACATTGTGGGATAAGTGATGGACTCCTAAGGAGGCAGGATGCAACCCGGAACCCACATAAGAAAAAAACTAAAAATCGAATAAGATGACTGATAGACCAAAAAAAAAAAAAAAAAAAAAAAATTAGGGGAACATACTGATGCAATATCCAAGTTCTCATACGAAGGAAACAACAATCGGGTTAGCTTAATGGACTGATATAAACTACAACGAAACCAATTAAATAAAGTTGCTAATATAATTAAATCAGAATCCCAAAATAACAATCAAATCAAGTTGTCACAATTGCAATGAAATCAAGCTGATTAATACAATTAAATAATTATAGCAAAATCCCACAATGACAATTAAATCAAGCTGAATAATACAATTAAACAATAAAGCCAAAATCCTTCAATTATAATTATTCAAGCTGGCTCAATTACAATTACTGTAAATTGACGCAAACTCCATTCCAGTGACTTTTGGAGGAGAAATAAGTGACATCTGAACAGTCAGCTTCTGCAGTAATTAAATAGACCGACCGCGGGATTACACGTAAGAGGGGAAACTGTCCTGAATTTACATTGCATGGAGGAGAGGAGAGGAAATATAGGGTGGGGAATATTAGGAAGGTCCTACAGTAAATAAAGATAGGGGGAAAAGCAACGGATGAAAATGGGACAACAAATGGAATGAAAAGAGGGACAGAGAGGGAGAAAGAGAAAGTATTCTGGGTATATAGTTTGCACTTTCAGGGGCCCAGCCGTGTAACAACCAAAACAAAACCTGATCGCTCCGCACACGTAAGTAGTTCGACCTCGACCCTGCACGACCCGTCGATGCCATTTTATCTTGCCAGAACAAACGAGCTTGCCAAGAATCATTAAAATGTGGATAAGGCGCGCAGCGCCGTTCCACCACGCAGAAACTAATGCACGAATTTCCAAAATAGGGCCGAGAAAAGTGATTTTTGTTTTCGTCTAGCCGCCATCTTGCTTGTATTCTTCCGCTTTCTAGTCGGAGGTCACCGCCATCTATCGGTGGGTTTTGACTAGAAAAGACGTCGAAGGTAGCCTGGGCCCCTTAAACAGCAGGCGCTCCAGTATTCTATTACAAATTTTATTAAAATAATTCTTTGACTATAAAATGCTATTTTTTAGTTGTTGTTTTTTTTGTGGGGGGGGAGAGAGGGTCGGGTTTATTTCTTTTTAGTTTTCTGTAAAATAAAACTATCGAGATAGCTTAGTCTGTCCGTTCGCACTTTTTCTGTCCGCCCTCAGATCTCAAAAACTACTGAGGCGAGAGGACTGCAAATTGGTATGTTGATTATCCACCCTCCAATCATCAAACATGCCAAATTGTAAACATTTAATCGAAAGTCTTTCTATTTAACCTTTACAAATAGTAAAATTTATTATCATTTTAATATACAATATGGGGTGCTGGTTAAGTATGCGGTCTACCCGCTGTATGTAGGTGCTGGTTAAGTATGCGGTCTACCCGCTGTATGCAGTCTAGAAATAACAACATTTATGGGGCATAAAAAGATAGAAATAAAAACAATTTATTGGACATATAAAAGTCTACAGTACGAACATCATAAATAAAGTAAAAAGGAATTTATTGTGCGTGATTAAAAAAAATCTAGAAAGAGAAACAAAGAACATTTATTGAGCATATATCGTACGAATATCTTTTAAGAAGGCTATAAACAAGTCATTTTCAGTTTTTCTTAGTACTTTCCAACTAAAATAGTTTAGATGAGATTGAAGTATATGAGTAGGAACACCTCTTTTCTTTCTTAGAATATCAATTTTAGCATCCAACCAAGAACGTTCTATTGCCTGTGTATGCGCACCAGTTGTAGGATCCACATATTGTCTTTGGTGATTGACTGTTTGATGAATATATCCAAGGGTATTTAAGCAGCAATATGCAGGCCACTCAACTGATCCAGCCTGGCAATCCCTCTGAATTATTGGTATCAGAGTATTTACATCGCGCTTATGAACTTCAAAGTATCTGCAGTCCAAACCTCTTTTCAGGCCAAACACCCAGGGTCCACTAATTCTAGCTCCGTGATTTCTATTATTCTGTATATATCAGCATCGCTGTCTTCTGATGACGGGGTATCATCACCGATTAATAGTCGTCCTCGGTTGTATTTTCTTCGACCTGCGAATCGGGCCTCGTCGATCTGTATTGGCTCCTCTGCTGTTCCAATCATTTGTTCCCTTTTTGAAAGTATACATCCACATACTTCACGACACATATTGAATCAATCTATAATTGTAGGCTTGGAGAGCCACGTTGGCGTGACGGTAATTTCCACAGGCGTATCAGATATAAAATAGAAAATTAACTCCAGTATTTCACATAATTTTAACCTGCAGTTCACATGATTAATAAGATCTGTGTAATAAAAAAAAATTCATTTCCGACCCTGACAGAGCTTGAGGTTTGGCATCCTTTCTTTGGGCATCTTAAAATCGGTCTAAAATCACCACCTCGACCCCTTTTCTTTTTTTGCCAGCAAAGGCTTGGTGAACCTACAACAAAGAACTGAATGCTTTGAATGTTATGAGAATCATAAGAATGTGATATCAAGTATCTTAGTTGTAATTTCTGTTACAGGATCTCATTGTAAAATCTGCTGAAATATGTTCTTACTTCACACTTCATATTCAAGATTCATAAAACTAATTTTGTGATAATTGAAATTACTGGCTTATGTGCCCATAAGGTATTCCAAGAGGAAAGGTTCTCTCTTACTTGGGTGCACTAATCGAAAATTGAGTATTGCGCCTCTGCAGTCATCTAGTTTTCTACTCCCGGTGTCTCTCTCTATGTCAAAGTCTGGAGAATATTTCTTTGGCTTCAATCCAAATAACGCTAACAGGGGTATTTAACTTGAGCTAATTTTGTGCTAACTTTATAAAATAGGTTTCTGTCTTTTTTAAGATCTGTCTGCTTACTATTCTTTCTGGGTACTTAATAGATTATATATCAGGCCACAAGGTGTGGGAAAGAAAGGTAAAGCAAAGCTATCACTGAATTACGTAAATTATATTGAACTGTTACGAAGACTCGCAGGTTCTCAACAAATACATGGTTAATTGTCCACAATATCTGCCTACCTACATATCTATTCATCTTTCTTCATGAATATCTGTCTAAGCAACAAGAGCATATTAACTAAAGAAACAAGATCATGATCTTCATTTAATAAGATCAAGGAAAACTAGATATAGTAACTTTTACCTAGATAACTAAAACGTTTATCGGCCTAGGTAACAGATCTCGATGGAGCCTCTTTAATCAACCGACCGTTATGAGTGTTGGATTATTATATTTCTAAAAGCAATAAAACTTCCGAATTTGCATCGTATTGGATTTAGTTGCAATTTGTCGCTGCCTGACTCCTTTAAATCGAGATAAACTCTAACAATAGGAATCGATCTGAAGAAGTTGTTTTCTGTCCGCTTGAATAGGTGTGTTCTTTCAATACTTAAAGCATTACCTATCTACTATGAGATTCAGGGCCTCTGTAACACGGTTTTTTGGACTTTGCACCTTATCAAAGCATCGGATGTAGCTGAAAGTTGACATATGTATATTTTACAACCACACACAAATTTTGTCAGCATTATCAATAAACTAAACCCGATAGTTTTAATTTTTATAGAGTAAAAATAATCAAGCCGACGTCATGGCCAATGATTACGAGCCAAGAGTCGAAAAACATTCATTACGTAAGCAAGGTGAACACCGTTTTACGAAATGTTGCCCCCCCCCCCCATCCACCAAACAAAGACTCATTCACCTTGTTCCATCGGCTCTGAAACCCATAGCAGTCAAGAATGGCTAACAGGATTTGGAATTGTCCCCGTGGTTGCAAAACTGCATTTGTCTTTCGACTTGCAACTTTATACAGTCAAAAGAAAGTCTGAAGCCTGAATAGGTAATTATTCAGTTTCTAGTTTAAATCCAATGTTTATGGTCTGATTTGTATTTAGCGTAACGTGATTATAATACTTGTAATGTCATTCAGGATTTTGAACATTTCCATTAACTATTCACTATGCCACCAAGAGAGAGAAAAAAAGAGAGATTGTATGTGTACAGTCTTTATATAACTATTTTTGTTAAAATAAGATTTTAATCCAAAGTAAATACAAGCTTGTGTGCTAAAATCTCCAGCAGACCAATGGATCATCTGATATAATTTTTTTTTCTTCTTTTGCTAGCGTAGTAATACTACTGTAGCAGTAGTGCCGCAACAGTAGTAATAGCATGAATTAAACGTTTAGGCCAACTGCTGGGATCCTTGAGAATCATTTAGCACTTCTTACAACTACTCGAGTAATGAGTTTTTATAGCCAGAAGTTAAATTTTCTAATCCAAGAATGCCCATGATAGCCTTCAGTGTTATCCTGAATTATAACGAGGCCAAAGTGGGTGGAGCCTCATGAAGTCATCATTCTGACGATAATTATTGGTGAAGGTTTAAAGCCAATATACGGCAATTCTTTTTTTTCAGTAAATAGGTAGAGAGCCAATAAATAAAAATTGCTTGACATTGGATATACCAGTTATCAAATCAAGCTTGTCTACTATGTTTTTGAAAATTACCAACTATTCCCTACATCTTGTCAATCTGATTGTGACCTATAAAGTAGACTAATTTCTTAGGAAACTTATTTTGTGAGTTAGACTAATAATCGAAGTGTTTTTGTATTTATTAACATATTTTGTTGGTTTGTTCATTATGACAGTTATCAGTGGAGAGGTTGCAGAGTTCATAAAGGTGTACTGCTTTGCTTGTATTTAAATTTGTTTGTCATTGTTGCCAGAGGTGTTGCCTTCGTTACGTATAGCCAATCATCCATCGAGAAAGAGGGAAGAAATGCTGTCATAAGTTACGTAACGAGTGCGTTCGAAACCTTTTCTCTGAGTAAGTTGGCCGTCTTCAAAAAAAGTCACTTTTACATTATAAGTATCAAATTAATTCAACCTACATAATGCAGAATACAGTCAAAATTTATGTGTATTCTGAATAAGCGTTATATTTATGAAATGCATAGATAAAAAGTTACTGCGAAAAAACCGTGTTACAGAGGCCCTGAATTTCATAGTAGTGTTTCGAAAATACATACAAAATGTAACAAATTTATCATCGACTGAATCAGATGAAAATATCAGTATAAATCGAAAATATTCATAAGAAGAGTGTACTGGTATTTTAAGAATTTTTTAGGTATCTCAGTCATTCGAACATTTCTATAACATGAAATCGTACATAAAATTGGTCAGTGAAAAACAAGCCAACTATGCAATCCGACAAGCAAAGTGTTTGCAAACTATTTGTTGCTGAAAATATTAATACAAAACCCCGCATGAAAGAAAAGTTTTCATGGAACTTGCTAATCGAATATTGAAATGAAAATTCATGGAAAAAATCATGTAAGAAAACTATATACTTTTGTGACACATCGGCAATCGCAGTTATATCTAATTTGGATTCGTCTAACATCATTAAAATTTAATCCAAAATAAGTATTAATTCTACTCCTGAGAGCAAAGAGTGAATTCAATTTTCGCCCGAAGGGAGAGAGAGAGAGAGAGAGAGAGAGAGAGAGAGAGAGAGAGAGAGAGAGAGAGAGAGAAAATTTTATGGAAAGTGAAGGAGAGACCTCCGAGGAAAAGTACCGAGAGGTACAAAGGGTGGCCTCTTTGATATTCAAAACAGATCTCCCTCGTGGCACCATTGGGATGGTGAAGACCCACAAGATTTCGATATTCGAACTGAATTTAATCCTTTTCCACACAGGGAAAGAAAGGAAGCGTACTTTCTCCCTTTTGCAAGATTGGGAAATAAGTCAGTAATGCAATTCCAAACCAATTTTTCTATCCTGTTGTTCCTGGCGGATAATATTCATGGTGTATATATAAAAACAGAGTACAGGAGTGAAAGAGAGAACTTGAGAAAAGAAATAGCCAGAAGAAAAGAATAAGAAAAAAACATACTAATGTGAAAGACAGAAATTCAAGAAAGTTAGGGAAAAGAAAGAAAAAACCTTCACTATCATCGTCATCATTGGAAATTGTAGTGAATACGTAAAATAAAACCCGAGTCAGGAAATTACATTTCTTTTGTAAAATTAAACAAAAGGTAAGGCTGGAGTTGCTTTTCCTCTACATAATTCCATAATGTAATGCAATGAATGATGGAAAAAGTTGTGTGCTTTAAATGGCATTCAACTTTTCTGCACCATACACTTATTTTCTTATTAGTCCTTTGTTTTACGAAATTGTCGGTAAGGTTTTCCTGACTTCTACATACGACAAGTGTTATCAGAATAAAGAATGAAACTTATGAATTAATCTATGACATTATATATATATATATATATATATATATATATATATATATATATATATATATTATATATATATATATATTATATATATATATATATATATATATATATATATATATATATATATATATAGCGGGAAGGGTTTCATATTGGCATAATTCTATCAATTTCGGGGACCAGCCTCATTTTCAAGCTGAAAATTTAAATAATAAAATTAAATTGCAATAAAAATACTCATCTAAAAATGCACAATTATGATATACAGCAACTTAAAAGAACACCAACAAAACTTAAGAAAGTACCAATTCCAGTAGAGAAGGAAGATGAGTGACTGACAAAGTGAAGGCAATTCCGTTGCTTACGCCAGGTAGGTACAGAGGGGTGGAGGCAGTTTGGGTTCTCAGTTTCGGAACGATCGTTTTTGTAAAGAGCAATTCGAGGACTGGTAGCTGCTGCGGAGAAGACGTTTTTGTCAGAATTTTAAACTGCCTATATTCAATATTACTTATGCATCTCTTTGCATGGTCACGGATGCTGAAAAATTCAGATGAAAATTCAACTCCAGTACGAAAACTCACCCCCTATGGCAATCTATTCGGACCATAAGAAGTTTCTTAAGGCTCCGATAGATTTTTTTAGATCACATCTAGGACAAGAATAGATAATGTTAGATGTCATTAGACGGTTCAAATTGTCTTTACATTTGAAAATGGATCCAATTGTCAGGGGGTTTATTGGGATCAGCTGACATTTTACGGCCGGATAATGAGTTCCGCTGATTTGTTGCACTTTGGTATAGTATTTCGCATTAAGCAAAAATGGAACCATGGCATAGAAAGGCATCCTAGATACAATCGAAATAACATTGCTAGATCAAAACTTCATATTCATAAATTTGTGAAGGCATTTAAAAAGTAAACTATTGGGATAACAGTTATCAGTAAAACATTTCTTTAAAAAAAAGTTACCTTATTGTGGAACGCAGACCATCCAGAAGAAAGGGAAAAAGCAATTTGGAAAAGAGTAAAAAGACAGTTTATCTTAAAATTTAAATGACAAAAGCTATAAAAAAAAATATGTGCCCATACATGTGAAAGTCTTCTTCCTGAAAATCAAAGTATAAACCCTGAATTATTAAGAGACTTCTACATACAAAAAAACAAATTTTTTTAACTTTTTCGTAATCAATTGTACATCTTATATTTGGATAGGACAGGTTTGCATACTGTTAAAACAAATCAGCTTTATATTTATCGTGAAATAAGATAAAAGTGTCATCGACACAATGGCAGTAAAATAACGGGTGAAAAGCCAGAGGGCAGTTGTCCAGCAAACGCTCCTCTGGCCCATCCAAATATAAAATTTACAATTGATTATGAGAAAGATAACATACTTGCTTTTTCGCTTACTCTGGGAGTAAGCCTACAAACTATTTGCTGTTGCTGTTGGTTGGGGGAGTAGGAAAGGTCTATGGAGAGCCTGAAGGGTCTGAAAAAAAATGTTTCTAATTGAGTTAAGATAGAGAAATTTTAGGATAAGATATCATATGTTACTACTTTCAATCACATATATCCGCAACATTTTTCAGATTCCTTAGCTAGCTTGGAGTTAGGATGTCTTAAAATGTATGTTCAGATTTCACATAACAATGTAAAGAAAGAGAGAGAGATTAGTTTTGTCCATTCCAAGATAGAATTGTTTTTGTAACTTTTCATCGCCTCTAGATTAAGAGATCTCGAGGTCTCCGTTGTGTTTGGGAATTCTGTCATCGCATCTGATAAGGGATTTCTGTCTCGATCAAGTCATGTCTTTGTTGAGCAGACTGGTTTCATATGCGTACATCTTTGCCGAAACCACGTGTAGATTTCACGATTTTTCTGTAAAGTTACGTCATATTCGAAGTTTCTAGAAGCATTGTATCATCTTTCTCATGCCCAAAACGTTTTGTGCCACCTTCACTGTCCAGTTTCCGAGAGCAAAAGATTTCATTCAGGCTTAAATCCTCAAAGTGTTCAGACCTCTCTCTCTCTCTCTCTCTCTCTCTCTCTCTCTCTCTCTCTCTCTCGGCTCTTCTCTCTCTCTCTCTATATATATATAATATATATATATATATATATATATATATATATATATATATATATATATATATATATATATATATATCTATATATATATATCGCACAGCACTTTTGATTTCAAAGTAACGTAACGATTTAATACTTACCGAATGGTCACTCGTAACTCGTAAATTTCAGATTTGATATTTCTTAGAGTTTTAGTATTAGTTAGTGCTTTTTGTGGAATCTGAATCTGAACAGACATTGTACAAGTGTGTAATCGCGCCTATTTTTTTGTGAAATATTGTGAATTGTGGTGAATTCTTGAACAAGCTGCAGCAGAAAGAAAACTGGTAAAGGTAAAGTGTGTTATATCTTTATTAGTTGCAACTAATAACTAATAGTTACAATGGTTTGATAAACAATTTACATTTTTACACATTGAAACTTTTTGTGTTTTGTGTTTGTTTCATTTGAAGTGCATTTATTCATTTTCTTATTGAAGCGTGTCTTTATTTTATATTCTGTGTGATTAGTACTTTTTGCAATTTTGTATTTTCCACATTTTTCAGTGTTTTCATTTAAACCAGTATATTTATAGGATTTGCTTAGGTAGAAACAGGGTGGTAATTGAGCTGTTTTCCTTCAATTTACTTGAAGTGAATTAGAACCAGGGAAGTACTTAGACTTCTGAAATCAGGGAAATACTTAGACTTTTAAAGTTGTTAATGGAGTGATGCCCTTTAATTAATTTAATTACTTACAAGATTACCTCACACCTTTTTTGATGAACTTAGTCTGATTTTCTGCAATACTGGTAAGTTGTTTAAGGGATCACTGTTCCCTTTAGAGTATTCAGTCGTTTAGTACATGTGATGAAGGTTCAAGTGTCTGGCTGTTGTGAGGTAACAATTAATGAATAGTAAGTGTAGTAACCAGATACTTGGCCCTTTGTCACAATATTCAAGATTTATTTATTAGAATGAAAATGTAAAAAATAAATATTGTGCATGTTAAACAGTAGAGATAATGTTTTCTAATAAAGTATAGCGTATTTATTTCAATTTTCGTTTGTAAAACAAGGCTCTATTTGACCTAAAATTTTAGCATGTTTGAATTTATGTTAAAAGTTAGGAATATAATGTTTACAACTTATGCGTGATGGAAAAAACTTGCACGCGTCCCGAGTAAGACGGAGGTCGGATCACGCCTTCTTGGATATAGAAGAGTCTCGTGATAATTAAAGGTTTTATGCTTCGATTTTCAGGAGGAAGACATTAACAGGTTTGGGAACAAATTTTAGATAGCTCTTCTTAAGGTCCGAATACTTTGGCATAGAGGGGTGAGTTTTCGTACTCTTAATTTCCCAGCAACCGTGACCACGCAAAGTGATGCAAAAGTAATATTGAATATAGCCAATGTACAATTCTTACAAAAGCGTACTCTCCGCAGCAGCTCTGTACCTGGCGTCAACAACGGACTTGAAGACTTAGTTTCTTTTTTTTTTTTTTTTTTTCTCCACTCGTCTTCCTTCCTCTCTGGAAATGGTAGTACTTGAGTTCCGTTTGTGTTCTTTTAATTTCCTTTATATTGTAATTGTGTATTTTTAGGGGAATATTTTTATTGTAATTTAATTTTATTATAATTTTCAGCTAGGAAATGGTTCTGGTCCCTGAAACGTCGCTTTAAAGACAAACACCAATATGAAACAGGAGTCTGCATTAAAACCCTTCCCGATATGTATCCGTTTAATATATAATACACACACACATATATATATACATTATGGATCACCTGAAGAAAAGCGACCCCAACTCACGCTGGGGTCACTTTTCTTCAGGTGAGGAATTAACAGGGGTTATAGTATGGCCGTGGCAGAACGGCGCTTCGCGCCTTATCCGCATATTTAAAGATTCTTGGCAAGCTCGGTAAGTTCTGGCAGAGGCAATGTTGCGCTGCGCTCGCTAGCCACATGGGTTACAGTAGGTTTGATTATTTTTGTACTGAAATTGCAAGACAATACGCTTTTAATTAACTATTGATTGTTTGTCTAAATTTGTTTTTAACAAATGTTTAATAAAGTAGTTTTTAATGATATATATCTATATTTTTTTCTCCCTTTTTTTATAATATTATGAGCTAAAGTGGGTCACCTGAAGATGGAGACACCAACAAGCAGGGGCCGTTTATCTTTAGGTGGAAAATATTGGGGTCGCTTCTCTTCAGGAGGAAAATATTGGGGTCGATTTTCTTCAGGAGAGGTATTAGGGGTCGCTATCTTCAGGTGATCCTACATTATCATATATATATATATATATATATCTATATATATATATATATATATATTATTATTACATATATAATAGCATATATATTATATATATATATCTATATATATATAACATATATATATATAAGAAATCGAATTGTAGTGACAGCAGACCCGAATAACATCCAGGTTGAAGTGGTTAAAGAAACTGACCTCTCCTTTCCTAAGTATCAAGTTTATTATGCCAACGTTTCACATCACACGATGCATCCTCAAGGCTAGAAAATTACAGACTATGAATACTAAAACATCATTTTTGTGCAGTAATAAATATAAAAGATTTTGACATTTACAAATACAAAAATTAAAACAAGGACTTGAAAAGAACACCTACCAAGGTAGGAGTTAAAAGGTGACTAAAAAGTCAGGGAGAAAATAAACATACAAAAGATACCTAAAGCGAACCTGGAGAGTAAACAAAAAACAGGCAATTATGATATATATATATATATAATATATGATAATTATCACATCACCGTGATTCATATAGATCATTCGAGCTACAAATGACCTTTAATATCTAATTCGCTCTACCTACTCGGAATTGATATATTTTCATATATGTACCGAAAGGAATTTTTAGTTAATAATAATTTCGTCCCATTGGACGGGAAGGAAATCAGGACGGCCCAGTGACGTTATCGAATCGGCCAACAGAGAGCAATAACTGATTTCGTTCCCGTCCACTGGACGGTGGTTTCGATCCCATGAGGGGACGAATTATATTTCAACTAAAAATTTCCTTCCGGTACATATATGAAAATATATCAATTCCGAGGTAGAGCGAATTAAATATTAAAGGACATTTGTAGCTCGAAAGATATATATATATATAATGGCTGTCAGAAATAAAACACTGAACCAAAACTAGCTACAAGATTTGCACTGGATTTTGTAAAAGACACACTTGAATAATGGCGATCTCAACTTAAAATTCCTCCAGATGTTTGTAGCTTACCCATAAAACTCGAAGCTTGCTTTCTTTCCTCCCTGATAAGGAAGGAGGATAAGTATGAGGATAAGGAAAAGTAATAGGAGCAAACGGTTGATAAAGAGGAAGAGTAGCATGAGCTCAAAGACAGGAGAAGTAGAAGGAGGTATTAGTGGAAGAAGGGTGTAAACGAGGAGAAAGAATGACAGAAGGAAAAGGGAGACGGAAGAAAGGTGTGGGGAAAGGGAGTGGTGATGTTGGGTGCGAGAAAGCTGCAATGGAGGAGGGAGAGAGTGAGGAGAGGGAGTCGTCAGAAGAGAACGAGGGAGAGGAGGAGGAGGCACAAGTTTTCAGAGAGGAGTAGCAGGACAACGCAATGGCTATAGAACAGCCATTATCCATATCTGATGTTAATAAAGAGTTCATCAAACAGTAGTTCCGGACGGCCAACATCAACAGGAAGCTGGCCAGTAGAGCCATTTACTCTCTCTATCTCTCTCTCTCTCTCTCTCTCTCTCTCTCTCTAACACACACGCGCGCGCGCACGCTCAAATCTAATGTTAACAAGAGTTCATCAAACAGCATTTCCGGACGGCCAACAACAACAGGAATGACAAGTCGCAAGGTATCCAGCAGAACCGTCTACACTCTCTCTCTCTCTCTCTCTCTCTCTCTCTCTCTCTCTCTTACACACACACACACACAGACAAACAGAAATACATTCACATATGTGGGAAGAGAGCAAGAAGTGCAGGGTAAGAGAATAAGTTCAAGTAAAAGAACTTAGTAAAATGCAAAGTCATAACGACAAGGGTAAAAGCGCCTCAGCAATCGCAGTCACCCAAGTTCCAGTTGCCAGTGTGGCAACCAGTGCTTAGCCTTGCATTGCCAGAAGCGAATAACTTAGATATAAACAGGGGAACACAAGGGAAGGCATACAAATTCTGAATATTTTGATATTGTGAAAACAGCGATCTTCTTAAACCTAGTAGTGTCTTGATTGACAAATACTTAAGTCATAATAAGTCACTGAATTTACATTTCTATCCTGGGTCCCAATTACGATTCGTTCCTAGCTGAGTGGGTTATCATTATAAATAAAATGACAATTGGAATTGTCCCAAAAAGGAATGTCCTCAATTGAATTTGGTTAAAACTGAGGTCACATACACTTTCTTTACGCACACACTTTCTCCTCAAATACCCTTTACGTCTGTCATATTCCAAGAGCCATCGTATTGGCTGCGAGTCTGGCTGACCGACACAGACGCTGATTGGTTGGCGCCGGGGCCTGTGCTCGCCCCCCCTTTTTTGTGCATCCGTTTTCGGGCATAAATATTCTTATAAAGTAAGAAAAATTAAAATGAATTAAAACAAAATGAAAACAAAAATTAATATAAACAATAAAGACAAAAACATCATAAAAATAAGGAAATAGTACATTTGTAAGTAAAAGAGAAAAGTAAAAGTAAAAATAAAGCATAAATAAAATAAGAAAAATAACCACAATCAAGATTAAAGCTAAGACACGCATTGAAAGTAAAATACAAGTGAAAATAATAAAAATAAGGATAATTAAAAAAAAAATATGGGCAAGTAAAAATGAAAGTAAATAAAAAATTAAGTAATTAAGATATAAGTAAATGAAAATAAGAAAAATCAAAATAGAAATGAAACATAAACTTAATAGATAGAGAGAGAGAGAGAGAGAGATGAGAGGAGAGAGAGAGAGAGACGAGAAGATGAAGAGAGAGAAGAGAGAGGTAGAGGAGAGAGGGAATGAGAGAGCGAGAGAGAGAGAGAGAGAGAGAGAGATAGAGAGAGAGAGATTGAGATTTGAGAAGGAGAGAGAGAGATAAAAAATTTAAAAAATGCCAACAACGACGGTAAGTTAACTTTCTTTCCTATATTTTGAGAGAGAGGACAACCAACAGAAAAGACCAGTGTCATATATCTACCAATTTTAGGAGACCGAACGAATAAAATTACATGAAATAAACGAAAATTCTCCTTTGCAAACTGAATTTTCTCTAAAGTGATCTTTGTATTCATTTACAACTTTTTCCGGGCAGAGAGGGATAAATTATAAAATATAGAAAATGGAAAGATTATTGACGGTCGAAAAGTATACATGAAAATGGCAACTGAAAGTGAAACTCTAAATCTTCGAACTGGCACCTCATTGTTTTGCCTCCGTTCGAATTGTAAATATTTAGAACTCGAGTTTTGTCACTTGAAAACCACAAGTAGCATGACGTAAATAAAAACAAATAGTTCTGCTGTGAAAGTGGGATACACATCAAAATGCATTTCGACTTTCTAGATATGTTGAAATTACTGGATAATTTTTTTATATTATTATTATTATTATTATTATTATTATTATTATTATTATTATTATTATTATTATTATTATTATTATTATTATTATTATTATATATTATTATATTATTATTATTAAAATTGAGCTCATACTGTATCGTATTCACCATTATACAGTTACGTAAGATCGATTTTTTAAAAATTAGAACAGAAAATAAACAACTTAAAATTAAAACAAAAATAACGAGAACTATAAATGCCAGAGTATAATTCCCTAAGAGCTTCTGATAACTATACTACATAAAAGTCCCTTTGTCGTTTGGAAATTTAGGAAAATTATATTTACGTGGAACTTCTCAGGGAAATTGCACCGCAGGTTTTGGAAGTCACATTTAGTATCCGCGGGAAAGGGCAGGAAGCTGGTTAGGATCCACAGGAAAGGGCAGGAAGCTGGTTAGGATCCACAGACAGGGCAGGGAGCTGGTTAGATCCGAGGGAAAGGGCAGAAGTGGGTTAGATCCAAGGGAAAGGGCAGGAATTGTAGATCCACAGAAAGGGCGGAAGCTGGTTTAGGATCCACAGGAAAGGGCAGGGAGCTCGGTTTAGGGATCCACAGGAGAAGGGGAGTTGGTTGGATCCAAGGGCGAAAGGCAAGGAAGTCTGGTTAGGATACCACAGGAAAGGGCAGGAAGCTGGTTAGGATCCACGGGAAAGGGCAGGAAGCTGGTTAGGATCCACAGGAAAGGGCAGGAAGCTGGTTAGGATCCCAGGGAAAGGCAGGAAAGGTGGTTAGGATCCAAGGGAAAGGGTTAGGAAGCTGGTTAGGATTCCAAGGGAAAGGGCAGGAAGTTGGTTAGGATCAATGGAAAGGGCAGGAGGGTTATGGATCAAAAGGGAAAGTGCAGGAAGCTGGTTAGGAAATCCACAGGGAAGGGCAAGGAAAGTTGGGTTAGGATCCAAGGGAATAAGGGCAGGGAAAGGGCTGGTTCGGATCCAAGGAAAGGGCAGGAATTGGCGCTTTAAGGATCCACCAGGAAAGGGCAGGGAAGTGGTTAGTTACCACAGGAAAGGGCAGGAAGTTGGTTAGGATCCAAGGGAAAGGCTAGGGAAAGGGCTGGTTAGGAATCCAAGGGAAAGGGCAAGGAAGTTTGGTTAGGATCCAAGGGAAAGGGCAGGAAGCTGTTAAAGGGATCCAAGGGAAAGGCCAGGAAGTTGGTTTAGGGATCCAAGGGAAAAGGGCAGGAAGGCTGGTTAGGATAAAGGGAAAGGGCAAGGAAGTTGGTTAGGATCCAACAGGAAAGGGAAGGGAGGAAGTGGTTAGGATCCACAGAAAGGGCAAGGAAGTTGGTTTAGGATCCAAGGGGAAAGGGCAGGAAGCTTGGTTAGGATCAAGGGAAACGTTAAAGGGCAGGAAGTTGGTTGGATCCAACAGGAAAGGGCAGGAAAGGGAGGTTAGGATCCAAGGGAAAGGGCAGGAGCTGGTTAGGATCCACAGGAAAGGGCGGGAAGGTTGGTTGGGATTCCAAGGGGATAGCCGGCAAGGGGAAAGGGCGGTTAGGAATCCAAGGAAAGGGCCGGAAGTTAGGGGGATCCAAGGGAAAGGGCAGGAAGCTGGTTAGGATCCACAGGAAAGGGCAGGAAAGGGTTGGTTAGGATCCAGGGAAAGGGCAGGAAGCTGGTTAGGAATCCAAGGGCGGAAAGGGCAGGCAAGCTGGTTAGGACCACAGGAAAAGGCAGGAAGTTGGTTAGGGATCCAAGGGGGAAAGGGCAGGGGAAGATGGTTAGGGACCGTGGAAAGGGCAGGAAGTGGTTAGATCCAGGGAAAGGGCAGTAAGCTGGTTAGATCCACAGGAAAGGGCCAGGAAGTTGGTTAGGATCCACGGAACGGGCAGGAAGTTGGTTAGGATCCACAGGAAAGGGCAAGGAAGTTGGTATAGGATCCACATGAAGGGCAGGAAGTTGGTTCGGATCCCAGGAAAGGCAGGAAGTTGGTTTAGTGATCCAGGGAAAGGGCCCAGGAAGCTGGTTAGGATTCCACAGGAACGGGCAGGAAGTTGGTTAGGATCCAGGGGAAGGGCAGGAAAGTTGGTTTAGGATCCACGGAACTGGCAGGAAGCTGGTTAGGATCCACAGGAACGGGCAGAATTGGGTAGTGATCCAAGGGAAAGGGCAGGAAGCTGGTTAGGATCCTAAGGGAAAGGGCAGGACTGGTTAGGATCCACAGAAACGGGCGGAAGTTGGTTAGGATCCAAGGAAGGGCAGGAAGCTGGTTCGGATCCACAGGAAAGGGCAGGAAGTTGGTTAGGATCCAGGGAAAGGGCAGAAGCTGGTTAGGATCCGTTGGAAAGGGCAAGGAAGTTGGTTAGGATCCAAGGGAACGGGCAGTAAGCTGGTTAGGATCAAGGGAAAGAAAGGGACAGTAGCTGGTTAGGATCAAGGGAAAGGGCGGAGTAAGATGGTTAGGATCCAAAGGGAAAAGGGCAGTAAGGGTGGTTAGGATCAAGGGAAAGGGCAGGAAAGCTGTTAGATCCACAAGGAAACAGGGAAGCTGGTTAGGATTCAGGGAAAGGAAAGGGCAGGAAGTGGTTAGGATCCAGGGAAAGGGTGGCAGGAAGGCTGGTTAGGATCCACAGGAAAGGCAGGAAGTTGGGTTAGGATCAAGGGAAAGGCAGTAAGCTGGGTTAGGATCCACAGGAAAGGGCAGGGAAGTTGGTTAGGATCCACGGGAAAGGGCAGAAGTTGGTTAGATCCACAGGGAAAGGGCAGGAAGTTGGTTAGGATCCACAGAAAGGGCAGGATTGGTTAGGATCCACAGGAAAGTGGGCAGGAAGTTGGTTAGGATCCAAGGAAAGGCAGGGAACTGGTTAGGATCCACAGGACAAGGGCAGGAAGTGGTTAGGATCCAAGGGGAAAGGGCAGGAAGCTTTGGTTAGGATCCATAGGAAAGGGCAGGCAGCTGGTTAGGATCCACAGGAAAGGGCAGGAAGGTGGCTAGGATCCGCGGGAAAGGGCAGGAAGCTGGTTAGACTCCCAGGAAGGGCAGGAAGCTGGTTAGGATCCGTTGGAAAGGGCAGGAAGCTGGTTAGGATCCAAGGGAAAGGGCAGGAAGCTGGTTAGGATCCGATGGAAAGGGCAGGAAGCTGGTTAGGATCCAAGGGAAAGGGCAGGAAGCTGGTAGGATCGTTGGAAAAGGGCAGGGAAGTTGGTTAGATCCAAGGAAAGGGCAGGAAGCTGGTTAGGATCCACAGGAAAGGGCAGGAAGTTGGTTAGGATCCACGGGAAAGGGCAGGAAGCTGGTTAGGATCCACAGGAAAGGGCAGGAAGTTGGTTAGGATCCACGGGAAAGGGCAGGAAGTTGGTTAGGATCCACAGGAAAGGGCAGGAAGCTGGTTAGGATCCCAAGGGAAAGGTGGGCAGAAGCTGGTTAGGATCACAGGAAAGGGCCGGAAGTTGGTTTAGGATCCAAGGGGGAAGGGCAGGAAGCTGGTTAGGATCCACAGGGGAAAGGGCAGGAAGCTGGTTAGGATCCACAGGAAAGGGCAGGAAGCTGGTTAGGATCCACGGGAAAGGGCAGGAAGCTGGTTAGGATCCACGGGAAAGGGCAGGAAGCTGGTTAGGATCCGCGGGAAAGGGCAGGAAGTGGTTAGGATTCCCCCAAAGGAAAGGGCAGGAAAGCTGGTTAGGATCCACGGGAGGAAAGGGCAGGAAGTTGGTTAGGATCCACGGGAAAGGGCAGGAAGCTGGTTAGGATCCGCGGGAAAGGGCAGGAAGTTGGTTAGGATCCAAGGGAAAGGGCAGGAAGCTGGTTAGGATCCAAGAAAGAAAAGGGCAGAAGTTGTTAGGATCCACGGGAAAGGGCAGGAAGTTGGTTAGGATCCACAGGAAAGGGCAGGAAGTTGGTTAGGATCCACAGGAAAGGGCAGGAGTGGGGTAGGAGGTCCACAGGAAAGGGCAGGAAGTTGGTTAGGATCCGCGGGAAAGGGCAGGAAGCTGGTTAGGATCCACAGGAAAGGGCAGGAAGTTGGTTAGGATCCACGGGAAAGGGCAGGAAGCTGGTTAGGATCCACAGGAAAGGGCAGGAAGTTGGTTAGGATCCACGGGAAAGGGCAGGAAGCTGGTTAGGATCCAAAGGGAAAGGGATTGGCCAGGAAGGGCTGTTTAGGATCCACGGGAAAGGGCAGGAAGATGGTTAGGATCCGGTTCGGGAGGGCAGGGAAGGGCAAGGGGAAGGGGTTGGTGTTTAGGATCCACGGAAGGGCAGGAAGCCTGGTTAGGATCCGTTTGGAGGGCCAAAGGCAGGAAGCTGTTAGGATCCAACCGGGAAAGGGCGGAAGCTGGTTAGGATCCAAGGGAAAGGGCAGGAAGGCTAGTTAGGGAGGAAGTGGTTAGGATCCGGGCAAGGGGAAGGGCAGGCAGCTGGGTTAGGATCCAAGGCAAAGGAAAGGGCAGGAAAGCTGGTTAGGATCCAAGGGAAAGGGCAGAATTCCTGGTGGTAGGATCCAAGGGCGGGAAAGGCAGGAAAGCTGGGTTAGGATCCAAGGGAAAAGGGCGGGAAGCTGGTTAGGGTATCCACAGGAAAGGGCAGGAGCTGGTTGAGGATCCAAGGGCGGGAAAGGGCAGGAAGCTGGTTTAGATCCAAGGGCAGGAAAAGGCAGAAGAAAGGCTGGTTAGGATCCAAGGGTTGGAAAGGGCGAGGGAAGCTGGTTAGGATCCGTTGGAAAGGGAAGGGCGGGGGATGAAGCCTGGTTTAGGATCCTTAAGGGAAAGGGCAGAAGCTGGTTAGGATCCAATAAGGAGGGAGGGCAGGAGTAAACTGGAGGATCCACGGGAAAGGGCAGGAAGGTTGGTTAGGATCCAAAGGGAGGAAAGGGCAGGAAGCTGGTTAGGGATCCACGGGAAGGGAGGAATAGGATCAGGAAGCTGGTTAGGATCCACGGGGAGGAAAGGGCAGGAAGCTTGGTTAGGATCCAAGGAAAGGGGCGGAGGAAGCCTGTTAGATCCAAGGGCAGGGAAAAGGGCAGGAAGCTGGTTAGGATCAGGGAAGGGCAGGAAGCTGGTTAGGATCCTGTTTAGGAAAGGGCAGGAAAGGGCAGTGGTTAGGATCCAAAGGGAGGTCCAGGAAAGAAAAGGCTGTTAGGATCAAATTGGAAAGGGCAAGGGAAAGGCTGGTTAGGGATCTAAGGAAAGGGCAGAAGCTGGTTAGGATCCAAGTTGGATCCAAGGGCAGGAAGCTGGGTTATGGGAAAGGGCCAAAGGGTAAAAGGGCAAGGAACTGGTTAGGATCCAAGGGAAAGGGCAGGAAGCTGGTTGGATCCAAGGGAAAGGCAGGAACGCCCTGTGGAGGATCCAAGGGTTTTTAAAGGCAGGAAAGGGCAGGAAGCTGGTTAGGATCCAAGGGGGAAAAGGGCAGGAAAGCTGGTTAGGATGGTGGGTTTCCAAGGGAAAGGGCACGGAAGCTGGTTAGGATCCAGGGAAGGGCAGGAAAGCTCCTGGTTAGGATCCAAGGGAAAGGCAGGAAGCTGGTTAGGATCCAGCGGGAAAAGGGCTCAGAAGCTGGTTAGGATCCAAGGGAAAGGGCAGGAAGCCGTGGTTTAGGATCCGTTGGGTGGAAAGGGCAGGAAGCTGGTAAAAGGGATCCGGGGTTGGCAGGAGGGCAGGACTGGTTAGGATCCGTTGGAACAAGGGCAGGAAGCTGGTTAGGCTCCACGGAATAGGGGCAAAGGGAGAAAGCTGGTTAGGATCCAAGGAAAGGGGCAGGAAGCTGGTTGGATCCGGATGGGCCAGGAAGTGCAAGGAAGCTGGTTAGGATTCCCGGGGTTGGAAAAGGGGGCAGGAGCTGGTAGGAGGATCCCTTAAAGGGCGTGGAAAGGCAGGAAGTCTGGTAGGCTCCGTTGGAAAGGGCAGGAAGCTGGTTAGATCCAAGGGAAAGGGTCAGGAGCTGGTTAGGATCCAAAGGAGGGTGGGTCATTTTGGAAGCTGGTTAGGATCCGTTCGAAAAGGGCAGGAAGCTGGGTTATGATCCGTTGGAAAAGGGAAAGGGCAGGAAGCTGGTTAGGATCCAAAGGGGAAAGGGATGGAAGCCTTGGTTAGGATCCGATTGGGCCAGGGAAGGGCAGGAAGCTGGTGGTTAGGATCCTGCCGGGAAAGGGCAGGAAGCTGGTTAGGATCGTTGGAAAGGGCCGGAAGCGGTAGGTATTGGATCCGTTGGGAAAAGGGCAGGAAGCTGGGTTAGGATCCAGGGTTGCAGAAAGCAGGAGCTGGTTAGGATCCAGGGAAAGGGCATGAAGGCTGGTTATGATCCGTTTGGGAAACCGGGCAGGAAAGCTGGTTTTAGGATCGGGGAAAATCCCGGGAAAGGGCAGGAAGCTGGTTAGGACAGGAAAGGGCAGGGAAAGCTGGTTAGGATCCGTTGGGGGGAAAGGCAGGAAGCTGGTTAGGATCCAACGGGAAAGGGCAGGAAGCTGGTTAGGATCCTGTTGAAAGGGCAAGGGAAAGCTGGTTAGGATCCAGGGAAAGGGCAGGAAGCTGGTTAGGATCCGTTGGGAAAGGGCAGGAAGCCTGGTTAGGATCCGGGTTGGAAAGGGCATGGAAGCTGGTTAGGACAAGGGAAAGGGCAGGAAGCTGGGTTAGGATCCGGTTAGGAAAGGGCAGGAAGCTGGTGTTTAGGAATCCAAGGGGTTGGAAAAGGGCAGGGAGCTGGTTAGGATCCGTTTAAGGGAAATGGCAAGGAAAAGCTGGTTAGGATCCGTTGGAAAGGGCAGGAAAAGGCTGGTTAGGATCCAAGGGAAAGGGTCAGGAAAGTGGTTTTAGGATCCAAGGAAAAAAATTCGTTGGAAAGGGCAGGAAGCTGGTTAGGATCCAAGGGGAAACGGCGGAGGCATGGAGCTGGTTTAGGATCCAAGGAAAGGGCAGGAAGCTGGTTAGGATCCAAGGGTTGGGAACGGCAGGAAGCTGGTTAGGACCCAGGGAAAGGGCAGGAATCTGGTTAGGATCCGTTGGGAAAGGCATGGGAAGCTGGTTAGGATCCAAGGGAAAGGGCAGGAAGCTGGTTAGGTATCCGTTGGAGGAAGGGCAGGAAAGCTGGTATAGGATCCACGGGTTGGAGGGCCAAAAGGGCAGAAGCTGGTTAGGATCCAGGAAAGGGCAGGAGCTGGTTAGGATCCAAAGGGAAGGGCAGGAGCTGGTTAGGATCCAGGGGAAACGGGCAGGAATTCTGGTTTAGGATCCAAGGGAAAGGGGCAGGGAAGCTGGTTCGGGATCCAAGGGAAAGGGGCAGGAAGCGGTTGGTTTCCAAGGGAAAGGGCAGGAAGCTGGTTAGGATCCGGGGAAAGGGCAGGAAGCTGGTTAGGATCCGGGCGGGAAAGCGGCCAGGGAAAGGCTGGTTGGTAAGGAGGGCCAAGGAGGGAAAGGGCAGGAAGCTGGTTAGGATCCGTGGGAAAGGGCAGGAAGGGCTGGGTAGGATCCAAGGGAAAGGGCAGGGAAGCTTTGGATCTGCGGGAAAGGGCGGAAGGAAGCGGTTAGGGATTCCCGGAAAAGGGAAGGAAGCTGGTTAGGATCCGGGGAAGGGAAAGGGGAAGGAAACTGGTTAGGACCGGGGAAAGGGCGGAAGAGCGGTTGGATCCAAGGGAAAGGGCAGGAAGCTGGTTTAAGGATCCAAGGGGAAAGGGCAGGAAGCTGGTTTAGGATCCAAAAGGGAAAGGGCAGGAAGCTGGTTAGGACAAAGGAAAGGGAGGAAAGCTGGTTTGGGATCCAAGGGAAAGGCAGGGGAAGTGGTTTAGGATCCAAGGGAAAGGGCAGGAAGTTGGTTAGGATCCAAGGGAAAGGCAGGAAGTGGTTAGGATCCAAGGGAAAGGGCAGGGAAGCTGGTAGGATCCAAGGGAAAGGGCAGGAAGCTGGTTTTGGAGGATCAGGGTTGGAAAGGGCCAAGGGAAGGGCTGGTGGTTAGGATCCAAGGGAAGGGCAGTGAAGCTGGTTAGGAATCCCAAGGGAAAAAAGTTGGCAAAAGGAAGCTGGTTAGGAAGATCCACGGGAAGGGCAGGAAGGTGGTTAGGATCCAGTTGGAAAGGGCCGGAAGTTGGTTAAAGGAATCCAGGGAAAGGGCAGGAAGCTGGTTTTAGGAATCCGTTGGAAAAGGGGCAGGAAGCGGTTAGGGATTCCATTGGAAAGGCAAGGAAGCTGGTTAGGATCCCCGGAAAGGGCAAAGGAAGCTGGATTAGGATCCGTTGGAAAGGCAGGAAGCTGGTTTATGGATTCCAAGGGAAAGGCAGGAAGCTGGTTGGATCCAAGGGAAAGGGGGCAAAAGGAAGCTGGTTAAGGATCGAGGGAAAGGGCAGAAGCTTGGTTAGGGATCCAACGGGAAAAGGGGCAGGAATCTGGTTTAGGAATCCCCCCCCCGTTTGTTTTGGTTAAAAAGGCAGGAAGCTGGGTTAGGATTCCAAGGGAAAAGGGCAGGGAAGCTGGTTAGGATCCACGGGAAAGGGCAGGAAGCTGGTAGGATCCCGTTTGGAAAGGGCAAAGGGAAGCTGGTTAGGATCCAACGGGAAGGTCGGAAGCTGGTTAGGATCCGTTGGAAAGGGCAGGAAGCTGGTTAAGGCTCCTAACCGGGAACGGGCAAGGGAAGCTGGTTAGGAATCAAGGGAAAGGGCGGAAGCTGGTTAGGATCCAAGGAAGGGCAGGAAGCTGTTAGGAGCCAAGGAAGGGCAGGAAGCTGGTTAAGACCAAGGGAAAGGGCAGGAAGCTGTTAGGATCCAAGGGAAAGGCAGGAAGCTGGGTTAGGATCCGTTGGAAAGGGGCAAGGGGTAGCTGGTTAGGAATCCACGGAAAGGTCCAGGAAGCTGGTTAGGATCCTTGGAAAAGGGAAGGAAGCTGGTAGGATCCAAGGGTAAAGGGCAGGAAGCTGGTTAAAGGGATCCAAGGGGAAGGGCAGGAAAGCTGGTTAAAGGATCCAAGGGAAAGGGCAGGAAGCTTGGTTAGGATCCAAGGGCAAAGGGCAGGAAGCCTGTTTATGGATCCAAGGGAACGGGCAGGACGCTGTTAGGATCCAGGGAAAAGGGCAGGAAGCTTGTTTAGGATCCAAGGGAAGGCAGGAAGCTGGTTAGATCCAGGAAAAGGGCAGGAAGCTGGTTAGGATCCAAGGAAGGGCAGGAAAGCTGGTTAGGATCCAAAGGGGAAAGGCAGGAAGCTGGTTAGGAGCCAGGAAAGGTCAGGAGCGGCTAGGATCCAAGGGAAGTCAGGAATCTGGCTAGGATCCAGGGAAAGGGCTAGGAAGCTGGCTAGGATCCAAGGGACAATGGGCTAGGAAGCTGGTTAGGATCCAAGGGAAAGGCGGAAAGCTGGTTAGGATCCAAGGGAAAGGGCAGGAGCTGGCTAGGATCCAAGGGAAAGGGCAAGGAAGCTGGTTTAGTGATCCAAGGGAAAAGGCAGGAAGCTGGCTAGATCCAAGGGAAAGGGCAGGAAGCTGGCTAGCTCCAAGGAAAGGGCCAGGAAGCTGGCTAGGATCCCACGGAAAGGGCAGGAAGCTGGTTAGGATCCGTTGGAAAGGGCGGAAGAAAGCTGGTAGGATCCAAGTGAAAAGGGGCAGGGAAGCTGGTTAAGGATCCGTTGGAAAGGGCGGAAGCTTGGTTAGGATCCCGTTGGAAAGGGCAGGAAGCTGGTTAGGACCAAGGGCCAAAGGGCATGAAGCCTGTTTAAGTGGAAATCCGGGTTGGCAAAGGCTAAGGAAGCTGGTTAGGATCCGTTGGAAAGGGCAAAGGGAAGCTGGTTAGGTTAAAGGGAAAGGGCAGGAAGGCTGGTTAGGATCCGTTTGGAAAGGGCCAGGGAAAGGCTGGTTAGGATGCCAAGGAACAGGGCAGGAGGTTGGTTAGATCCGTTTGGAAAGGGACAGGAAGCTGGTAGGTCCAAGGGAAAGGGCAGGAAGCTGGTTAGGATCCAAGGGAAAGGGCAGGAACTGGTTTAGGATCCGTTTGGTAAGGGCAGGAATCTGGTAATTATCCAAGGGAAAGGGCAAGGAAGCTGGTTTAGGATCCGTTGTGAAAAGTGGCAGGAAGCTGGTTAGATCCAAGTGAAAGGGCAGGAGCTGGTTAGGCTCCAGTGGAAAGGGCAGGCGAACTGGTTAGGATCCGTTGGTACAAAGGGCCGGAAGCTGGTTAGGATCCAAGGGAAAGGGCAGAAGCTGTTAGGATCCAAGGGAAAGGGCAGGAAGCTGGTTTAGAGATCCAAAGGAAAGGGCAGGAACTGGTTAGATCCACGGGAAACGGGCAGGAAGCTGGTTAGGATCCAAGGGAAAGGGCCAGGACGCTGGTTAGGATCCACGGGAAAGGGCGGAATTGGTTAGGATCCGTTGGCAAGGGCAGAAGTTGGATTAGGATCCAAGGCGAAAGGGCAGGAAGCTGGTTATGAATCCGTTGGAAAGGGCAGGAAGCCTGGTTAGGGATCCATGTGGCAAAGGGCAGGAAGCTGGTTAGGATCCACGGGAAAGGGCAGGAAGCTGGTTAGGATCCGCGGGAAAGGGCAGGAAGCTGGGTAGGATCCACAGGGAAATGGCAGGGAAGCTGGTTAGGATACAAGGAAAGGCAGGCAAGCGGTTAGGATCCAAGGGAAAGGGCAGGACCTGGTTAGGATCCAAGGAAAGGGCAGGAAGCTGGTTAGGATCCGTTGTAAAGGGGCATGCAGCTGGTTTAGGATCCAAGGAAAGGGCAGGAAGCCTGGTTAGGATCCAGGAAAGGCAGGAAGCTGGTTAGGATCCGTTGGAAAAGGGCAGGAAGCTGGTTAGATCCGCGGGAAAGGGCAGGAAGCTGGTTAGGATCCGCGGGAAAGGGCAGGAAGCTGGTTAGGATCCGCGGGAAAGGGCGGAAGCTGGTAGGATCACGAAGGGAGAGGGCATGAAGCTGGTTAGGATCCAAGGGACGGGCAAGGAACTGGTTCGGATCCAAGGGAAAGGGCAGGTGAAGTCCTGGGTTTTAAGGATCCAAGGGAAAGGGCAGGAAGACTGGTTGATGGATCCCATGGTAAAGGGCAGGAAGCTGGTTAGGGATCCGTTTGGGAAATGGGCAGGAAGCCTGGTTAAGATCCAACGGACCGTTTCAAAGGAAGGCTGGTTTAAAGGCATTCCTTTTGGAAGGGGAAGCGGTTTAGGATCCTAAGGGAAAGGGCAGGAAGCTGGTTTAGGATCCGTTGGGAAAGGGGCAGGAAGGGCTGGTTAGGGATCCAAGGGAAAAGGGGCAGGGAAATTGGTTTATGAATCCAAGGGAGGGCAGGAAGCTGGTTTTAGGATCCGTTTGGGAAAACGGGCAGGAAGCTGGTTTCGGAGTCCCAAGGGAAAGGGCCAATTGAATTGAGCTGGTTAGGATCCAAAGGGAAAGGGCAGGTTAAGCTGGTTAGGATCCAACAAGGAAACAAGGGCAGGAAGCCTGGTTAGGAATTTCCGCAAGGGAAAGGGCAGGAAGCTTTAGGTTGAAGGATCCAAGGGGAAAACGGGCAGGAAGCTGGTTTAGGATCCAAGGGAAAAATGGAACGGGAGGAAGCTGGCTTAGGATCCAAGGGAAAAGGGGTCAGGGAAGCTGGTTAGGATCCCAATGGGAAAAAGGGCGAGGAACTTGCGGCTTAGGATCCGAAGGGAAAGGGCAAGGACAGCTGGTTAGGATCCAATGGGAAAGGGCCCAGGAAGCTGGTTAGGATCCAAGGGAAAAGGGTGCAGGAAGCCTGGCTAGGAATTCCAATGGAAAGGGCGAAGGAAGCGGGTTATGATCAAGGAAAGGGCTGGAAGGATGGCCTAGGGAAAATCCAAGGGTGGGCCAGGTAAGCTTGGCTTAGTATCCAAGGGAAAGGGCAGAAGCTTGGCCGAAGAAATCCAACGGGGAAAGGCTAGGTAAGCTGGTTAGGATTCCTTTGGAAAGGCCAAAGGGAAGCGGGGTGGGTTAGGATCCAAGGGAAAGGCAAGGAAGCTGGTTTTTTTTTTTAAGGATCCGAAGGGTGGAAAGGGCCCAGGGAAGCTTGGTTAGGCTCCAAGTACATGTGCCGGGGAAGTGGAAATTATGGGAAATCCCGGGAAAGGGCAGTTGGCTTGGTTAGGATCCAAGGGAAGGGCAGGGAAGCTGGTAAGGGATCAAGGGAACAGGGCAGAAGCTGGCTAGGATCCAAGGGAAAAGGGCCAAAGGAAGCCTGGGCTAAAGGACTCCAAGGGAAAGGGGCAGGCAAGCCTGGCTTAGGAATCCAAGGGAAGGGCGGGAAGGGTGGCTAGGAAATTCCAGGGAAAGGGCAGAAGCTGGTTAGGATCCGTTGGGAAAGGGCATGGAAAGCTGGGCTTAGGATTCCAAGGGAAAGGGCAGGGAACAAGCCTGGTTAGGATCCAAGGGAAGGGCAAAGGAAGCTTGGGGCTAAGGATCCAGGGAAATTGGTTCAGTAAGCTGGTTTAGGATCCAAGGGTTTTGGAAAGGGCAGGAAGCTTGGCTTAGGATCCAAGGGAAAGGGCAGGTGAATGCTGGTTAGGATCCCCGGCGGGAAAGTTCGTAGCTGCTAAAAGGATCCAGGGAAAGGGCATGAAGCTGGCTAGGATCCCAAGGGTGAAAACCCGGGCAGGTAAGCTGGCTAGATCCCGATAAAAAGGGCCAAGGGAAAGGGCTGGCTTAGGAATCCAAGGGAGAAGGGCCGGAATCTGGCTAGGATCCTGGAAAGGGCAAGGAAATCTGGTTTAGGAATCCAAGGGAAAGGCAGGAAGCTGGGCTAGGAAATCCAACGGGAAAGGGCAGGACGCTGGTTAAGGATCCTAAGGGAAAGGGCAGAAGCTGGCTATGGATTCCAAGGGTGGGCGAAGGAAGCTGGTTAGATCTGTGTGGAAAGGGCAAGAAGCGTGTGGCTAGGATCCAAGGAAATGGCTAGGAGCTGGTTTAGGATCTGCGGGAAAGGGCAGGATAAGCTGGCCTAAGGGGAAATTCCAAGGGCAAGGGCAATGAAGCTTGGGCTTAGGATCCAAAGGGAAGGGCAGGTAAGCTGGCTTAGGATCCGAATGGGAAAGGGCTAGGAAGCTGGCTTAGGATCCCAAGTGGGGAAAGGGCAGGAAGCTGGCTTAGGATCCAAGGGAAAGGGCATGGAAGCTGGCTTAGGCTCCAAGGAAAGGGCGGAAGCTGGCCTAACGGGAAGGGCGCAAGGGAAAGGGCATTAATCTGGCTAGGATCCAAGGGAAAGGGCGGAAGCTGGTTAGGAATCCAACGGAAAGGGCAGGAAGCTTGGTTTGATCCAAGGGAAATCCAAGGGAAGCTGTTTAAGGGATCCAAGGAAAGGGTCAGGAAGCTGGCTAGGATCCAAGGGAAAGGGGCAGGAAGCTGTTAGGATCCCAAGTGGAAGGGGGCAGAAGCTTGTCTAAGGATCCTAAGGAAGGGGCAGGAAGCTGGTTAGTATCAAGGGAAAGGGCGAAGGCTGGCTAAGGAATCCAAGGGGAAGGGCAGGAAGCTGGCTAGGATCCAAGGGAAAGGGCTGAGGAGCTGGGCTAAAGGGTCCAGCGTGGAAAGGGCAAGGAAGCTGGTTAGGATCCGTTGGGAAAAGGGGCATGGAAAAAGGCTGGTTAGGACCTTACCTTACCTTACAGACCTTACAGTTCGTTCGGGTTGCCCCAGGTCCCTCAGTGTGAGGCGCCTCTAATGTCTACCAGAGAGTTGCTAGTACATCTTCCGGTATATTTTGCATCTTCCAATCTTGGATGGTCTGGGATGCAGTTTAGATATTTGTCGAGCTTATTCTTAAACACATCTACGCTCACTCCTGATATATTCCTCAGATGAGCTGGCAACGCATTGAATAGACGCTGCATTATCGATGCTGGTGCGTAGTGGATTAATGTCCTGTGTGCTTTCCTTATTTTTCCTGGTATAGTTTTGGGCACTATTAATCTACCTCTGCTTGCTCTGATATTTTTAGTTCCATGATATTTTCTGCTATTCCTTCTAATCTGTTTCCATGCCTGAATTATCATGTAGCGTTCTCTTCTCCTTTCTAGACTATATAATTTTAAGGATTGTAGTCTTTCCAGTAGTCTAGGTCCTTAACTTCTTCTATTCTAGCTGTAAAGGACCTTTGTACACTCTATTTGTGCAATATCCTTTTGATAGTGTGGGTACCATATCATATTGCAATATTCAAGTGGACTACGAACATATGTTTTATAAGGCATAATCATGTGTTCAGCTTTTCTTGTTTTGAAGTGCCGTAACAACATTCCCATTTTGCTACATTTTGCCAACAGAGTTGCTATTTGATCATGCATACATGTTCCTATTCATCATCACACCAAGGTCTTTAACTGCTTCCTTATTTGTGATTGTCTCATTATTAGGTCCCTATATGCATATAGCTTTCCTTCTCTGTCTCCATAATTTATTGATTCAAATTTATCAGAGTTAAATACCATCCTATTTACCTCTGCCCAATCATATACTTTGTTAAGGTCTCTTTGTAGAGCGTTCCTATCTTCATCACAAGTAATTTCTCTACTTATTCTTGTGTCATCAGCGAAACTACTCACTACCGAATCCTTAACATTATTGTCTATGTCTTCAATCATAATAACAAACAGTATTGCAGCTAACACCGTACCTTGCGGCACACCGGATATTACATTGGTTTCATCCGATTTCTCATCGTTTGCAATAACTATCTGTTTTCTGTGTGTAAAAATTCTTTTAACCATCTTCCTACTTTATCTACGATATTGTGTTTTCTAATTTTCTTTGCTAATATATTATGGTCTACTTTGTCAAAAGCTTTTGCAAAGTCTAGATAAACCACATCTGTTTCATTTCCGCTTTTCATATTTTTGAATATGTTCTCACGGTGGACTAACAGTTGGGTTTGTGTACTTTTTCCGGGTACGAAACCATGTTGTCCTTATTAAACAAATTATTTTTTATTAAATGTTTCATAATATTTTTCTTCATTACCCTTTCATACACTTTCATTATATGTGATGTTAGACTCACAGGCCTATAATTACTTGCCTCTAGTCTTGATCCACTTTTGAAAGTAGGGGTAATATACGCTAATTTGTGCTCATCATAAATCTTGCCTGTATCTACACTTTGTCTTAATAATATTGCAAGTGGCTTTGCGATAGAATGAACTACTTTCTTTAACAAAATAGCAGGGACTCCATCCGGCCCTGCAGCAGCTCCATTTTTAATTTCATTAATTGCCTGCACAATATCAGCTTCATTATCTATGTCAGCTAAATATTCACTATTTTCTCCCTTACTTCTATATCATTATCTTCATTATCTATTCTAGGGGTGAATTCTCTCTTATATCGTTCTGCCAGTATGTTGCAAATTTCCTTTTTTTCATTCGTTAATCTCCCTTCAATTCTCAGAGGGCCTATTTCTATTCTTCTTTTATTCATCTTCTTCGCATCTGAGTATAATAGTTTGGGGTTTTGCTTGATATTTAATAGGGTTTTTTTCTTCCAAGTCCCGTTTTTCATTTTCTTTTGATTGTATAATCTTTTGTTCTGCATTTTCTATCTTACTTTTTAGTTCTATAACTTTCCATGCATTTTTTTCTTTTGCAAGACCTTTTTCCACTTTCTGATTTTCTGGAACAAGATTCCTTCTGTCTCTTGGTATGCATGAATGATGTTTACTTTTCTTCTTCGGTATATATTTTTCCACTATTATCTCCAATATTTTATATAATATCTCCGTATTTACCCTTATGTCATCACTTACGAAAATGTTATCCCAATCTTTGTTTAATTCTTCATTAATTCTGACCATTTATATTTTACTGTAGAAGTTGTATTTCCCATATCCTTCCCACTTTTTCATTTCTTGCTTATCTCTATTTTCACTTGCTTTGGAATGAAACTGTTAATTCTGTACATTATGGTCTGAAATACTCGCATTATAAACTATTATTTCTTTAACATAATTCATCTCGTTCACAAATACTAGGTCTAAAGTATTTTCCTTTCTTGTTGGCAGGTGATTTATTTGTTGAATGTTTTGTATTCTAGTAGCATATCTATTAGCTTTTCAAATTGCCTCTTATCTACTGCACTACAATTATTCTCTTTTTTTATATGTATAATTACAACCTCAATCTCCTATTCGTTCTTTCCATTCTACGAAAGGAAAGTTGAAGTCACCAGATAGGAGAATAGTCCAGTCCTTGTGATTTCTACATATATCATCCAATTTTTCAATTATTAAGTCAAACTCTTTAGTATTAGGAGGTCTATATATTACTATGTTCATCAATTTTTCTGATTCAAATTCTACGCTATTAGTTCACATTCTGAGTTACTATATTTCTCATATATTTTTCTTGTTTTTTGTCTTTCCCATATATTGCGGTTCCCCCTTGATTCCTATTTTTTCTATCTGATCTATAAGTTTGGAACCCTTTTATTTGATCATCATTCCCAGTCTCTTGGGAATACCAGGTTTCACTTATATTCATTATATCTATTTTCTTTTCATTTTGGGTTAGTTCTTCAAGTACTTAAGTCTCTATTTTTCTTTTTGAGTTACTCGTAACTAAACCCTGCGCATTCATCACTATGATGGTTTGCGTGTTTTCTCCTTCATTTAATATTGGTAGTAATAAGGATTTTCCATGTCTCTTTCCTGTTCTGGTATGTTGTTCTTTTTTTCATTTCCAGAAATTCTGACATTAAAAAATCCAACTTTTCCATAATATTTGATCTTCCTTCATCATAATTATTCATTTTGTGTCTGAATCTGCAATTTTCTCCGTTTCTGCAATATCCTCTTGCATAATAAATACAGTTATTATCTCTTGAGTAGAATTTCGGAGCTGATGCTTTGAAATTTTTGCTGACACCTCTGCATATCTCATTGGTGGTTTGCTTTTCTCTTTTACCTGATATTCTTGATTTCTCTCTTTATTTGTTTCTTTCTTATTTTGGATTTTATTACTTGGTTGGTTATTTATTTGATTATGATTCATGGCTACAGGGTGCATATATTTGCATTTTTTGTCGAACTCTACATCCTTTTCCTTCTTTTAGGTTTTTACATATTTTTGGATGCAGATCTCTGCAATCATCCCCATATCCATCTAAGTATGCACATTTACCATATATTTCATAGTTTTTTGACTATCTTAGGATGTTTGTAGTAACATCTTTCTCCAAATCTGCAATTCCCTCTTTTCAAAAGGTTGCAGATTTTGTCTTTCTTGTCTATTTTTTCCTCTTTCCCGTCATTGTGTAGATCTGGGTAGAGCCTCTTCGGGATTTGCTTTTCTGTTGTCATATCGTAATTTATTTCTTCGTAGGTATGCTGCTTTATTGCCTCATATGTAGTATCAATGAGTATCTCTGCATCCATACTTTTATCTTGTTCTTTGTTTTCCTTATTTTTTTCTGTCATTTCATTTTTGTTTACTTCTCTTCCGTTTTCCTCTTCTTCTTTTTCTTCTTCTTCTTCCTCTTCCTCTTCTTCTTCATCCTCAACTATTTGTACATTCAATCTTGATTTAATAACATTGTCTATCCATGATAGACATGTTGAACAAAAAATTCTTGTATCTTTTCTCAAATCTTGTATTACCTCAGCACACTGTGGATGGGTCGGAATGTTGCATGCAGCACATTTTCTGATTAGGTTTTGTGGATTGACTATGCTATACCAAACCTTACACAGTTTGCATGCTTTTGGCATTCTTTTTCCTAATGCATCAATTAGGATATTCAAAAGATTCACCTTATTCATTTTCTTTGTCGGAATATGTTGGTTTATGTATATTTTCTTTATGAGTCTCTTGACCACTTGGATTTTATTTGGAACTTCTTCAATTATTTTCAAGATGTTTTCATTAGATTTGTTCCAGTTTGAAGGATTATATCCTTCTAATATATCTATGAATGCTTTTGTATCTTTTTGGTTAGGACTGTTGCTGATTTCATAGATGAGAAATGCCAGTTCCCTTCCTGCTACCTCATCGTATTGCGAATCTGCTAAACACGCCAAATTACGCCACCTCTTCCCGCAGTTGGAACTTACTGCCATCTTGTTCTGATTTATAGTATTACACTTGATAAACTAACTTAGAAGACGCTTTATCCTACTATTTTCACACTAATCTTATCACCGATAGTTCACGAACACTTCTAGATATTTCTCAAATTCTAGTCGTATGTTAAACTTGTGATATCTGTTGATTAATCTGACTTCACGCGGGTACGTCTCACCAAGCAAGATGGCTACTACGAGAGAGAGGATCCAAGGGAAAGGGGCCAAGGGAAGCGGTTAAAGGGATCCAAGGGAAAGGGCAGAAGCTCGGTTAGGAATCCAAGGGAAAGGGCCAAGGAAAGGGTTAAGGATCAAGGGAATAAGGGCAGAAGCTGGTTAGGATCCAAAGGAAAGGGCAGGGAAGCTAGGCTAGGATCCAAGGGAAGGGCATTGAAGCTGGCTAGGAATCCAAGGGAAAAGGGCAGGGAAGAGGCTAGGATCCAAGGGAAGAAGGGCAGGAAGCTGGCTAGGATCCGTTGGAAAGGCAGAAGCTGGGTAGGATCAAGGGAAGGGCAGGAAGCTGGTTAGGATCCGTTGGAAAGGGCAGGAAGCTGGTTAGGATCAAGGGAAAGGGCAGGAAGTGGTGTAGGATCCGTGGAAAGGCAGTGAAGCTGGTTAGGATTCCAAGGGAAAGGGCAGGAAAGCTGGTTAGGACCAAGGGAAAGGGGCAGGAAGCCTGGTTAGGATCCAAGGAAAGGGCAGAAGCTGGCTTAGGGATCCAAGGGAAAGGGCAGGAAGCTGGCTTAGGATCCAAGGGAAAGGGCAGGAAGCTGGCTTTAGGATCCAAGGGAAAATAGGGCAGGGAAAGCTGGTTAGGATCCGTTGGGAAAGGGCAGGAAGGGTTAGGATCCACAGGAAAGGGCAGGAAGATGGTTTAGGATCCAACGGGAAAGGGCTAGGAAGCTGGTTCTAGGATCCGTTAGGAAAAAAAAAGGGGGGGGGGCCCCAGGAAGCTGGGTTAGGGTGATCCAACGGGAAAGGGGCAGGAAGCTGGTTAGGAATCCAAGGGAAAGGGCAGGAAGCTTGTTAGATCCGTTGGAAAGGGCAGGAAGCTGGGCTTAGGATCAAGGGAAAGGGCAGGAAGCTGGCTTAGGATCCCGTTGGAAAAGGGCAGGAAAGCCTGGGTTTTAGGATCCAAGGGAAAGGGCAGGAAAGGTTGGTTAGGATCCGTTGGGAAAGGGCAGGGAAGCTGGTTAGGATCCAGGTTGGTGGGCAGGAAGCTGGTTAGGGATCCACGGGAAAGGGCAAGGAAAGCTTGGTTAGGATCCAAGGGAAAGGGGTGGCAGGAAGCTTGGTTTTAGGATCCGACGGGAAAGGGGCAAGGAAGGCTGGTTAGGAATCAAAAGGGAAAGGGCAGGAAGGCTGGTTAGGGATCCGTAGGTAAAGGGGCAGGAAGCTGGCTTAGGATCCAGGGTTGGAAAGGGCAGGAAGCTTGGTCTAGGATCCGGATGGAAAGGGCAGGGTGAAGCTTGGTTAGGATCCAGGAAATCCAGGAAGGAATGGTTCGGAGTCCGCGGGAAAGGCAAGGAAGCTGGTTAGGATCCGCGGGAAAGGGCAGGAAGCTGGTTAGGATCCGCGGGAAAGGGCAGGAAGCTGGTTAGGATCCGCGGGAAAGGGCAGGAAGCTGGTTAGGATCCGCGGGAAAGGGCAGGGAAGCTGGTTGTAGGATCCAAGGGAAAGGGCAGGAAGGCTGGTTAGGATCCAAAGGGGAAAGGGCAAAGGGCGGAAGGAAGTTTCTTTGGGTTAGGATCCGTTGGGAAAGGGCAGGGAAGCTGGTTAGGATCCGCGGGAAAGGGCCAGGAAGCTGGGTTTAGGATCCGCGGGAAAAGGGCAGGAAGCTTGGTTAGGATCCAAGGGCGGGAAAGGGCAAGGAAAGCTGGTTAGGCTCCAAGGGAAAGGGCAGGAAAGGCTGGTTAGGATACAAGGGAAAGGGCAGTAAGGGCTGGTTAAGGCTCAAGGGAAAGGGCAGGAAGCTTGGCTAGGAATCCAAGGGGAAAGGGGCAGGAAGCTTGGCTTAGGATCCAAAGGGCGGAAAGGGCAGGAAGCTTGGCTTAGGATCAAGGAAAGGGCCAAAGGAAAAGGAAGCTGGCTAGGATCGTTGGAAAGGGGCAGGAAGCTGGTTAGGATCCAAGGGAGAAGTGCAGGAAGCTGGTTAGGATCCGTGAAAAGGGCAAAGGGAAGCTGGTTAGGAATCCAAGGGAAAGGGCAGGAAGCTTGGTTAGGATCCGTTGGAAAGGGAGCGAGTGGTTTTTTAGGATCCAAAGGGAAAGGGCAAAGGGAAGCTGGATTAGGAATCCGTTGGAAAGGGCAGGAAGCTGGTTAGGATCCAAGGAAAGGGGCAGGAAGATGGTTAAAGGGATCCGTTGGGAAAGGGCAATGAAGTGGTAGGATCCAAGGGAAAGGGCAGGAAGCTGGGTTAGGATCCAGGGAGGGAAAGGGGCAGGGAAGTTGGTTAAGGATTCCAAGGAAAGGGCAGGAAGTTGGTTAGGATCCGAGGGAAAGGGCAGGAAGTTGGCTAGGATCCAAGGGAAAGGGCAGGAAGTTGGTTAGGATCCGAGGGAAAGGGCAGGAAGCTGGCTAGGATCCAAGGGAAAGGGCAGAGTTGGCGAGGATCCGAGGAGGAGGAACAAGGGCACCAGGCCCAGGGACGCAGCCAAGGAGGACCCGGACCAGGCAGGGATTCAGGAAGACAGCCAGGAAGTTGGCAGGATCCGAGGGAAAGGGCAGGAGCTGGTAGGATCGAGGGAAAGGGCAGGAAGCCGGCTAGGATCCGAGGGAAAGGGCAGGAAGCTGGTTAGGATCCGAGGGAAAGGGAAGGGAAGTGGTTAGGATCCAAAGGGAGAGGGCAGGAAGTATGGTTGTAGGATCCAAGGGAAAGGGCAGGAAGCTGGTTTAGGATCCGAGGGATAAGGGCAGGAAGCTGGTTAGGATCCAAGGGAAAGGGCAGGAAGCTGGTTAGGATCCAAGGGAAAGGGCAGGAAGTTGGTTAGGATCCGAGGGAAAGGGCAGGAAGCTGGTTAGGATCCAAGGGAAAGGGCAGGAAGCTGGTTAGGATCCAAGGGAAAGGGCAGGAAGCTGGTTAGGATCCAAGGGAAAGGGCAGGAAGCTGGTTAGGATCCAAGGGAAAGGGCAGGAAGACGGTTAGGATCCGAGGGAAAGGCTAGGAAGCTGGTTAGGATCAAGGGAAAGGGCAGGAAGTTGGTAGATCCAAGGGAAAGGGAGGAAGCTGGTTAGGATCAAGGAAAGGGCAGGAAGCTGGTTAGGATCCAAGGGAAAGGGCCGGAAGCTGGCTAGGACCAGGGAAAGGGCAGGAAGTGGTTAGGATTCCAAGGGAAAGGGCAGAAGCTGGCTAGGATCCAAGAGAAAGGGGCAGGAAGTTGGTTAGGATCCGAGGAAATGGCAGGAGCTGGTAGGATTCCAGGGAAAGGGCAGAAGTTGGTTAGGTCCGTTGGAAAGGCAGGAAAAGCTGGCTTGGATCCAAGGGAAAGGGCAGGAAGTCTGGCTAGGATCCAGGAAAGGGCAGGAAGTTGGTTAGGATCCAAGGGGAAAAGGGCAGGAAAGACGGTTAGGATCTGCGGGAAAGGGGAAAGGAAGGAATCTGTGTAGGATCCGCGGGAAAAGGGCAGGAAAGTTGGTTAGGATCCAAGGAAAAGGGGCAGGAAGCTGGTAGGATCCAGGGAAAGGGAGGGCAGAAGTTGGGGGGGTTAGGATCCGAGGGAAAGGGCAGGAAGCTGGTTAGGATCCGCGGGAACGAGCAGGAAGTTGGACAGGTAGGGGACAGGTACACTGAAGCAGACGTCGGAAGTTAGGCGGCTGGTTTGTTTTCTGTTCTCTGAACTTACACAAATTCGGATGTTTCTATTTGCGGGAAGAAAAGTTTAAAGCTATTTACGTCCTCGTGGGAACAGAGGAAGAAGTAATGTAGTTACAACCTTCAGAAAGGGTTAGAGAACAAGGATGTACGAGGCTTCAGGAAAGGGAACAAGGGATAAATGCAGTAAATAAAAACTGAAAACATAAGTACACTAGAGGAGCAAATAACTTAAGAGATGAAAGTGAGGCAACGTCTGCAGTAGTAAAAAAAAACCAGGCTCATAGAAAAAAAAAAGAAACACGAAGAACGGGAAATGGAAATAAGTAAGGAAACGAGCCACAGACAAATAATCAAGTTCGTATGACCAACACGGTGTGAAAAAAACATATTCGAAATACAAAAGAAGAATGGATTAGACAAAATCAATGTAAAAAAAATGCTAATAACAGTTATGGAGAATAAGAGAACCATTAGGATGGAAAGATAGAACTCTTATTAAAATGATGCACAGGAGTGTAAGAAAGTCGAAAACTATATGACTTATTCGGACTAACTCTTTGTCGGCCAACAAAGTTGAAACCTACAAACCCCAGGCTCACTCAGAGAGAGAGAGAGAGAGAGAGAGAGAGAGAGAGAGAGAGAGAGAGAGAGAGAGAGAGAGAGAGAGAGAGAGAGAGAGAGAGAGAGAGAGAGAGAGAGACTGTAACAGTTCCTGACAGTTCGTAAATCTAAAGAGGCCGACGCGCAAGAGGCTCTACCTACTCTGAAGAGCTCTTTGGAAGCTCAAACTTCCTGGAAACTTTCGCCTGGAAAGTTAGAGCAAAGCGTCCCTCTCTCACCAATACCGTCGTCATCAGAAGTCTCAACGAGCCCCCTTCCCCAATCCCCGGGATCCCATCGGCAGCACCCAATCCAGAGAAAAATATGTTCTGCTAACCACTTCAAGATTTATTCGCGCTGACCACCCCCAGTTCTACCACTACCATCATCATCGTCGTCGTCATCATTGCTCTTTACATCTGGTGACACTCGTTATGTCTATTTAGCACTTTTTCTGTTTGTGTGCCCTTTTTGTTTACATCTTTAATTACTGACCATTCGTCCCTTTTCACTTATGACCGTGACATCAAGATGCAGTTCTATAATACAGTCTCCAAATCTGCTGGTCCTATCCATTACCATCAAATACTTTCACACACTACTTTCAATGCAACAAATATGCTCAGAAACCACACAACTCCATGAAAGCAGATCAACCTACACTCACAACACAAAAAGTTATTAATGTTTCCCATAATCTATTCTTAAGTTGCCCTTCATGTGGGCGACCTTTGGTTAAATTTTCGTAGGAATTCACACAAACTTCCGTGTAATCCTGCTTACGAATATGTTAACGTACAGACAAACAAATAGAACCAAACACATAACCCCCTTGGCGGACGTAATTTCTAATTTAAAACCAATATAGGAATGATGCTCCTTAATATATTAGTTACTATTGGCTATTTGGCTAACCCTTCCATTCCCAAATCCATCCTAAAGAGAATGCACACTATTAACGTCGTTTCCTTTTAAGGTACCAAACCTCAGAAACTAGCAACAAACGTGAGCGGTTCGGTGCTAGTAGCAATGGCAATGTGTAAATGAGCCTGGAAAGGCAATAGATTGTAGTGTGTTGGTCTCTTACCGCAAGCAACAGTGGCTCGTACTGAATTAGCTATTGGTCTCAAATCCCATCCATTACAGAGTATCATGTGGGACGACGTGAGGTGATTTTCAGTGCATGACGGTTGAACCATAATGCTTTGCGCCTCTCAACGAAAAACAAGTCCTCTTCAATATGTTTTCTTCATTTTATAAGAAATACTGAATAACTTTGCTGTTCACTATCAGATCATCAAACCAATCATAAATCAAATCATATCTGTAAAAACGATTTTCCTTCCCAAAAACATACGTGAAAAACGTCATAATAGCTTCACTAAATATTTTCCAACTTCCAAAATTGTAGTGGAAGGAGGGAACTTTCGTGACTATTTAGATTCTAAGTTCAGTATTGTTAAGCTCTTCATATCTACTGCAGAGTCCAATAGAGCAAGCAAATCTTACGAACTTTTCAAGACCGACCCCGATGGAGAGAGAAAAAAAGGACGAACAAAAGAGTGGAGCTCAAAGTCGAAGGTCGTGATGGATTCTTTTGTTTCAATTTCTTTAGCGTAAATGATTTTAGCAATATTCTGCAGGGTAACTGTAATGAGAATATAATGACAAAATATAACAAATAAGATCAATCGGAACTTGAGTGAATGTACGTATATTCATAAAATTCAAAATGATTTCGGTGGAAAAACTTGTAGCTTTTAGAGTTTTCCAAATTTAAAACTCCGTCTCTTTGCAGAAACTTTTCCATTTAAATGGAGTCATTTCCGGTGCAAACGAAAAATATTTCACGACATTTTCAATGCAAATTTTTCTTTTTCATTTCCGGACTTTTGGGAGACAGTCCATTCGAATTTCATTCTGAAGTTCTGGTTCTATGTTGCGCTCTCGAGGCTCAAGTATGTTGCGATATCTTCACCTATTTTTTAAACTTTGTTGTGTGCATTTTCACAATACTTGAAAAACAATTCAAAGTTTGACATAATGAGCTAGAATTCAAATTAAGCCAACTACCAATTTTTAAATCAATATTCGTTTACCTCTTCTTATTATGATTCCACCGGTTTTGCTTTTTATCCCCGTTACATTGTTTAATGTTAAGAGAGAAATCAAATAAAAACAATAGAGAGAGAGAGAGAGAGAGAGAGAGAGAGAGAGAGAGAGAGAGAGAGAACTCTGGGCTCTACAAGGCGGATGGTATGCAAGGGCCCTGGTGTTACAAAGACAATAACATTGGTTAGATTATTGATTGTAGGCACTAGTACCGTTGACCCAGAGCTGTAATATTGAAGGATCTAAAGGTGCTCTGACTCCTATTGTTGGCTCAGGAGGATTTGCTTAGTGAGAGCAGAGAAGGGGGTGCAGAGGAGGAGAAGTTAGGACTGAAAGATTTCCACATAAGATTCCTTCGAGGAGAGAGTACTGATCAATCACGACTAGTCTTTTCTCTCTCTCTCTCTCTCTCTCATACACACACACTAGCTGCAACTCAGTACAGTCGAAAAACCATCAGCTATAACCAAATTCAATGGCCCGCTGACAAACTCTCGTGCAATAAAAGGAATGACAAAAGGGTGTCGGCTAGCTTGCGAATTTAACTGTACGACCAAAGTCAACAAAGGGAGTTAAAACTCCAGATTTGACTAGAGAAAGACATTGAAACTGAAACACTTATTTTCTCCGTCAAAGTTGAATTAGAGGTATGCGAAAATGCGTGAGACACACGAATGAATAAATGAATGAATGAATGAATGAATAAAAATTTGTCCCGGGAAGACTATTCAGGACGATGATAGCAACGTACATTGGGGATATGAATGTTTTATTATCCACCTCATGACTCTCACTTTATCAAGAGATAGTCAAATGCAGACAAATGTTAACAAAAATGGAAACATTTCTTTTGCCAATAAATTTTGCAGCGTTAAGTTCATTCTTACTGATTTGCTTAAACATTTTAATTTTCTGTAAAAGAAAACTATTGAGATGTCTTTTTGTCTGCCCGTCCGCCCTCAGATCTTAAAAACTACTGAGGCTAGAGGGCTGCAAATTGGTATGTTGATCATCCACCCTCAAATCAAACATACCAAATTGAAGCCCTCTGGCCTCAGTAGCTTCTGTTTTAAGGTTAAAGTTAGCCATAATCGTGACTCTGGGACCGCTAAAGGTGCCAACAACACAGGACACTACCAGGCTGTGGCTCAAAGTTTCATGGGTCACAGCTGAGTGTTTCATGGGCCGTGGCTGAGAGTTTGAAACAGCATTACTCTGTACAGAAAACTCGGCTGCGCCGAAGAAACTTCGGCTTTTTTTTTTTTTTTTTTTTTTTTTTTACTTGTTTCTTCATCTTCGGAGGCAGGTACAGGTGGGACCATAACAACTGTTGTTCCACTTGCAAGTAGAAATATTTTTGAATTTGGAGGAAAGGGCACTGAATTTTTTGGGTCGTAATTTTAGCTTATTAAGTCATTCAGTATCCAATTTCTGCAAAAGAAGAAAAAAAATGTTTTTTTCCTTCATTTTCTAAGAATTACTGCCTCGTTTACATTTGCATATTTACCTTAGAGTGCATTTTCTTAGTGGCTATTAAAATACTTTACATTTTACAATCTCCGTTCTCTCTTTTTTACTTCGTTATCATCAGTGGGTTTTTTATTTTTTGCGTTATCCGAGGAGGAAAGGATTTTATTTCAGTAACAGTGTTTTCAAAATTTGAACACTGACCTCTTTCAGCCACTCCCAAGCAAACATAAAAAAAAAAATTCAATGTTATCCTTTTACGCAAAATTACGTATTTAGTGTTGCATCAATTGAAAATTTTTTAAAGAATTATCTTTGCTCTTTTCACAGTTCCTGCCTGGAATCTAATCTTCAAGAGAATAATTTACTTCATACGTATATTTCAGGAATCCTAACATTTGGAGGAATTTCTTTACAAAAATATGTCAGTAGGAGCTTTACTTCGAAGTTCAAGTAAGATGGTGTCAAAAGAAAAAGGAATGATGAAGAGACTTGAAGAAATTTAGAGCAATGGAAATAATTATTCTACAATTAAAGTTCATGGAGGTAAACTCTCTCTCTCTCTCTCTCTCTCTCTCTCTCTCTCTCTCTCTCTCACTAACAGTTCACATCCTCACATCTAATACAAGATTTTACCATTATGAAGACTTCTCTGCCTCTCTCTCAGTATGTCTACCTTTGCGAGAGAGAGAGAGAGAGAGAGAGAGAGAGAGAGAGAGAGAGAGAGAGAGAGAGAGAGAGAGAGAGACTCAAAGCAATTTTCATTTACTAATATCCTCTTTGTCATAAACAATCTGCAAAGGAGAAAAAGACGCTGAAACCCTTTGCAATTCTCCGAATTCTTCGGCAAACCAGCGGCAATATGAAGTGATTAAAATAATCTTTTCTCCTCTTTTGTTGTTCAATATGAAACTTGTGTTGCAAGAGTCCGCTCTCAACTGTTCAAATAAAGCAATATTGCACGCCAAGAGAGTTCGCTTCTCATACGATGCAGCAAATGCATTTTTTAACCATTTTATTTTGAGCAATATTGCCTTCGTAGCCCGAGGCTCATATTGTCTAGGCTTTCGCTGCTGGCGCGGGAAGACTCGGCTGCTGGCAGTGGCTGGAGACCGATAATCACTCTAGAGATATTTTACAAAGGTTTAATATTTTACAAAGGTTTATATACTTCTGTTTGGAAATTTATATATATAATGTGTTTGCGTGTGCGTGTGTGTGTAACTGAATCATGAAAATATGGAGCGAGAGGAAAACATAAATAAAGACAAATTCACGAAGGAAATTGAAACAATGGAGTATCGCTGCGGTACTCCACTGTTTCACCTTCCTTATTGGATTTTGTCTTTATTTAGATTTGTATATATGACGCAGACACACACACACACACACACACACACACATATATATATATATATATATACATATATATATATATAATATATATATATATATATTTATATATAGTATGTATATATATATATATATATATATATATATCTATATATTATATATCTGTCATATATATATCTAGAGAGAGAGAGAGAGAGAGAGCGAGAGAGAGAGAGAGAGACTCGTCGACGCCATGGCTAGCTGCTTGTCATTCAGAAGGAGACGCTGGCCGCCGTTTAGTGGAATTTGATAGACTCTTATTAACATCCGATATGGATAGTGGCTATTAAACGGTTATTTCGCTTTCCTCCTCCTCCTCCGAATCTCATGGCCCCTCCCCGCCACCGGTCCCTCCAAATTCCCCCTCCCACGGACGCATCCTCCAACAAGGAGAGGGAAAATCCTTCTATATGCTGGACTATGTTGAGATTCCTCAATGACGGACAAACGACAAATCCCTATAGATTCATTCAATTGTTTGCCTTTATATCCCTCTACAGACTGGAATAATTGCAATCAATTGTCAAATGTGGCCATTTTCCATGCATAATAATCAATCGCTTGCCAATATGCTGCATTATAAATTTAGTGGAAGTTTAGTCATTTTACGTTGCCTAAAAACTGCCAAATGTCATTTGACTATAGTTAGAAAGTTAAGGGCATTTCTTGTCAAGTCTATTTATGAAGTTTAACTTGGAAGATTCATAGAGAAATTTGGTCTGAAAAAATAATAATGATAATAATCTATTAAAAAGAATGATAGCTTCAGTAGGTCTGATTTTATACAAAGTCTCTCTATTTCTTCTCAGTAGTGAAAAGAATTGAAAAGATTTTTTATAAAATTAACTGCACTAATCCTGCCATTCTTTTTAAGTAGACATGCTTAAAAGAGGGGCTACTTCCTTAATTGATTAATTAATAATAATAATAACAGAAATAATAATAATAATAATAATAATAATAATAACAATAAGAAAAGAGGCAACAAAATCAACCATCTGATGTTCATGGACGACATCAAGCTGTATGGTAAGAGCATCAAGGAAATAGATACCCTAATCCAGACTGTAAGGATTGTATCTGGGGACATCAGAATGGAGTTTGGAATAGAAAAATGCTCCTTAGTCAACATACAAAAAGGCAAAGTAACGAGAACTGAAGGATAAAGCTACCAGATGGGAGCAACATCAAACACATAGATGAGACAGGATACAAATACCTGGGAATAATGGAAGGAGGAGATATAAAACACAAGAGATGAAGGACACGATCAGGAAAGAATATATGCAGAGACTCAAGGCGATACTCAAGTCAAAACTCAACGCCGGAAGGAAATATGATAAAAGCCATAAACACATGGGCAGTGCCAGTAATCAGATACAGCGCAGGAATAGTGGAATGGACGAAGGCAGAACTCCGCAGCATAGATCAGAAAACCAGGAAACAAATGACAATACACAAAGCACTACACCCAAGAGCAAATACGGACAGACAATACATAACACGAAAGGAAGGAGGGAGAGGACTACTAAGTATAGAGGACTGCGTCAACATCAAGAACAGAGCACTGGGGCAATATCTGAAAACCAGTGAAGACGAGTGGCTAAAGAGTGCATGGGAAGAAGGACTAATAAAAGTAGACGAAGACCCAGAAATATACAGAGACAGGAGAAAGACAGAAAGAACAGAGGACTGGCACAACAAACCAATGCACGGACAATACATGAGACAGACTAAAGAACTAGCCAGCGATGACAATTGGCAATGGCTACAGAGGGGAGAGCTAAAGAAGGAAACTGAAGGAATGATAACAGCGGCACAAGATCAGGCCCTAAGAACCAGATATGTTCAAAGTACGATAGACGGAAATAACATCTCTCCCATATGTAGGAAGTGCAATACGAAAAATGAAACCATAAACCACATAGCAAGTGAATGCCCGGCACTTGCACAGAACCAGTACAAAAAGAGGCATGATTCAGTGGCAAAAGCCCTCCACTGGAGCCTGTGTAAGAAACATCAGCTACCTTGCAGTAATAAGTGGTACGAGCACCAACCTGAGGGAGTGATAGAAAACGATCAGGCAAAGATCCTCTGGGACTATGGTATCAGAACGGATAGGGTGATACGTGCAAATAGACCAGACGTGACGTTGATTGACAAAGTCAAGAAGAAAGTATCACTCATTGATGTTGCAATACCATGGGACACCAGAGTTGAAGAGAAAGAGAGGGAAAAATAGATAAGTATCAAGATCTGAAAATAGAAATAAGAAGGATATGGGATATGCCAGTGGAAATCGTACCATAATCATAGGAGCACTAGGCACGATCCAAGATCCCTGAAAAGGAATCTAGAAAAACTAGAGGCTGAAGTAGCTCCAGGTTCTCATGCAGAAGAGTGTGATCCTAGAAACGGCACACATAGTAAGAAAAGTGATGGACTCCTAAGGAGGCAGGATGCAACCCGGAACCCCACACTATAAAATACCACCCAGTCGAATTGGAGGACTGTGATAGAGCAAAAAAAAAAAAAAAAAAAAAAAAAAAAACAATAATAATAATAATAATAATAATAATAATAATAATAATAATAATAATAATAATAATAATGTGGCGCCGTGGCAGAGTGGGTTAGGTCGTCAATGGAATGGTTAAGTAACATTGGGGCTGGTCAGTCGCTGGATGGGTGAACGCTCTCCTCGGAGTTTATTTGTTTGTATGGTGTTTTTACGTTGCATGGAACCAGTGGTTATACAGCAACGTGACTTCCGAACCACGTCGAGAGGAACTTTTATCACCAGAAATACACATCTCTTACTCCTCAATGGAATGGCCGAGAATCGAAACCGCGACCACCGAGGTGGGACGCTAATACCATACCAACCACGCCGCTGAGGCGCTGTCCTCTGCGTTGATTCCTTGGGAAAGTTTCTTTACCATAATTTCCTCAGTCTACTCAGCTGTAAATGGGTACCTATCCCTGATGGGGTAGGGTCCAGCTATGGGTTAAATAGCAAAACTCAGCAATGATGGAAAGAAATGAAGGATTAAACGACAATGACGTCAATGGAACCTCTGGCAACAGAGGAGCTTAGTCCGGCAGCCAGTTGAAGGGGAAAACGGTCAGGTACTTGGAGGTCGTCATCCAACAACTGACCACCACAATGACAGAAACCAACAGCCAGAGAGTGGAGCTACAGAAGCAAACTAGAGGAAGAAATGGACAAGAGAAGAAAATAAGGAAATATGGAGATGCTACATCAGAAGCAACCCGACAAGAGAGGATATAGAAGAAGGTTAGTCAGCACCTGGAATGAGAGGAATAGCACCCCCCAAACAGAGCAGAGGCTGGCAGACCAAGTAAGGAACGTATAAAAAAAGAACTGGCACTCCCCAACAGAAAGAGAGGAACTGGAAGGGAAATGACACACGACAACAAATTACAAGAAGACGAACTGAGAGTCGATGCCACAGAAGACGACAGGGATTATGAGGTATCAAACAACAACACACGAAGAAACACCGACGAAGTAACATAGAGGACGGAATGGATAGAAAAGATTAGACAATGGATGGAGCCAGATACAGAGAGAACAAAGATCCCCTCCATGAAAGCCTACAACACCAAGAAATTAAGGAAGAAAACAAATCAATGAAATAATGGGAATAATACACACCACCAGCATCACAGAAACAAATAACTTGGCATATGCAGGAGCAAGATTAGTAGCAGAACTGATGGTGATACGAACACCAACACCACCAACACAACCAACCCAACAGCAACCTCCTTGGTAAAGGTGCCTGTTCATGGTGATGAGATCTGACTTGAGTAAACTGAAAGAGATGGCAGAAAAAAGGCTAAGAAGCAAGAAAACAAGGGAGGAACTCAACGAGAAATACAAAATACAAGAGAGGGGACTAAACAACACAATAGAAGATGTAAAACAGAGGCTTAAGGTCAAAGCATATAAGATCCAACGGTACATTAACAGGAATAAGGGATAACAACAGAACAAACTATTCGGCACCAACTATACAGCCAAATAAGAGGGGAATATAACCACCAAGAAATCCCTGAAGCCGAACCAAGTAAGAGACTCTGGAACAATCCGGTACCACACAATGTGCAACATGGCTCCAGGAAGTCAAGGAAGAAGAAACAGGGAGAATAAAACAAAGATTCAAAGAGATCTCAACAGGCACAGTCAGACACCAACTAAAGAAAATGCCAAACTGGAAAGCCCCAGGTCCCGATGAAGTCCATGGATACTGGCACAAAAACTTCAAGGCCCTACACCTACAAATAGCAGAACAACTCCAGCATTGTACAGTGGTACCTCAGGATATGAAATTAATCCGTTCCGAGGCGGCCTTCGTAACCTGAGTTTTTCGTATCTTAAACCCCATTTTACATGTTAATTGCCTAATTCGTTCCAAGCCCTACAAAAACACCCCAGTAAATTTTATAATAAAGCTAAATTAACCAATAAACAATGAAATACAACAATTTGGACCATTCAATACCTAACTTAAACTACATATACCACTAATATATACTACATACCTGTAAATAAAGTGCATTAGTGTACATGGTATACAAGAAATACTGTACGTACATACGTACGTATGTAGGAAAATGTGGAACCTTACCTTTCGAGTGAGGCGATCTCTGAAAGTCGCGACAGAGGAAGAGGACAAATGGCATAAAACTTGTACACTTAACTTTACGAAACACATTAAAAAATGTCAGGAATTATTAACACTAAACTTTACGAAACACATTAACAATTGGCACAAAACGTTAACACTTAACTTTACAAAAAACTTAAAATTAAATTTCTTTTTTTTTTCTTTTTTGATTTTTACATTTTTTTTACTTTTTTATACTTTACGTTTTTTTTTTACAAAATTTCAATTTCTTCACCACTTTCAACTTTCTGTTTTTTTGAAGTATCACTTGGATCTTCCTGTTTGCTTACTCCTACTAAAGGCCTCTTTAAAAAATAACTATCCAAGGAAGATTGCTTCCGCCTGCTTCTCAAAATGTTCCTGAAACGACTCAGGCAAACGTCATCGAACTGCGCAAGCATACGACCTGTGTAAGCCTTTTCGGGGTGTCTCTTTTCTACAAATGATTGCACCTTATGAAAAGCAGCTAGAGCATCCTTAATTTCTGCCGTTGTCATAGGGTCGTCCTCCTCCTCCTCGCTGCTATGAGATAACTCTTCTTCAACGACGTTATGTTGCATGGCCTCCAACTCCTTCAGGTCATCCGTCGTAAGCTCCTCTTGGTGCTCCTTGAAAAGGTCATTGATGTTGTCCTCATCGACGACTAGCCCCATGGACTTGCCAGGTGCAATGATCTCATCAAGATCTGGTTGGGAAACAGTTTCAGGTTCATCAACTGTTTCTGAATCTGCACCAGCTTCATCCACGTCGAATCCCTCGAAGACTCGGGCAGATACGGCATCAGGCCAGAGTTTCCTCCACGAAGAATTCAAGTTTCGCCTCAAAACCTCCTGCCAAGCTTGATCGATGAGTCGGATGCATATTACGATGTCGAAATGCTCCTTCCAAAATTCACGCAAGGTGAGGTTTGTGGTATCGGTGATGTCGAAACATCTCTTAAAAAGATGTTTCGTATACAGCTTCTTGGAGTTCGATATCACTTGCTGGTCCATGGGCTGGAGGAGAGGGGTGGTGTTAGGCGAAAGATAAAGAACCTTGATGAAAGAATACTCTGCTAGGATATCTTCCTCGAGGCCAGGAGGGTGAGCAGGGGCATTGTCCAACAACAGCAGACATTTCAGAGGGAGGTGCTTCTCTTCCAAGAATTTCTTCACTGCCGGGCCGAAACACAGATTTACCCACTGGGTGAACAAAAGTCTCGTTACCCAAGCTTTCATATTAGCCCTCCACATCAGTGGTAGCTTCTCCTTTAGCACTTTGTGGGCCTTGAAGGCTCAAGGAGTCTCCGAATGATAGACAAGTAGGGGCTTCACCTTGCAATCCCCACTGGCGTTCGAACAAAGTGCAAGCGTAAGCCTGTCTTTCATAGGCTTATGCCCAGGTAGCTTCTTCTCTTCCTCCGTGATGTATGTCCGAATAGGTATTTTTTTCCAAAAAAGGCCAGTCTCATCACAGTTGAAGACTTGCTGAGAACTGTAGCCTTCACTGATCGCCATCTCGTCAAACTTCTTAATAAAGGCTTCGGCCGCTTTCCTGTCCGAGCTGGCCACCTACCCATGCTGCACCACCGAATGGATGCCAGTCCGTTTACGGAATTTTTCAAACCACCCACGAGAAGCATTGAAGTCTGGGGTTGGCATCAATGTCCCTTCTCCTCCGTTTTCTTCGGCCTGGGCAATCAAATCACCGAAATTAGCGCTGGCCTTGTGGCAGATTGCCGTCTCGGTTATCGTATCGCCAGCGATTTCTTTGTCTTTTATCCATGCAAGAAGCAGCCTCTCCATCTCATCGTGCACGTGGCTCCTCTTGTTGGGCAAAAATAGTCACGCCCTTGGAAGGTGTAGTTGCTTTGATGCCTTCCTTCTGCTTAAGAATGGTGCCTATCGTCGACAGATTTCGGCTGTATTCCTGAACGATCACACTCAACCGCATGCCAGCTTCATACTTTTTGATGATCTCCATCTTTGTCTCCATAGAAAGCATCCTCTTCTTTCCGTGAACTTCAGCAACTTTCTTGGGACCCATGACTATATTGTATGTTATTAAGTTATGTAGTATACTAATTAAGTTCTCACACAACACGATAAAGTAGTATAACAAAATCACTAACACGAATTTACGTTAACAAACGAAATTGTATATGTGAACGAATGAATGGGAGAAAGGGAAGATAGTGGCGAGTCTACTCAGTTGGCGGCGCACGAGTTTTAAAATTGTTCTTGGAGGTCCGGGCAAATCTCGGGACTTTACAGCAACAACCTTTTGTAACCTGAATTATTTTTGTATGTAGAGCCAAAAAAAATCTTCGTATTTGCTTTCGTAACTTGAATTTTTCGTAAGCTGGGACTTTCATATGTCGAGGTACCACTGTATCTCAAATCACCATGCACCCAAATGGATGACCACAGAAAGAACATCCTTAGTACAAAAAGACAAGAGTAAGGGAAATATAACCAGTAACTACAGGCCTATCACCTTCCTACCAATAATGTGGAATTTACTAACAGGTATCATCAGTGAAAGGCTATACAACTACCTAGTGGAGACAAACACCATCCCCCACCAACAGAAAGGCTGCAGAAGGAAGTGTAGGGGCACAAAAGACCAGCTCCTGATAGACAAAATGGTAATGAAGAACAGTAGGAGAAGGAAAACCAACCTAAGCTTGGCATGGATTGACTATAAGAAAGCCTTAAACATGATACGACACGCATGGCTAATAGAATGCCTGAAAATATATGGGGCAGAGGAAAACACCATCAGCTTACTCAAAAATACAATGAGCAACTGGAATACAATACTTACAAGCTCTGGAATAAGACTAGCAGAGGTTAATATCAGGAGGGATCTTCCAGGGCGACTCACTGTCCCCATTACTCTTTGTAGTAGCCATGATTTTAATGACAAAAGTACTGCAGAAGATGGATGCTTGGTACCAACTCAAAGAAAAGAGGCAACAGAATTAACCATCTGATGTTCATGGACGACATCAAGCTGTGTGGTAAGAGCATCAAGGAAATAGATACCTTAATACAGACTGTAAGTAATGTATCTGGGGACATCAAGATGGAGTTTGGAATAGAAAAACGTGCCTTAGTCAACATACAAAAGGGCAAAGTAACAAGGACTGAAGGGATAAAGCTACCAGATGGGAGCAACATCAAACACATAGATGAGACGGGATACAAATACTGGGAATAATGGAAGGAGGGGATATAAAACACCAAGAGATGAAGGACACGATCAGGAAAGAAAATAGGCAGAGACTAAAGGTGATACTCTAGTCAAAACTCAATGCCGGAAATATGATAAAAGCCATAAACACATAGTCAGTGCCAGTAATCAGATACAGTGCAAATACAGACAGACTATACATAACACGAAAGGAAGGAGGGAGAGGACTACTAAGTATAGAGGACTGCATCAACATAGAAAATAGAGCACTGGGGCAATATCTGAAAACCAGTGAAGACGAGTGGCTAAAGAGTGCATGGGAAGAAGGACTGATAAAAGTAGACGAAGACCCACAAATATACAGAGACAGGACAATGACAAACAGAACAGAGGACTGGCATGAGACAGACTAAAGAACTAGCCAGCGATGACACATGGCAATGGCTACTGTGGGGAGAGCTAAAGAAGGAAACTGAAGGAATGATAACAGCATCACAAGATCAGGCCCTAAGAACCAGATATGTTCAAAGAACGATAGACGGAAATAACACCTCTCCCTTATGTAGGAAGTGCAATACGAAAAATGAAACCATAAACCACATAGCAAGCGAATGTCCGACACTTGCACAGAACCAGTACAAAAAGAGGCATGATTCAGTGGCAAAAGCCCTCCACTGGAGCCTGTGCAAGAAACATCAGTTACCTTGCAGTAATGAGTGGTATGAGCACCAACCTGAGGGAGTGATAGAAAACGATCAGGCAAAGATCCTCTGGGACTATGGTATCAGAACAGATAGGGTGATACGTGCAAATAGACCAGACATGACGTTGATTGACAAAGTCAAGAAGAAAGTATCACTCATTGATGTCGCAATACCATGGGACACCAGAGTTGAAGAGAAAGAGAGGAAAAAAATGGATAAGTATCAAGACCTGAAAATAGAAATAAGAAGGATATGAGATATACTAGTGGAAATTGTACCCATAATCATAGAAACACTAGGCACGACCCCAAGATCCCTGAAAAGGAATCTAGAAAAACTAGAGGCTGAAGCAGCTCCAGGACTCATGCAGGAGAGTGTGATCCTAGAAACGGCGCACATAAAGAAAAGTGATGGACTCCTAAGGAGGCAGGATGCAACCCGGAACCCTACACTATAAATACCACCCAGTCGAATTGGAGGACAGTAATAGAGCAAAAAAATAAATAAATAAATAAATAAATAATAATAATAATAATAATAATAATAATAATAATAATAATAATAATAATAATAATAATAATAATAATTTTTTTTGCTCTAATCACAGTCCTCCAATTCGACTGGGTGGTATTTATAGTGTGGGGTTCCGCGTTGCATCCAGCCTCCTTAGGAGTCCATCACTTTTCTTACTATGTGCGCCGTTTCTAGGATCACACTCTTCCGCATGAGTCCTGGAGCTACTTCAGCCTCTAGTTTTTCTAGATTCCTTTTCAGGGATCTTGGGATCGTGCCTAGTGCTCCTATGATTATGGGTACAATTTCCACTGGCATATTCCATATCCTTCTTATTTCTATTTTCAGATTCTGATACTTATCCATTTTTTCTCTCTCTTTCTCTTCAACTCTGGTGTCCCATGGTATTGCAACATCAATGAGTGATACTTTCTTCTTGACTTTGTCAATCAACGTCACGTTTGGTCTATTTGCACGTATCACCCTATCTGTTCTAATACCATAGTCCCAGAGGATCTTTGCCTGATCGTTTTCCATCACTCCCTCAGGTTGGTGCTCGTACCACTTATTACTGCAAGGTAGCTGATGTTTCTTGCACAAGCTTTTGCCACTGAATCATGCCTCTTTTTGTACTGGTTCTGTGCAAGTGCCGGGCATTCGCTTGCTATGTGGTTTATGGTTTAATTTTTCGTATTGCACTTCCTACATATGATTATTATTATTTTTTTTTTTTATTTATTTATTGATTTATTTTTTTTGCTCTAATCACAGTCCTCCAATTCGACTGGGTGGTATTTATAGTGTGGGGTTCCGGGTTGCATCCTGCCTCCTTAGGAGTCCATCACTTTTCTCACTATGTGTGCCGTTTCTAGGATCACATTCTTCTGCATGAGTCCTGGAGCTACTTCAGCCTCTAGTTTTTCTAGATTCCTTTTCATGGATCTTGGGATCGTGCCTAGTGCTCCTATGATTATGGGTACGATTTCCACTGGCATATCCCATATCCTTCTTATTTCTATTTTCAGATCTTGATACTTATCCATTTTTTCCCTCTCTTTCTCTTCAACTCTGGTGTCCCATGGTATTGCGACATCAATGAGTGATACTTTCTCCTTGACTTTGTCAATCAACGTCACGTCTGGTCTGTTTGCACGTATCACCCTATCCGTCCTGATACCATAGTCCCAGAGGATCTTTGCCTGATCATTTTCTATTACTCTCTCAGGTTGGTGCTCGTACCACTTATTACTGCAAGGTAGCTGATGTTTCTTGCACAGGCTCCAGTGGAGGGCTTTTGCCACTGAATCATGCCTCTTTTTGTACTGGTTCTGTGCAAGTGCCGGGCATTCGCTTGCTATGTGGTTTATGGTTTCATTTTTCGTATTGCACTTCCTACATATGGGAGAGATGTTATTTCTGTCTATCGTTTTTTGAATATCTGGTTCTTAGGGCCTGATCTTGTGCCGCTGTTATCATTCCTTCAGTTTCCTTCTTTAGCTCTCCCCTCTGTATCCATTGCCATGTGTCATCGCTGGCTAGTTCTTTAGTCTGTCTCATGCATTGTCCGTGCATTGGTTTGTTGTGCCAGTCCTCTGTTCTGTCTGTCATTCTCCTGTCTCTGTATATTTCCTGGTCTTCGTCTACTTTTATTAGTCCTTCTTCCCATGCACTCTTTAGCCACTCGTCTTCACTGGTTTTCAGATATTGCCCCAGTGCTCTGTTCTTGATGTTGACGCAGTCCTCTATACTTAGTAGTCCTCTCCCTCCTTCCTTTCGTGTTATGATAGTCTGTCCGTATTTGCTCTTGGGTGTAGTGCTTTGTGTATTGTCATATGTTTCCTGGTTTTCTGATCTATGCTGCGGAGTTCTGCCTTCGTCCATTCCACTATTCCTGCGCTGTATCTGATTACTGGCACTGCCCATGTGTTTTTATGCTTTTATCATATTTTCCGGCGTTGAGTTTTGACTTAAGTATCGCCTTGAGTCTCTGCATATATTCTTTGCTGATCGTGTCCTTCATCTCTTGGTGTTTTATATCCCCTCCTTCCATTATTCCCAGGTATTTGTATCCTGTCTCATCTATGTGTTTGATGTTGCTCCCTTATGGTAGCTTGGATCCCTTCAGTTCTCGTTACTTTGCCTTTTTGTATGTTGACTAAGGCGCATTTTTCTATTCCAAACTCCATCCTGATGTCCCCAGATACAATCCTTACAGTCTGGATTAGGGAATCTATTTCCTTGATGCTCTTACCATACAGCTTGATGTCGTCCATGAACATCAGATGGTTGATTCTGTTGCCTCTTTTCTTGAGTTGGTACCCGGCATCCATCTTCTGTAGTACTTTTGTCATGGGAATCATGGCTACTACGAAGAGTAGTGGGGACAGTGAGTCGCCCTGGAAGATCCCTCTCCTGATATTAACCTCTGCTAGTCTTATTCCAGAGCTTGTAAGTATTGTATTCCAGTTGCGCATTGTATTTTTGAGGAAGCTGATGGTGTTTTCCTCTGCCCCATATATTTTCAGGCATTCTATTAGCCATGTGTGTGGTATCATGTCGAAGGCTTTCTTATAGTCTATCCATGCCATGCTTAGGTTGGTTTTCCTTCTCCTACTGTTCTTCATTACCATTTTGTCTATCAGGAGCTGGTCTTTTGTGCCCTACACTTCTTTCTGCAGCCTTTCGTTGGTGGATGGGGTGGGATGGTGTTTTGTCTCCTCTAGGTAGTTGTATAGCCTTTCACTGATGATACCTGTTAGTAACTTCCACATAATTGGTAGGCAGTGGATAGGCCTGTAGTTACTGGCTATATTTCCCTTACTCTTGACTTTTTGTACTAAGGATGTTCTTCCTGTGGTCATCCATTTGGGTGCATGGTGATTTGAGATACAATGCTGGAGTTGTTCTGCTATTCGTGGGTGTAGGGCCTTGAAGTTTTTGAGCCAGTATCCATGGACTTCATCGGGACCTGGGGCTTTCCAGTTTGGCATTTTCTTTAGTTGGTGTCTGACTGTGTCTGTCGTGATCTCCGTGAATCTTTGTTTTATTCTCCCTGTTTCTTCTTCCTTGACTTCCTGGAGCCATGTTGCATGTTTATTGTGTGATACCGGATTGCTCCATATGTTTTCCCAGAGTCTCTTACTCGGTTCGGCTTCAGGAATTTCTGGGTGGTTGTCTTCCCCTCTTAGTTGGCTGTATAGTCTTTTCTGGTTGGTTCCGAATAGTTTGTTCTGTTGGTATCCCATATTCCTGTTCATGTACCGTTGGATCTTATGTGCTTTGGCCTTAAGCCTCTGTTTTAAATCTTCTATTGTGTTGTTTAGTCCCCTCTCTTGTACTTTGTATTTCTCGTTGAGTTCCTCCCTTGTTTTATTGCTTCTTAGCCTTTTTGCTGCCATCTCTTTCATTTTACTCAAGTCAGATCTCATCACCATGATTTGCTTTTCCATGCGCCTTTTCCAAGGAGGTTGCTGTTTTGGTTTCTGTTGGGTTGGTTGTGCTGGTGGTGTTGATGTTCGAATCCCCATCAGTTCTGCTACTAATCTTGCTCCTGCATATACCAAGTTATTTGTTTCTGTGATACTGGTGGTGTGTATTATGCCCATTATTTCATTGACCTCACTTGTTTTCTCCCTTAATTTCTTGGTGTTGTAGGCTTTCATGGAGGGGATCTTTGTTCTCTCTGTATCTGGCTCCATCCATTGTCTAATCTTTTCTACCCATTCCGTCCTCTCTGTTACTTCGTCTGTGTTTCTTCGTGTGTCGTTGTTTGATACCTCATCCTCCCTGTCGTCTTCTGTGGCATCGTCTCTCAGTTCGTCTTCGTGTAATTCGTTGTCGTGTGACATTTCCCTTTCCAGTTCTTCTCTTTCTGTTGGGGAGAGCCATTTCTTTTTCTTTATGTTCCTTACTTGGTCTGCCAGCCTCTGCTCTGTTTGGGGGGTGCTATTCCTCATTCAGATGTTGAATTCCTCCCAATCTTCTTCTATATCCTCTCTCCGTCGGGTTGCTTCTGATGTAGCATCTCCATATTTCCTTATTTTCTTCTTTGTCCATTTCTTCCTTTTTGCTTCTGTAGCTCCAATTCTCAGGCTGTTTTTGATTACTGTCGTTGTGGTGATCAGTTGCTGGATGACGACCTCCAAGTACCTGACCATCTTCCCCTTCAATTGGGTTGAATATCTGGTTGCCGGACGAAAAAATGCCAAATTTTCAGGCCAATTACGAAGTGAACAAGGCATGATCCGACCTCCAGCTTACTTCGTGAATCGTGCTAAAATCTACAATCTAATAGAGCGTTGTTTCGCCAACGAAAATTAAAATAAATACGCTATATTGTATTAGAAATAATTGTTTTGGACTGCTTCACACGCACCTTATTTATTTTCTAATTTTCCTTCTAATAAATAAATTATAAATATCCTATCCTAAAAGTTCCTGTATCTTATCAAACGCAAAAACACCTTTTCAAGAGCTTTTTAGGCTTCTCCATAGACCTTTCCTATACCCACAACAATAAAAGCACAAATAGTTGCAGGCTTACTCGCCGAGTAAGCAAAAATACAGAATTTCTCAGCAAACAGGAATTATATGTATGTATGAAGAAGCCGTAAAAAAGCCCATATTGTATTAGAAATAATTGTTTTGGACTGCTTCACACGCACCTTATTTATTTTCTAATTTTCCTTCTAATAAATAAATTATAAATATCCTATCCTAAAGTTCCTGTATCTTTATCAACGCAAAACACCTTTTTCAGAGCTTTTTAGGCTTCTCCATAGACCTTTCCTATACCCACAACAATAAAAGCAACAAAGTAGTTTGCAGGCTTACTCGCCGAGTAAGCAAAAATACAGAATTTCTCAGCAAACAGGGAATTATATGTATGTATGAAGAAGCCGTAAAAAAGCCCATGAAGTAACAAAGAACAAAACCTTAAAGAGTTGTTATCCATTTGATAGTTTAACCGAAGATTTAAAAATATCAAATCATCATTGACAACATAAAGAAAAGGGGAAGTTCCTAACACAGTGATAATTTGTTCAGATCTGTTTTTAAAATCAATGTTACCTTATTTTCATCAAATGCTATATCAAACCGAGAAGAGAAAAGGGAAGCTTTTATTTGCTTAACATTTTAAAGTTCGTGAATGAGAAAATAGTTTTGCTTGAAAAGCCAAAAAATATATATATATTACGTAGATTATTAATTACGTGTCAGAAAGTATAACTTATTTGCCTATATTCAATTTGAAATTATGCATCCATCTGCAATTATTTTGCACCCCAACCCTCCCTCTCTCTCTCTCTCTCTCTCTCTCTCTCTCTCTCTCTCTCTCTCTCTCTCTCTCCACCGATGAGTTCTGTTGAAAAATGTACCACCGCATTATAATTAAAAGGGGGGAGGGGAGACCTCGAAGAGGTAACTCTCACCTCATAAAGATGAAACCATCATAATATAGAATAATCTCTCTCTCTCTCTCTCTCTCTCTCTCTCTCTCTCTCTCCTACACTGATAAGCAGGGTGCTAACATTGCAAGCATATTGACCCAAGCCAACGGTACTGTTGACATAGCGGTATTATGTAGGAAGCTGTAAGGGAGTTCTGATTGCTATGTTGATCCCAACGGGCTTCCTGGAGGAAAGAGAATGATGAAGGTGGGAGGCTGATGTAAAAACACTTAAAGAGAGAGAGAGAGAGAGAGAGAGAGAGAGAGAGAGAGAGAGAGAGAGAGAGAGAGAGAGAGAGAGAGAGAGAGAGAGAGATAAGAATGAAAAAATCATTCAATTATGTTCAAGGAAAAAACAAGTTAGGAATGGAGGCCGACTTCCATTTCCTGCTCTGAAAGTTCTTTTTGAACTTTATTTCGGAGACAAAACACCAAGGTTTTTTCTTTTCACATATTTCAACGCTGTCGCTCTGTATTATATAAAATTGGTAGTATTTAGCAACCTAAAACGAGAACAAAAGTTAGACAATGATTGAGTCTGTTACCTGACGAGCTTGTACCGTGTTCCCACACTAAGCAACAGTTTGCCTACTAGAATCAGCAAAACGGCTGAATACGTGGCTTATTCCATGAGTAACCTGATAACCTAATTCTCTCTAAACTATGGTTGCGTTATGGTCTCTGCCCGATAAACTCACGGCTCTTCGATCTGAGCTCCCTCGGTTGAAAGAGCACACTTTTACGAAATATTTTCCTATTTTCGTCGTGAGTAATAATATCAATAATGATATATGTTTTGCTATAGACATGAAGCAGGAATGAACTGAGACAAGAGTAAGGAACTGTGTGTGAATGTAATAACATCTTGAGGGTACTAAAAAGTAAAATTTATGAATAAGTAAATGAACAATAATTAAAAGAAAATGCTACATAAAACTTGTTACCTTTAGAAATAATTAACCATTGTGATCGTGTTACGACAAAGCGCATAAAAAAATCGAAGATATATTCTGCATGGGTTGTTTTTTTGTTTGTTTGTATGGTGTTTTTACGTTGCATGGAACCAGTGGTTATTCAGCAACAGGACCAGCGGCTTTACGTGACTTCCGAACCACGTCAAGAATGCACTTCTATCACCAGAAATACACATCTCTAACTCCTCAATGGAATGACCGAGAATCGAACTCGCGACCACCGAGGTGGCTTGCCAAGACCATACCGATCACGACACTGAGGCGCTGCATGGGTTGTTTCACCATCATTTCTATATAATAAAACGCTATGAAAATTCACATCTATCTTCAGACTAGATGTCGTCCAGTACCGGCCCCTGCCTCTCGCACTGCGGAATGAAAGTAGTTGGTCTGAGCCTCCTTTACTCTGTAACTAAGAGAGAGAGAGACAGAGAGAGACAGAGAGAGAGAGAGAGAGAGAGAGAGAGAGAGTCTTGTCGGCGCCAAAGCTCGTTGCTTGACATTCGGAAAGCGTCGTTGGGCGTCGGTAAGTGGTATTTAATGCGCTCTTCTTAACATCAGATATGAGTGATGGCTGTTGGATGGATGTTAAAAGAGAACTGCCTGTTTGTCCTCCAGTTCCCCGTCATCCTCGAGACGGGAAAAGCGAAGACAAATCACCAGTTCGAACACATTGAAAATAATTCATTGAGGATGATGGCGACGAAGAAATACCCACTGATTTTACAGCATTCATGTATGCCAAGAGTCTCTTAGAATTTAGTAATTCTCTCTCTCTCTCTCTCTCTCTCTCTCTCTCTCTTTTAGCAGATACATACTATATGGGGATTTTACCAGACCACTGAGCTGATTAACAGCTCTCCTACGGCTGGCCCGAAGGCTTAATTTTTTTTTTTTTTTTCGTGGCTAAGAACCAATTGGTTTCTTAGCAACGGGACCTACAGCTTATTGTGAGATCCGAACCACATTATACCGAAAAATGAACTTGTAATCACCTATTTCTAGAAATAGTTCCTCTGATTTCTCGCTGGCGGCCGCGGGAAACGAACTCGGGCTACCAGATAGATAGTCGAGTATGGAACCCACCCGTCCAGAGAGGAACTCACTCTCTCTCTCTCTCTCTCAGCAGATATATACTACTATATGGGAAAAGCGACGTATGAGAAATCTCTCTGGAAAGAGCAAAGTGTGAAAAATCTGAAATTCTAAATATTCAATATTGCAGTTTTACGAATGTGAAGTCAACACGCCTTAGTAAACACAACTTTCCCGAGCTTTTATCATTTACTCCCCATCTTCTTTTATTATTATTTTTTTCGGAGCAGCGAGTGAGTCCTGCTATTCCCGCACACAGCCTGACGATTAAATTCCTTCTGAATCTTGATACGAAGCCGGGTCTCTCAACAGCCCGCAGCAGCGCCAGAAGGGAGTTCTGGTTTGAATTTCAAAGAGATCTTCCTCTTTCTCTCTCAGGAAATCTCTGAAGAATTCTCTCTCTCTCTCTCTTTCGCCCTCCATTACAGTAAATCTCTCTCTCTCTCTCTCTCTCTCTCTCTCTCTCTCTCTCTCTCTCTCTCTCTCTCTCTACACTTTACATCTAAATATTTTATCTATAATAACATTTATTTCATCTTTATTACATTATTTTCTTCTGCATTATTATTATTATTATTATTATTATTATTATTATTATTATTATTATTATTATTATTCTTTTGAACAACTTCTGTTGGAAATAATGGCTGATTTAGCTTTATTCATTTTATACAAGACTTTCTCAAGTCTACTTATTGTTGATTTTTTAGTATTGCTTAGACTGATAAGCAATGTGCCAATGGAGGACATGTCAAAAACGGTGGATTCAAGGGACAATTATGATTCTCTCTCTCTCTCTCTCTCTCTCTCTCTCTCTCTCTCTCTCTCTCTTGCTCTTCTTGTTTTCTGGCAACGTTTCGACTCAGGCTCTGCTGGGCATCTTCGAAACGTTGCGAGAAAATAAGAAAGAAAGAGAGAGAAACAAGATTGATGTATTTCTATGCGGAATAATAATTGTCCCTTGAATCCACTGTTTTTGACATGTGCTCCATTGGCACATTGCTTGCCAGTCTAAGCAATACTGAAAAATCAACAATAAGGATACTTGAGAAAGTCCTGTATAAATTTAATACAGTTTAATCACCCATTATTTCCAACAGAAGTTATTATTACTATTATCATTATCATTTTAGTAGATGCAGCCTATTCACGTGGAACAAGCACACAGGGGCCATTGACTTGAAATTCAAGCATTCACAGAATGTTGGTTTCAGCCTCCCACCGCAGACCCCAAACTGCAGCAGTAGCTGATCATGATACAGAGCCACAGATTTTTCATCGCCCGGGGTGAGACGAGAACCCGCGACATGTGAGTGGTATACCAGCGGACCAGATATTAGGATAGTTACATCTTCCTGTGTCAGTTGGGAATATGTTGCGATGTCGCCATTTTTTATAAATCATTTGAAATGTAGCAAAAATCAAACATTTCTGAACCACTTAGGAATATGTTGCACATAAAACTCTCAAATATTCATGAATTACTTGGGATATGATGAAAAATCAATTTTTCTAAATTATTTGGGAATGTTGCACAAAACTCTTCAAGTTCCTGAAATTGTTGGGATTATACACAAACATTTTCACCGAATCACTTGGAGCAGATTGCAAAAATAATTAAATTTCCTGAACCTCAGTTGAGTATGTTGCAAAAAAAAAATTCTTAAATTTTCTTTCATCACTTTAGGCATAAGTTCCAAAAATACTTCCAGTTTTCCTGACAGTTTTTGGAATGTGTTAAAAAATACTCTTCCATTTTCTTTCACCATTTGAATTTTCCTGTATGAATTGGGAATATTTAGCAAAATATATTTTTGGAAAACTCAAATTTTCCTGAATCACTCACCTGTTGCAAAACCTTTAAATGTTCTGAATCAGTCGGGGATGCGGTGCACCAAACATCCTACATTTTACTGAATCGCTTGGGAATATATTGCAAAAATATCTTACAGTTATTTTAACCACTTTGGAATATATTACAAAAAAAACTTAAATTTTTATATCACTTGGAAATATGTAGCAAAACAACTCTTACATTTTCCTAAATCACTTTGAAAATAGGTTGGATAAAAACTCTAAACATGTTCCAAAAACATTTAGAAATAAATAAACCTTCCCAAATTACTTTAGAATCCACAGAAAAAAAAAATAACTCCTACAATTTCCGGAATCGGTTGAGAATACGTTGCAAAAACTCTTTTTACCTTGACTGACTTAGGAATATGTTGCAAAAATACTAACGTAATTCCCTGCGTTACTTAGAAATATTTTGGAAGACGTTTCCAAAAACAATCTTCTGAATCTCTTTGGAAACGTTACAAAAAATATTACATTTTCCTGAATTACTTGGAAATATTTAGCAAAAATATCTGAAATTCATGGCTCATTTTGGAATACCTTGCAAATGAGAAACTTGAATTTTCTTGGCTCATTTTGGAATACCTTGCAAAAAAGAAACTCCTAAATTTCCCTGACTCATTTTGGAATACATTGCAAAAGAGAAACTTGAATTTTCCCGACTCATTTTGGAATACATTGCAAAAAAGGAACCCTTAAATTTTCGTGAACAACTTGGGAATATTTTGAGCTCCTCTGCCCGCCTTAATCCCAACCTCCCCACTCGTTCCCAAAATATTTGGAGAAAACACTTCATGCAAATAGAAACGAAGAGCTCAAACTTAAATGAAGAACAGCTGGCACGATTGATTCAGTGTCTATTGTGCCGGAACTGACGCACATCACAATTTTCCTAAAAAATAAAAAATGTTCAATATTTCTGACGTTTTCTACGCAAAGCTTTCACTCGGAGCTCTTAGCCTCGGCGAACAATAACTTCATTATACACAGAGCCTGAGCTTAAAAGATTATGATTTTTCTACCATTCTTGTTTTCCAACCAGTGAAGCTGAGCACCGTTGGATTTGGTCATTCCCTGGGTGGGTGACCAATTAAAATATTCAGATGTGGTGTACACATAAATAACTCGCGCATATGTTTGGTCGTGACCATCGGGCTGTTAACCTCATTCCCCGAAAAATCATTGCTTCGAAAATTTCGCAGATCTTGATGATGCATGAATTTATATACATATATATATATATAAATATATATATAATATATATATATATATTATTATACTCTATCTATATATCTATATATCTATATATCTTATTAGATATATATTATATATATATATATATATATATATGTATATATAGATATATATATATATATCTAATATATATTCTATATATATATATAATAGATATATATGATATATATATCTATACTAATATATATATATAGACTGGTAAAAATGTTCTGTTACAACAGAATCCCATCTAATAAAAAGGAGCCCATAAAAACACCGAAATATAGAGAGAAAATGCTATATTTCAGAGACTACTGTCTCCCTCTTCAGGTAGATGAATGAGAAAAGTTACAGAAAAGGTGGTATTTATACCAAGAGGTCCATCCACAGGTAAGCCAATTTAGGTCACTCCCGCTGATAATCTTCCTTTAATCTTCTTAAGTGTTGCTTGAATGAAAACCTTGTCGATGATATCTGAATCCCACACTCCTTTCGAGATGTTCATTACCTGCCTCTGTTTAATCAAGGCCGATTCCATCATCTGACTCTTGTACCAGCAGTTTCCGCTATAAATTATATGTGACAAATTCCAGTTTATTCTATGGTTATGTTCATTTATATGGTTAAAAATAGCTGAGTTCTGATCTTCATACCTAACTGACCGTTTATGTTGTATTAATCTCTGGGGAAGTGATTTTCCTTTAAACCTGATACTAGATTGGTCACAGTTCAGGCATGGGGTTTCGTAAACACCTGTGTCCTTGGAGGATGTCTTTTGCTGGACGTTAATCAGGGATTTGGCTAAGTTTGGGTAGGTAAATGCATAAGGGTTAGATTTTCAGAGGGTCTGGGTCACCATCTAAATCCTGTCCAGTTGTGGAATTTTTATTCTATTGTTGGGTGTGTCTCTGGTCTTGTCTTGAGGGGGGTCGGTAGAAAATAAAGTTTCCTTTGTGAATTGCTTTCTCAATTAAATGGTCTAGGATACCTTAAAGACAAAAGCTGTTTACGAATTAGTTGAGCCTTACAAATTTGTTCCCCAGATTTCCTGGAAAAATAATTTGAACTAATTCGTAAGCAACTTTCATCTTTAAGGGATCCTTACCATATAATTGAGAAAGCAATTCACAAAGCAAACGTAATGTTCTACCGACCCCCTCAAGACCCGACCAGTGACACACCCAACAATAAAATAAAAATTCCACACCTGGACACGATTAAGACGGTGCCCAAGACCCTCGGAAAATCTAACCCTTTTGCATTTACTTACCCAAACTACTTAGCCAAATCCCTGATTAATGTCCAGCAAAAGACATCCCCCAAGGACACGGGCGTTTACGAAATCCCATGCCTGGACTGTGACCAATATTATATCGGATTTACAGGAAAATCACTTCCCCAGATATTAATACAACATAAACGGTCAGTTAGGTATGGCCAACAGAACCCAGCTATTTTCAACCATATAAATAAACATAACCATAGAATAAACTGGAATTTGTCACGTATAATTTATAGCAGAAACTGCCGGTCAAGAGTCAAATGATGAAATCGGCCTTGATTAAACAGAGGCAGGTAATGAACATCTCAAAAGGAGCGTGGGATTCGGATATCATCGACAAGGTTTTCATTCAAGCAACACTTCAGAAGATTAAAGGAAGATTATCAGTGGGAGTGACCTAAATTAGCTTGCCTGTAGATGGAACTCTTGGTATAAATACCACCTTTTCTGTAACCTTTCTCATTCATCTACCTGAAGAGGGAGACAGCAGTCTCTGAAATATAGCATTTTTCTCTCTATATTTTGGTGTTTTTATGGGCTCCTTTCATTAGAGATATATTTATATATATGTAAATACATATAATTATCTCTCTCTCTCTCTCGCTCTCTCTCTCTCTCTCTCTCTCTATATATACATATATATATAATATATATATATATATTTATATATATATATATATATATATATATACATATATATATATATATAATATATATATATATATTATATATTATAATATATTACTTATATATATAGTATATATATATATATATATATATATATATATATATAATATATATATATATATATATATATATATATATATATATATATATATATATATATATATATATAGATATACCATATACATATACATATATTAAAAGAAGAAACTAATGTGCCAGTGAATTACGTTGTATCAGCTTTCCTGGCTTGGAGACAGAAAGCACCTAGGGGTAGCCTTCTTTGAAATGAAGGAATTTGATGAGTATGCATTGTGAAGCCGATGCCCACTCAATCAGTTGCTATGGGGATCTTAGGGTGTGGCGGATGCATACATCCGTTTGTGTGTGCATGATGGGTCCAACCGCTCAAGACACATAAGAGAAAGCACTCATTCTTTTGAGATAAGGAGGGAGATGGTTCGGAGGACATCAGGTGCTGGTAAAGACCCATCAAAGAGGTATGGCACATATTTAAATGACTTAGGAACAGTTGCCTTTCAAAAGAGAGAGAGGTGTGAAGTGTATACATTTATTTAACAATGTGTGGTGGGGAATATAATAGATATGTCTCTTTGTTTCAGATGGGTCCCATGTCATTATTCTAGAGATGGGATTCTCTAAGACTTGACTGTCGAAATGTAGTGGTTGACAATTTGAGAGTTTGGAGTGATTACTTAGACTAATTCATGAGAGAAGAAGAATGATAATTTACAGTTCTTTTGTGGGTCAGACTAAGTTCTTAAATATGACCTTTTTTAATCTCTTTGTTCCATTTTATGTTCATCTAGTTTGGGAAATAAATAGCGTATTTTTGTACTTACGTGAAGTCATTAGCCTAGTTTGATATTGCTTGCAGAAAGAGGCCGGCCAACTACTAAAAGGTAAGAGTTGCCACTTATGTAGTTTTGATAGGGGGGTAATACATACATACACACACACACACACACACACACACACATATATATATATATATATATAATATATATATATATTATATATATGCACACTTACATAAATGTGTATATATAAACTGTATCTATATATGTGTGAGTATAATAGGCTATATATATATATATATATATATATATATATATATATATATATATATATATATATATATTATATATATATAGTATTATAAATATCAAATATATATATATATATATTATATATATACATATATATATATATGTATATATATAAAATATACGTAAATATATATATATATATATATATATATATATATATATATATATATATATATATACACAAAGTAGAAGAGTATATATCAGAAATAACATTTTCTCGATAAACAATGTCCACCAATGACTTGGTATTGCATAATCTAAGCTATACGACATGCTGGTATACGTCCAATTCTTAGCCATCATTTTGGATTGGATTACTGACTAACTACCAAACCCCAAATTGGCTACTTACATCAACCGATGCAATTTTAGGGAAAGGAACTTAACAAATGTCCAGATTTGATATATATATATATATATATATATATATATATATATATATATATATATATATATATAAAATCGTCAGCGTTCCAAGAAAATAGGATGATCAGATTCCCTCTCCCCTTCCCCTGTACTGAGGCGATTTTCCGCTTGGTGTATTCCCATCTCAACATTCTGCCTTCCCTCTTACCTCCCTCTGTCCATCCCCTCCTCTTCCTCCTCCTCCTCCTCCAATCACTCCCAGCAAGCCTCGCGGGACCAACATAACAATCAGAAGTCCTTTAAAGCTTCCTATATTAAACCAGTGTGTCAACAGCGACGATGGCTAAGGTCAATATGGCCACGATGTAGCCCGCATTGTGATAGTGAAAAGCCTACTGTACTGTTCGTCATCATCTACCTCTCTCTCTCTCTCTCTCTTTCTATTCACGTTATCTCTCATTCACAAGCGACCCTCCCTTCCTCTCTCTCTCTCTTCACCTGCTCTCTCATTCACAATCCATTCTCTCGCTCTCTCTCTTCACCTGATCTTTCATACACAAACCAGTCTCTGGCGCTGTCTCTCTCTCTTTCTCTCTCTCTCTATTCACCTGATCTCTCATTCACAATCCAGTCTCTCTATATATATATTTATATATTACTTGTTCTCTCTCTCTCTCTCTCTCTCTCGTCTCTCTCTCTCTCTCTTCAAATATTTTAATAGCAGATAGCCAGATTTTATATATGTACAGGTTTGAGCCTCATAAAAGATCTATGGTCCACCTGCTCTTATTGTTACAAGTAACAACGTTATTTCTTACAGGCTTCATTTTTCTTCAAAAACATATATATAATAACAGTATCAATAAGAGTGGGGGTTTACTAATAGGAAATATTACACCCTATAAGGGATATTTTTTTCCTCGTGACTATCAATAAGTTATTAGACTTTGGGAAAGACTGGAATGCAACTTTTAGAGGTAAGGTACCATGTTGGGGCGAGAAAATAGGAGGGTGTGGTTGAATGAACTGTTCAGCCTTGGCGGAGGTTTGTGCTATATTATGTCTGCCACTGCACCAGTGTTTAGAGGTTTAAACGTGTTTGCACTGCCACTTTAAGGAACCATGCACCACCTCCTTGGTCTTTCTGACTTATTTTAGGTATGTTGAGTTACCTTTATTGAACATTTTTCATTTTTTTCAGTCTTCCATCTGGTTGGTGTTCTATTCTGTAGGATGGTTAATGCGAATAATAATAATAATAATAATAATAATAATAATAATAATAATAATAATAATAATAATAATAATAATAACAATATATCTGGAGTACAGCCTCTTGTATATGTTTTATTATTTACGATAGCATTGGGTATCAGAATGAAAATAATTTAAATAATAATAACAAGGTAATGTAATATACAATTTAGGCCAAAGGCCAAGCACTGGGGCATACGAGGTCAATCAGCGCTGAAAGGAAAGTTGACAGTGAGAAAGTTTGAAAGGTGTAACAGGAGGAAAACCTCAAAGCAGTTGCACTATGAAATAATTAATAGGAGACGGTGGAGAGACAGATGGAAGAAAGATAATATGATTGGATGTACAGTAAAAGAAATGAAAGGGGTTGCAGCTAGGGGCCGAAGGAACGCTGCAAAGAGCCTTTAGTAATGCCTACAGTGCACTCAGTGAGGTGCACTGACGGCCCTACCACCCTACGGGGAATAGCAATGTACGACGAAACCGGGATATGTGGAAACTGTTTGTTACATGGTGTGTGTGTGTGTGTGTGTGTGTGTGTGTATTTATGACTGACCATTCGAGAAAGACATGTCTCTCTTGGTCATTAGTGACCATTTTGACGCTTCTAATTAAATGACCCAATCAGGGAAGATGTACTTATCCTGGATTTACGGCTGGCCAATCAGCGGAGATTCCTCTGCCTAAATTTATCCCCAGCCAATCACTGTAGACAGTTCTTGGTCAGAGTTGGCGATTTCACTGGTTTGGCAATGTTATCACAAATTATATATATATATATATATATATATATATATATATATATATATATATATATATATATATAGATATATATATATATATTTACATGCACACGTATATGTATATGTTCCCTATTAAACCGTCGTTCGCATTTGTTCAAGCTTATAAAAAACCACTCTGTTTTCGCGCGTTATGAAGAAAAATTTTCACTGTAGTCACTTTCTGCTAATAACATTTTAGCACTAATTTAAAGGCTTTATAACAGAGCTGGTTTCTCTCTCTCTCTCTCTCTCCTTCTCTCTCTCTCTCTCTCTCTGGATACCTTCCCTTACATCGATAGTACCTCAGCTGACCTAAGCAAGAAATTGTGCATTTAATGGTCAGCTAATTATAGAGGTCGCAGCCTACCGCGAAAGAGAGAGAGAGAGAGAGAGAGAGAGAAACAGAGAGAGAGAGAGAGAGAGAGAGAGGATGATCATCACACCGTCATGTACGAAAAAGTGGGAGGGCCTCTAGCTCTGTTTTTTTTTTTCATCTGTCCATCCGCCTGTGGTGTTTTTGTATGGTAACACTGCGTCCCGGGCTTTAGACAGTTACATTCAGCTTACATTCAACGATTATAATAATATCCTATTTCGAATATTAACGGTGTAATTCGCATACAGTACATTATTAAAACACTTTTCAGTTGTAAATGTACACCCAGTTATCCTTTTATTTACCTAAAACTTACACATAGCGTAACTATCTAAAGTCCGGGACGCAGTGTTACCATACAAAACACCACAGGCGGATGGACAGATGAAAAAAAAACAGAAGTATAGGTGAGATGAACGTCAACCACACTGTGTTAGATGGAATTCACTCCTCGTACTATGGGGTGTTTAAAGCCTTATAATCAAGGATTCAGTAGCTGTGCCCACCTGCCATTACCCGTCCAACTCGAGCCCTTTCCTCTTCTCCAGCCTTGTAACGCCAGATAGACAAACTCATAAATAAATCAATCTTCTCTAGCCTTCCCTTGTACCACGTATTGAATTGCCTTAATAATGTTATGAGCCAGGTGCCTGGAGTCGATTTTTCCTTACTCTGTAAATTCTGTCAACTTTATTTTGTCCTCGAGAAATTAGGAAACTCTCTCCTTCTCTTTTTCACACACACACAAAATATGTTATGACGTAATCGGTAGCATGCTCGTTCCACTAGTGAGAGGTCCCAGGTTCGATTTCATGTAAATACGAGAAAACGTTTTAGACCGGCTAGGTGAACCTAGTACGAGAAAACGTTTTTAGACCCATTAGTTGAACCTAGTATGATGAAATGTTTATATATAGGCTCGGTAGTTGAACCTATTGTTTTTATATTATGAGAAAACGTCTTAGACCCGTTAGTTGAACCTAGTACGAGAAAACGTTTTTAGACCCGCTAGTTGAACCTTGTATGATAAAACGTTTAAAGACTCGTTAGTTAAACCTAGTACGAGAAAAAGTTTTAGACCAGTTAGTTGAACCTAGTAAGAGAAAACATTTAAGACCCGTTAGTTGACCCTTGTATGATAAAACGTTTATAGACTCGTTAGTTGAAACTAGTACGAGAAAACATTTTAGACCCGTTAGTTGACCCTAGTACAAGAAAACGTTTTAGACCGGTTAGTTGAACCTAGTACGAGAAAATGTTTTTGGACCTGTTAGTTGAACCTAGTATGATAAAACGTTTATAGACTCGTTAGTTGAACCTAGTAAGAGAAAATGTTTTAGACCCGTTAGCTGAACCTAGTAAGAGAAATAGTTTTTGGACCCATTAGTTGAACCTAGTACAAAAAAACGTCTTAGACCCGCTAGTTGAACCTTGCACGAGAAAAAATGTTGTGACCCGTTAGTTGAACCTAGTACAAGAAAACGTTTTTGGACCCGTTAGTTGAACCTAATACGAGAAAACGTTTATAGACTCGTTAGTTGAACCTAGTACAAGAAAACTTTTTTGGACCGGTTAGTTGAACCTAGTACGAGAAAACGTTGATAGACTTGTTGAATCTAGTACGAGAAAACGTTTTTGGACCCATTAGTTGAACCTAGTATGATGAAACGTTTATAGACTTGTTAGTCGAATCTAGTACGAGAAAATGTTTTAGACCCATTAGTTGACCTAGTACGAGAAAATGTTTTAGACCCATTAGTTGAACCTATTACGAGAAAACGTTTTAGGCCCGTTAGTTGAACCTAGTATGAGAAAATGTTTAGTTGAACCTATTACAAGAAAACGTTTATAGACTCGTTAGTTGAACCTAGTACGAGGAAATGTTTTTGGACCCATTAGTTGAACCTAGTATGATAAAACGTTTATAGACTCGTTAGTTGAACCTAATTATGAGAAAACGTTTTAGACCCATTAGTTGAACCTAGTACAAGAAAACGTTTTAGACCCATTAGTTGAACCTAGTATGAGAAAACGTTTTAGACCCATTAGTTGAACCTAGTATGAGAAAACGTTTTAGACCCATTAGTTGAACCTAGTACAAAGAAACATCTTAGACCCATTAGTTGAAACCTAGTAAGAGAAAACGTTTTAGACCCATTAGTTGAACCTAGTAAGAGAAAATGTTTTAGACCCGTTAGTTGAACCTAGTACGAGAAAACGTTTTAGACCCATTAGTTGAACCTAGTACGAGAAAACGTTTTAGACCCGTTAGTTGAACCTGGTACGAGAAAACGTTTTAGACCCATTAGTTGACCCTAGTTCGAGAAAACATTTCAGACCCGTTAGTTGAACCTAGTACGAGAAAATGTTCTTGGACCTGTTAGTTGAACCTTGTCAAAAAAAACTTTTTTGGACCCGCTAGTTGGACCTAGTGTGAGAAAACGTTTTAGACCCGTTAGTTGAACCTAGTATGAAAAAATGTTTACATCAACAGTAAACTGTGAATCTGGTAGTCAGTCCAAAGAGATGAGGCGATTAGTACTTCGTTAAATTCTGTATAACCATTAAAATTCGGCAGAGCCTCGACCAGGTAATCCGCGCTCCTGTGGAGGTGGAACCATCAATCAGATATTCAGTTGAGTATAATCCTACCTGGTCATTTTCAAAACAAAGCCAGTTCAAGCTAAAACCTTACCATACAATTTGGGGCACTGCAGGAAATGATATTCTAATAAATAAATTAGTAACTATCCGATAAACTGACATGATAGTTGTCACGTCTGAGAGAGTAAATGAACAATAATTGTAATGGTTGTACATCTTTGGAGGAGACTGTCTATTTGTAAATTTATTATTAAGCTTGTGGACAGTAAATATATATATATATATATATATATATATATATATATATATGTATCTTAAAAAATCACAGTAGATGCACGCGATTTCATTATATAAGCGAATGCCACAGGATAATGACAGACAGAAGGTCATTACCAAGTCCTGACGATCCCTGAAAATACAGGAGAAAGCACTTAGTAATGACTTTCTGACTGTCGTTTTCCTGTGGTTCGTTTGTGTATATACATATATATATATATATATATATATATATATATATATATATATATATATATATATATATATACAAACGAACCACAGGAAAACGTCAGTCAGAAAGTCATTACTAAGCGCTTTCTCCTGTTTATTCAGGGATCGTCAGGACTTGGTAATGACCTTCTGCCTGTCATTATCCTGTGGCATTCGCTTATATAATGAAATCGCGTGCATCTACTGTGATTTTTTTAAGCATATATACCAGATTTACAGTTTACTGTTGAAGAAAACGTTTTTTTCATACTAGGTTCAACTAACGGGTCTAAAACGTTTTCTCACACTAGGTCCAACTAGCGGGTCCAAAAACGTTTTTTCGTACTAGTTTCAACTAACAGGTCCAAGAACATTTTCTTTATAATGCCTTTATAACAATTGCATTACGCAGACATAATAGTGGGAGTATTTCATCCATACACAAATTTGATACCCTTAACATCACATTTCTTGACTTCGAATTTAGTTACCTGCTTTGGCTCAAGTTTGCCTTCAAAAATTGCATGCTTTGATGCATTTTGTTAAGGACACTGGAATCATGTCGAAATTTGATAACCTTGACGTAGATTCTGCAAAAAGTTAAATATTTTCAACACTGAAGGTTCTTATCATATTGCTTTATGCGCAGCATGAACGATGTCATATGTCCGTCTATTCTCATATTTCATGAAGATGCGTTCCAAAGAAACTACTGTACGAGGTTACATTGATTAAATTTACTATTCTCTTGTTGGGAGAAAATCGTAACCTACGGCGTCCCATTGATGTCCTTGTACACATTTTGTATACATGCCACACACACACACACACACACACACACACACACATATATATATATATATATATATATATATATATATATATATATATATATATATATATATTATATATATGATATGATATCAGAATCAATCAATAAGATCACAGTATATGCCCGGGACAGACACATGGCGGGACATAAAATAGTTTGCATGTGAAATGAGACGTTCCACATAATCAAGATTGCTGAGATTTTCCCAAGAATTTCGAAATACCCATAAACCACAGAGGCAATAAAGCCGTACTACCCATTCCGCCATAAGCTACTGGTTTTTATTCCTTCCAGAAAATGTCGTTACAGAATATAATTCTTTCCCTGATGGAACCCCCGAATGGCTATTGGGGGGCCAAGAGGCGGAACTCCAAAAGGTTCTACCTGCTTCTCTTCCTTTCCAGTCTACCTCCTTTTCCCTTCCAGTCTCGTCCATTGCGATTTTCCAGTAGATTCACCGCCAGTCCATTTGGCCTCTTGAGTGATTTCGTTTCTGGTATATCATATTTCTCTCTCTCTCTCTCTCTCTCTCTCTCTCTCTCTCTCTCTCTCTCTCTCTCTCTCTCTAAATATTTATTTTTGTTCAGTGTAAAATATAACTGCAAAAGAAAATATCATTGTCCTTCACATGAAGTTTAACTTAACGAATACTAAACATTTTGATAGCTTAACATGTTTGGATCCACTCAGTTTCCAGTATAACTGAATTACTATTTTATGATGCGTTCAACAATAGTCCTAATACTACTGCTATGATTATTCAATAAAAGATATTATCCTTTTCACTTGAATCCTTATCAATAATCGGAATATGGAATTAAATGTAATTTTTTTTTTGCCGGCTCCACTATATTTTGCCTCCTATTCATATTTCCCATATGGGTTTCTTTTGGACATTGGAATGTGACCAGCATATTAGGACAGGATAATACAAGAAACGTTGCATGGAATCTGTTCTCTCACGGAAGTTAATCGCCAAAGCAATATTGAAGTAGAAGTTGCAGAAAAACAGCATTGAGAGGATTTATTTCCGAGTGCTCAGTCAGTGTGTCTTAGGTATGACTTAAAAGTATCACCTGATGAAGTAACTACCTGTAGAAAAAGTAGTAAATACTGTAGAAAAGTAAGTAAATACCTGTAGAAAAAATAATTAGAAAAAGTAAGTAAATACTGTAGAAAAAGTAAGTAAATACCTCTAGAAAAAGTCAGTAAATACCTGTAGAAAAAGTTAGTAAATACTGTAGAAAAAGTAAGTAAGTACCTGCAGAAAAAGTATGCAAATACCTGTAGAAAGAGTAAGTAACTAGCTGTAGAAAAAGTAAGTAAATACTTGTAGAAAAAATAGTCACTGAATGACTTCTTAGTAATCAATCACAGTCTGAAGGTGGACCTCTGGGGCAACACTCAGGAGCTACCACCACTAAAGGCAGATGACCAGTAAGGGTTTGAAATTAAAATAGCATGACAGGAGGTACCATATTCAACCATGTTAAGTGAGAAGCTGAGTATGTGTAACTATTAGTTGAGAGATTCACAAGAGTGACTAGTAATGAAAGCTAAATATTTAGTAATTTCCCTTCTTATTAGAAACTTTTCAACAATTGTTAACGGAACACAAAAATACCTGGTTGTTAAAGTCTTCCATGTAATGCGAAACTAAATAAATAATCCCTCAAACAAGTGAAAATATGTGTTTATTTAACGAGACAATACTAAAAATAATAGATTAACGTTCACACAAAATATGAATGTTACGACAGCCATGTCTTACAGAAATGTGTTATTACCAAAACGTTGAATAGGTGGAGCAACAAAGAATAATAAATAAATAAATAACGCACAGAGATACAGATAATCAGAGAAAAACAAGAACTACTGCCTGGATGGCAGTCAAATCTGCCGTAAGGACAGACGACTCCTTCAGACAATAGGAAAGCAAAACAAGACGCCACTCCAACAAATGACTCAAGATCACGCAAGAAAATTAAGTAGACTTTCGCCTTTCCTTTTATCCTTTTCCTCCTACGGCCATTTCTTTGGTATAATTAGTCTTTTTCTGGCCATGAGAGAAGAAGGGCTTTTAGTGTGCGGGAACAAGTTATGAATGAGTTTTCCCATGAGGATTACTTGGATATATGAGTTTACAGGGATGGGGAACTGGTGAACATCTGAGAGACAGACAAACAGACAGGCGACCTGGAGAGATACAGAATCAGAGATGTGAGAGGAAAGAGCAGGAGGACAAATAGACGAGAGAAAGAGAGGCTAGAGCTAAGGAAGGAGAGAGACAGAACGTGCTGAATGAGCGTGGGAGGTCCACAGGGATTTGTCAGGAAGTTGCTTGTTCTTCTGAGAAATTACAGAATGACAAAAAATCTGTCTCGGACTTTCCTGAACTTCGTCCTTTTCTTGGAGAGGTCTTAAGTGACAGTTATTCATTTCTTTCAATTTTAACCATAAAAAACACACACACACTTTCTCTCTCCCCTATTCTATATGTATCTTTTATAACTGGAAGATATATATATATATATATATATATATATATATATATATATATATATATATATATATATGCATGTATATGATATATATATAGTTATATATATAATATCTATATATATATATATATATATATATATATATATATATATAACATCTTCCAGTTATAAAAGAACAAAAATGTGTTTTTTACAGCGTTTTCAGTAAGTGATTAAATATTCGTTTTAATTTTCATAGTTGCTAAGGAAATAAAATTGTTCAATAAAGCAGACTGATGAAAAAACTTCGCTACAAAAATACCAAAACAATATAGTTTAAATTCTGTTATAAGAGGGCAAAAAATGCCCTACGTTAGATCAATATAGAAATGGTCTTCATGAACATCTGATGACATATTTCGTTATTTGAAAGCGTTACCAAACAACTGCAATAAGCAAGATCCCAAATAATATCCTTTATAACATCTTCCTTACAATCTCTACCAGCAAATGTCTTCCCAGTTAAACATTTAGAGATTATTTTTCAAGAGATCTATAACTCAAGACAATGAAGTGTAACATATGTAATCTTGCTTATCTTAGTCTAGGATTCCTTCCAGCTATATTTCAAAGTGAAGCCAAGTCAGCTTCGTCATATCATTAACATTTCTTTCCTTTTCTTCTCCTCATTTTTCGTGCCCTATGGCGTGTGAAATGATGAATCCCAGAAGAGAAAATCTGGTTAAAACGTGTCTCTGTGTTAAGGACCTGTGATTACGCTAAGCGGATCTTCATTTGGAAAAGAAATGACCTCGTTTAAACATTACTGACGCTTTGAAAACACACGCTGTGTGTGTGAGAGAGAGAGAGAGAGAGAGAGAGAGAGAGAGAGAGAGAGAGAGAGAGAGAGAGAAGGTGGTATTTGATACTGAAAACTGGCGACGTAGTTACCTTGGTCATCGGCGACGAAAATGAGCCGTGATACAAAAATATAATAATAAAAAAATATGAAGTGTAAATTGGAAAAAGATAAAAAAAAGTGATCATATAATTCGTAAGGAAATAATCTAGCTCTTATAATGATTACATTCAATAACGTTCAAATAATGAACACACAACTCCTATACTATGCCCATACATTATGTTTACATACATTATGTATACATAAGTGAAAGGAGAGAGAGAGAGAGAGAGAGAGAGAGAGAGAGGAGAGAGAGAGAGAGAGAGATTTGTAGCCCTAAATGCTACATCATTTATCAACGCGTCGTATTTCTTCACTCACATGACCACTTCTTTAAAAGCCGCGTATTTAGCTTCCCTCTGGTTAAGCCTGTCCATTTGGCTTTAGTATAAAAAAATCGTAGAAACAAAAATAGCGTAGTATTGAAAAATGGATTAGTATTCCAAAATAAGTAGTTACTGAAAGTTATTTAGCACTAAATCATTACATAGTATATATATATATAGAAATTGGTTGGTCATTTTTAAAAAAGGAGTTAAAAAATTGTAAAAAATGGCTTGAAAAGAAGAGTTAATATCGTTGATATCAGTATGGGTTAAATTAAAATATGCGTTAATGGTAAAAATTAATTTTGTTTAAAATATGAGTTGGTGTTAGAAATTCAATGGATTTAAAAGGGGGTTATTACTGTAATGGGTTTGCATATAAAAACAGGGAAGTAAATGCTGCAGTCACCTGTGGCCATGTTCCCTGGCATGCTACACATTCCTCTTCTTTCGAAGAATTTTGCCATTCCAGAATTTCAGGAGTCTCTGAACTATCTGCGAGTCTTTTGAACGCTGAAACGTCTGCATTCCGTCTCCCAAATACTGCATGCCATTTTTCAAAAAAATAAAAATAAAAAAATCCCAGAAAGGACAGTTCACAAGAGAATGTCAAAAAATACCCATTTTTCACAGGCCTACAGAAATTATTTCTGAAATTCTTGCACCGGGTACATGTTTTGTAAGCTTGGGGAGCAAAAGCTTGCTGCCAGTCGCAGAGAACAGGGTAGAATGAAGCCGTTTCTTGAACATTTCAGTTTTTCTTTAGAACTAAACTCATCTTATCGTTAAGTCATACAAGGGCAATGAAAGGCAAATATGGAAGAAATATATTTGTTTTCTTCCCCCAAAAGTGTACAGATAATGACAGCTTTCGAAAAAGGGAAGTTTATTGTAAACAGAAAATACAAAAGTGGGAAGCGAAATCCACAGCTGGCTGATAAAAGATTAAGAATTAGCCTCCCTAACCGGTTCGTGGACAACTGACTGCGACAGAGTAAACAATGGAGCTGAATATGAGATTACCTATGTTAGGATTATCGAGTTGCTTTACCAGGTAATTATATCCGCTTACGAATAATCTAGGCCTTAATTTGTTCATGTTCTGGTGTTTCCAGCATTTGATAAGAATAAATGTATGAATGAGTGAATCACTAGATGTAGGCTACAAACCCAAGCGCTGGGGCACTTCCAGCTCTTAAGATAGTAAATGAGAGGCAGTTGGGGTGGCTGAACGGTAAGATAAAGTGATTGAGAAAATAAGTTAGTGATGGTCAAAGGATCTTAGGACGCAACTGGAATTGAAACCACAGTTGCATAATGGAGTCAAGTGAGAGGTTGGCCATCAAGAGGGAAGATGGGAAGCAGCAATAAGGGTAGTGTTTAACAAGAGTTTTAGCTGAATTACTTAGCACGAGAACCAACTTTTTTCTCAAAAGGTCCCCTCCCCATAAAGCGATTTTTCACTGTTTATCAGTATGACAATGGCCCAATTCCATTCTTCCTCACGGCTTCATGAAAACTACCGCTCCACTCGCCCACCAACAACATTCCCCGCCACCCTCACCAAACCAACAAACCAATCAGGGCCAACTAACGGTGAAAACTCTCTTATTTACAATCTCCAGTATTAAAGACCTAAGTCAACAGTACCAATAGCTGCAGTAAATACGCGAGCAGTGTTATCCCCTTTGTAATAACAAAACCCCTAACACACTACTCATATTTTCCCAATGCCTATCAGAGCACCATCCTCAGCCCCCACGCCCCCCCCCCTCCCCCACTCACCCCAACCCCATCCCACAACAACAATACTCTCTCAATCCCTTTGTGCTCAGGAAGTAATTTCGTAGACTTAATTCCATTCAGCAACTTAATGGCCTTATATCTGTTACATAACTTTACGATTAAATTCGATTTCCTGGCTGGCCTTCTATTTGCAGATAGATTGGTAAGATAGATGAATGGATAGATAGAAGACCTAATTCTCAGTCTAATAAAACACGTTCAGTTTACACGATTAAATTAAGTCATTATTTTTCATCCCTGATTGGTCTATTCAAAAGCCTAAAAAAAGCACTAAATGTAATTAATTCTCTGCTCTTGGGTTAATATGGATAAAAACTAAGGAAAAATGTAATCTTCCTATTTGGGAAGAACAATGGAATCAAAATGACCTGAAAACGCTGAACCATTTCGTCTTTCATCAAAGGACCAGACGGGAACTGAAACGGAACTTAATGTTCCCGTCTAGCCCAGAGCCGAAGACAACAAGGAATAGGAATAAAGCAGTGAGAGAATTCCAAATTTTGGAACTCTAACTGGACAAAGTCGAGTCGAGTTGAATATAAAATTTAGGCCAAAGGCCACACACTGGGACCTGTGAGGTCATTCAGTACTGAAACGGAAATTGACTGTAAAAGGTCTGAAAGGTGTAACAGGAGGAAAACCTCAAAGCAGTTGCACTATGAAACAATTGTTAGGAGAGGATGGAAAGTATGATGGAAGAAGAGAATATGAAAGGAGGTGCAGCAAAGGGAACGAAATAGTTTGCAGCTAGGGGCCGAAGGGACGTTGCAAAGAACCTTAAGTAATGCCTACAGTGCACCGCATGAGGTGCACCGATGGCACTACCCCGCTACGGTGGACAAAGTCAAACATAAGATTCTTGTATTTATGTTTTTTTTTCAGTAGGAAGTCGAGGAATAACCGATTAACTGCCAAATCTTGACGAGAAAAAAAAATAGAAACGGAAAAGGAAAATAGAAGATGGAAAGTTGCCTGAAGCCGGAGAACTTGAGAATCGCAACTTCAGAATGAAATCCGGAGTTACAGATTCCCAAAAAGTCAAAAACTTCACAAAAACTTCGCATTGAAAATGTCGTGATTTTTTTTCTCTCTCACTCGAGAAGTGACTCAAGTTAAATGGAAAAGTTTGAAGGCACCAAAAAGCGAGGCTCTGATTTTGTACATTGCGCTTAAAAGCTGGGAGCTTTGCTCGCGTCTATTATATGCTCTTTGGGTTTGGGTAGGTATATGCTGATTTCTCTTCAAACGTTATTCACTCTTTATTCTCTTCACGTGGTCGCTGCTTTACGAGTTACTGGAGTTCCTGATCTGTTTCATATGAACTGACCCCTAATAATCATCATAATGAACCAAACAAAAACTTCTTTCAGTTTTCTTCATAAGCTTGAAAAAGAAACCCACAAAATCACTGTGTATAACGTGTTTACTTGTAAGTATTTACATTTTATTTTACTCTACACTCAAGTACTTTCAGGCCCTATCTGTGGCCCTTTTTCAAGAGATGTGTAGGTTGTCAGCCTGGAGAAGACTGTTGGGCCTTGACCCAGGCTGACAACCTTCACATCTCTTGAAAATGGGCCACAGATAGGGCCTGAAAGTACTCGAGTGTAGAGTAAAATGAAATGTAAATACTTATAAGTAAACACGTTATACACAGTAATTTTGTGGGTTTCTTTTCTAATCATCATAATCAAAACATAGACAGTTCCTCACATTATTATTATTCGTTTATTAACCAGTAATATTAACTATCGGTGTTATCTCTTAGTGTTTAACGAAGCTGGATGTTGCTAAAATCATTAAAGGTGAAAAAGATTTACGAAATTAATAGAAAAACGTCTGTTGCATTTAGTCGAAGGCCGAAGGCCAAGCGATTGGACCTATGAGGTTGTTCAGCGCTGAAAGGAAAACTGAGAGTTAGTGGTTTAAAAGGTGTAACAGGAGGAAAACCTCGCAGTTGCACTATGAAATAGTGTTAGAAGAGGGTGGAAAGTAAGATGGAAAAAAGAATATGAATGGAGGCACACTAAAAAGAATGAAATGGGTTGCAGCTAGGGACCGACGGGACGGTACAAAGGGCCTATGTAATGCTAATGCCTGCAGTACACCGCGTGAGCTTGATACAGTAACGACAATTAAGTCGAAGACCCGAATTGCTTTACACAGTAAAGCAATTCGGGATCACTAATTAGTTCCCTCTCCACCCCACCCTTTACACTGAAATTCTTGCTGCGCCGTCTTTTCTCGATCAGTGAGGTCGAACGACATTGGGCCCCGTGAGTACTTAAACATGTGACCACCAGCGAATGTCAAAAGGCCTTCCGAGTCTAATTAAGAGCATGGACAACAATTGAGTTTAAATTACCTGCAACAGACCTTTACAGTTTGGTGTGAGTGCTACTTGGTCAAGTCTAGTTTCAAAAGCTTGCAACAGACCTATATAATCTACTGTGCATGTTATGGGGTTAAGTTTCAAAAACTCTCAGCTAACATTAAGTCTAGTCAACAGCACTAAGGGTCCACAATAAAGTTTGAAAAACTTACAACAGACCTTTACAGGTTGGTGAGAGCAGCGAATTGTTGTAATGGGGTTTCAAAAATTGGCAACAGACATTTAGTGTTTGGTGAGAGAGACAATAGATAACAATGAGACCCCAGAAGTCCACACAAAAGTGTTTCTATAAAATATTGTGAATGAGGTTCATAAAAGAACTGGAATACACGAATATTCCAACAACTTCAACTCCTGAGTTGCGATTTTCAAGAATTTCTTTCCAAATGTTGGCAACGTATAACATGCCACTTTCACTGAAGATGGAGCAGATCCTCTGAAGCTGATTCGTTATTTACTGAGAGGAACAAAGCACCATTAATCATCCATTATTCAGTGAGAGCAACAAACCACCATTAATCACCCATTATTCACTAAGAGGAGCAAAGCGTCATTAATCACTTGCGTCAGTCACACAGTCCTCTAAACTGGATGGGTTTCAAGCACAATGGTGCTTGTGATTTCACGTTATACCTGAAGCCAACTAAATGACTATTATCCAAGGAAGTGCTCGTCTGTTTTAAACTTAGAATATGTTTTTCAATACAGTTTCAAGAGTCTTTAAGTGGTTTGCATTCTGGTAATACAAGAAACAATCTAGACACGAGTTACATTTATTATCTTTTGAAATTTCAATGCGGTATCGATTATGTTACAAATTAGTTCATACATTTCAAGATCACAAAAAGCATAAAAGAATCGGTATGTTAGAATTATATTTCGTCGGTAAAGCTTCCCCACTGTAATCTTTTCATTGGGGGACCAAGCCAGCCCACCCAGAGCCGGTCCCAAGCCCGGATAAATAAGGAGGGTTGGAGTCCGGAAGGGTATCCATCCGTAAAACATCTGCCGAAACCAAAACAAAGACAAAAAGAGCTGGAGGAGGCACATTCAAAATAGCGACGCCGATTAGGATTTTAAGGTGAGAACAACAACTTGGCATTAAGTGTGTAATACCCTGTAGATTGCCCATGGGATACCTAACTCACAATTATTTGTGATTCCATGATTCGAATTGCTGGTTACCTAGAAGTCGGCTTCTTGCTTGAAACAACATTCCCTTGCGGAAATTGAAATCCTAGTCAAGGGTGACAAAAAGACAATCGAAAACTATATTCCAAGCAGAATATAACGAAAAGACATACGGATATTCCTCATCGTCACTGATGGCAGTGCCTGTAAGGTGACCATGATGACGGTAGTTGGTGGTGGGGATAACGATAGTCATCATGAATAAAGCTTTTAACAGGTTTTATCAGAAAAAACGTAGATCTGGATTTACTAGTTTAAGGGAACTAGAGTGGTACTGACAGCGGTGCTGATAAAGGAGGGACGCTTTGCTCTTGCTTTCCAGGAGAATTTGCTGGAACTTTGAGGTCCCAAAGAGCTCTTCAGAGTAGTCTCTCTTGTGCGTGGGTCTCTCTAGATTTACAAACTGTCAGGAACCGTTACGGAATCGTTCTCTTTATCTATCTTTCCTTCACACCAAAACTCCATTGCATGAACACTAAGTTTGTAGACTTCAACTCTGTTGGTCGACAAAGAGTGAATAGGAATAAGACCCTCGAATCTAGATTTTATTTATTTTTTCTATATTACTTGTTAATGGTTATTAAACATGTTATTTGTTTTGTTTTTTTAACTCTCCTTTTTTTTGTTTACACATTTTTATCTACATTGGTTTTATTTCGGAAATTTTCCGTGAATGCCGAACTTACTGTTTTTAAACCATGGTATTCAAACGGGACATATACGTCTCTATTTGTTTCCTCTTCTCCCCCCCGCTCCCGACCCGCCACCGCCCCTCCTTTTTTTTGGCTCTTATCATCAGTGGCATTTTGTTTTTTCTTCGCCTTGATCACTTTCTTCTTCTCACTCCTCTGTAGTCCAAGCGAGGAAACTTCTCAATTCTCGTGAGGTACAAACACTTGAGTTTCCGCGAGTTCACCAAGAACAAACTAGGCCCTAACTTCTACTTCTACTTCGACTGTAGTCTGGGCAGCGACCCAACTTCTCAGCCCCGTGAGGATATCAACAGCCTTAAACTTCTTCGCCCAGAAGTAGAAACACTTGAGTTTCTTCAAGTTGGCTGAGAACAAACTCTGCTCTAACTTCGCCAGCTCGACGGCAAGACTTCCAATTGACCTCCTCCTTCAGACAAATCATAAACATAACCCTCAAGAAACGTGACAAAATTCCCTTTCAGTAGCTGTTCCCAAAAGAAGATGGGCTTTTATTCAACCTTCAAGGAACTGAGAGAATGAAATTTACGCTTAGCACTTCTTTTTCAATTGCATTTTTGTTGTCTTGAGTTTAGTCTTGTTTGTATTCAATTCTATATTCCACCTTTTCGTGAACAGGTATTCACTTGCTTCACTAAACCATTCATTTCCAACTTTCTCTCTCTCTCTCTCTCTCTCTCTCTCTCTCTCTCTCTCTCTCTCTCTCTCTCTCTCTCTCTTTCGCTCCACATCTTTCACCAAAAACCTTTATCGTATTACAATTTTATGGTTACCTTGGAATCGGAGACTAGTTTTTCAAAGAACGAAATCATATTATGAATTGTAAAGCGTCAACAGATTTATTTTGCAACAGTTCATCGCCGTTTCAACGAATATGATGAGCGTGAAATTGAAACTTCGTGCAAATGTGGCTGTCATTACTTTTTTACAAAATAAAAATCAGTTAACGCTCATATGGATTGCCTATAATGACTGTACACCACTGCCTTTGTTAATCTGACTTTAGTTGTTTATATAATATATATATATAAATATATATATATATATATATATATATATATATATATATATATATATATATATATATATATATATATATATATATATTATATTATATATATATATATATATGTGTGTGTGTGTGTGTGTGTGTGTGTATGTATTTTTATTAGTGTGTGTGTGTATCTATATGTATTTTTATTAATTTTTATTGCCTTTTTTGAAAAGTCTCCATACTCTGATTTTCACTTTATTTTAATAATAATGATATGTTTTCTTAAAAATTATCGCTGCGTCAGCTGCATTAATTTTATAGGGGTTTTTCCCTATTTTTCTAATTGTGGTTTTTTCATGGTTGCTCACCAGTTTAAGCAACTATGGAAAAACCACAATTAGAAAGATAGAGAAGAACATCTATAAAATTAATGCAGCAATAATTTTTAATAAAACATGTTTAAAAGAGGGTTTACTTCCAGCATACAATAATAATAATAATAATACGGAATACAACAGCAAGGATACTCATTGCTCAAATAACGACCGGTGTGCAAAGGGGACTGAAGACATCAATGTTTAGTAAAGCAACAACGTGTCTTTAGACAACCGTTATCTTTTTAATTAACTCTAATTTATAGACGAAATCTGGTATGAGACGCAAAAAGCCAGAGAGGGCGATACAGCGACAGATGTCCAGAAGTACTTCCATTTTAGCCTTTCATTCTTCCACTCCTCTTATCTGCGTTTGTTTTTCCCTGTTCTCGTTCAGCCTTCCCCCTCTTTTATTTACGTTGCAACCCTTCCCCTTTCCCCACCCCCATATACTGCCTTTCCCCTCTCGCATGCATGCACTGCAAAATCATTTTCCCCTCTCGCATACTCTGCACAATACGGCGTTTTTCCTCTTGCTCGTAATCCTGCGGCCAGTCTATTCAATTACTTCAGAAACTGACTGTCAAAATGCCACTTATTTCCATTAGTCACCGAAATGAAGTTTGCGGAAATTTCATTCAATTATATTTTTATCGGGATGTCGCCCCTTATCTTCAGGGTCTTTTCATGTCCACGGTCTTTTTTTGTTAAAGGTTTATGGATGTTTCAGGAACTCCCAACTATTGTTGAACTATATTAAACTAGAAATTTAGGCGGTCTGTTGGAAACCGGAGAGAACATTCAAACGTAAATTTGAAGCACTTTATAAAAAAAATTCAATGACTTACTTATTTAAACATCACAAAAACCACCATCAAAAGTTTAAGCAAGAATATAAAGTGACAGTTATACAAGGAACATACAATATGATGAAAATTACACTAAAGCCGAAAGTATTTTAAAACAAATGACTATTTATCATAAAGTTCCAAAAAAAAAAATTATATGAAACTTATTTGAAGACAAGAAGAAAACTGAATAGTAATGTTCCTTGTTACTTTGTTGACGGCTTATTCAGGTCCACTTCCATAGCGCAAGACCTCCATTTATCAAATTAACAGTTAATTCATCAGATGTATTTGATCATACTGCAATTTCCACCTTCACAGTTTGGTCTTCAACATCATAACATCGATTAAACTAAAAGGTTTAAAGTTTCTTTTTGAGACACTTCAAATCCTCCATCTGCCTCAGCTCATGAGAAAGCTTGCTGTGTAATCTGGGAGCTGCATATGTAAAGGCTCTGGAGCCACGGAATCAGGAAAAAAGCGGCTCTACCTACTAGAAACCCTCTGTAACTAGTCCTGTACCAGGCCGATGTATTGGTTGTATCAACTGTAGTATGGCCCTCAAATACCGAGGAGAGCCGGTCTCAACAACTTGATGGGTAAAAACACATAACTTGAATATTATTCTGTCCTTCACAGGAAGCCAGTGCAAATCAATGAAGACAGGGGTAATCCTCTCCCGTTGAGCAACACCTTTTATTATAGTCTAGCAGCTCTGTTCATAATTTTCTACAGTCTCTTGAGCTATACTCTTGAGATGATATCCAGTTACTTTAAATAAACTATTAATTTGTAGACTGCGTGACAAGCCACAATCCTCGCACACTCCGAGATCACGTACCCTATCAGTTGTCTACACCCAATTTTAATCTATACACCCAGACTCCTTAAGTTACCTTCCTTACCGACTATCATAAGATCAGTTTTATTTTCGTTTAATTCCAACTGTTTCAAAGTCATCCATTGTTTAATATTCGATAGAACTTAATTTTCTCTTTGTACCCTCATTATTTGTAACAATGAAATTCTACGCCAAGATTATGTAGTATATTAGACAAACTAATTGTATAGATACAGAATAAGACAGGGCCAAGTACACTTCCCTGAGGAACTCCTCTCGTCAAATGTTCATACGATGACTCGACATTTCCAATCTGTACGCAGTACGACCTATCATCATATAGTCCTTCAAAAGCTCAAGTGCATCGTCTACAACTCCGATGGATCGGTGATCGTCTACGAGTAAATCATGTACAACTGTCGTAGGCAGCGCTAAGATCCAAAAGCACACCAAAATACCACACTTGTCTGTATCCATCGTTTCAAATAGTTCATTTACCACTGAACAAATAGTTGTCTGAGTGGAAAATAATTGTCTGTATGCAGACTGACAATCAGGAAAAACACCTGCTGTATTTAAGTAAGCCATTAATTGTATAAAAGATAAATTTGATACAGGCCTAAATGAACTCGCCTCCTGATAGCCAAGAGTCCCCTTTAAAACCAGCTTAACAATTGCAATTTTCGCAGATATCGGGAATTTACATTCAGAGATGCAGCCATTTACAATCTTCAGAATCACTACTCAGAAATCAAAGTTTTCAGCTGCAATTAGTTCCGATGTAGCCACCAGTTAGGATAAACAATTTGTTTTCTTGGCTTTCTTAATATTTCTAGTGACATCATCGCAAGTTATTTTATCAAAAACAGAAAACCTAGTTTTAACCACTGCAGTAATGATGGTGAGACTCGATGCTTCTTCAAAAACTGAAACTATATTTTCATTTTTATGCTTGAAAAACTCTAAAAACTTGTCAGCTAAAACTCGATCACTATAACCATCATGTAGTTAGTTCTCTTTTGAATTTCCTGTTAAACGGTCAAGGAGATTATACAACTTATTTGTATCTTTTCCAGCCTCGAGAATTTTTCTATTAAAGTACTCAGTTTTCCTCCTTTTTATCAGAAGGTTATATTCATTTCTAACAGACTTACATTCATTTCATGAGTATATCAGTTTTTAATCTTCTCCATAGTTTATCCTTTCGTCTTTTATCTCTCTTTTTTCTGTATCTCATCATTAAAACAAGGAGATTTATCATTAACTACGATGTTTTTTTCCATAAATGGTTACATATGATCATTCGTACTTATTCACACGATTATACACACTTATCAGACATTCAACAAATGCCGAATCTCTTAATTCAAGGGGTCGATGATTGCAGTGATTTTGAATTTCCTCGTTTATTTTCTGGGTTACGATCCCTATAAATTCAATAGGGGAGAAACTCGATTTGTCTCTATATCTCAGCTTTTTCATCACTTTACATTCTCTTATTTACAAATAAAAAGTAATCAGACATTGCACTGGAGAAATCGTACATCTCTCCTCAACGTGTATATTAATAACACTTGGATTTACAGCATCAAACAAAACCAAGTCTAACGCAATGTATATTGTTTACAAGACGATGCGACACAAGTATATTGTTAAACGCTTCGACACCTTCACTGGTTGGATCATCCATCCATAGATTAAAATCACCACAGATAAAAAAAAAAAAACACTCGCTGCAGATATATCAATCCCGTCAAGCAGTGGAACAAACTCACCTAAAAAGTCATTTACATTTGGTGAGGGAGGTCCATAGAGTACGACGAAAGACATCCTCATACCAAAGTATATAAAATTTGCCTCGAGACATTCAAAAATTGTTTCATCAGCTGTTTTTACAAGCCTGATATCAGTACAACCTATGTGTACGAAAAGACCGACCCCAACTCCCCTACCTTGAAGGAGTTAATGAGGAAATAAAAAACTTAATCGAATAAAGATCAGAGGCGCTAAGAATACACGATAACCGTACGAGAAACTTACAGTAAGTTGAAAATTACGCAGAAGCTGGCATTACTTTAAAACAAATCAAGATTTCGACTAACATTCCCCAGGCAAAAAGAAAATCATTCAATCAGTGACAGACACCCAACACAGCTACTCTGCCTTGAACGGCGTAAGTTTCTCACCCTTCAAGACGAGGACAAAGGAAAAGGCTTGAGGAATATCAGGGTCGCTGTAGATTCGGCAACTTCGACGATTTCACTTCAAAAAGACTTTTCTATTGTGTCCTGCCGCAGGAGTAAAGAAGGATTTCAATTACACGTTGACGTCCATACCGGAAATTATGTCGGGTTTTATAGCGGTAAGAGAGAGAGAGAGAGAGAGAGAGAGAGAGAGAGAGAGAGAGAGAGAGAGTAGACGGCGAAGAAGTAAAACCTGACGAGAGAGGGGGAGGCGTTGGCAGACGGAGTAACGAAGAAGAGAATTAGACGTAACAAATATATATATATATATATATATATATATATATATATATATATATATATATATATATATATATGATAAAAGGAGCCCATAAAAAAGCCAAAATATAGAAAGTAAGTACTATATTTCAGAGACTGCTCTCTCTCTCTCTCTCTCTCTCTCTCTCTCTCTCTCTCTCTCTCTCTCTCTCAGGTAGGTAATGGACATTTTTCCAGACATAAATTAGATATATATATTATATATATATATATATATATATATATATATATGTGTGTGTGTGTGTGTGTGTGTGTGTGTGTGTGTGTGTGAGTAGTGAGTGAGTGAGTGTATAAAGAACTTCAGGGAAGTAGAGAAATGCAAGAGCCTGGAAGCACTCCTTTTACCTTTCTTTCTTTGAATGCACTTTGATATTATCCCCGGTAAGTGATGATTTCATTACTCATAACATTTTCATTTCGGCGTTACGTTGCAGTTCCTCCTAGAGCCATTCACACACAAAAGGAAATCAAAAGACGCTATTATCTACATACATAAAAGGCAATTTCTGTCTGTCTGTTCATTATGCACGCCCAGACTGTGAATGCTATGGCTACCAAATTTGTACCAAACACTGCCCTCACCCAGGAAGGTTTTAGTCAAAATCAGAAATTCAAGGACCGTTTCTAAGCGGGTCTTAACCCCTCTTTTTCATGTCCTGTAATTGTTTACAACTTTCGGATTGACAGCAAACTCTCCGGATTTTTCACAACTTCTTTGGCTTGACAGGCTCCCAAGTGATTACTTATCATGAAAGTGATTGCACCGTCCCCCCTGTAGGGATTGTCATCACGGACGGCATGTCCCTCTTTTATCCCGAGCAACTCCGGGTACAGCAGTTAGTTTATAATATGAATCAGCATAGATTCGTTCTTCCACCTTTTATCAGAGGGTCAGCACGTTTACTAATACGTATTTCCTAAATTCGATATTCTTACCTTTGTCTTTCATATGAAAATCTTTTTCACTCATTCTCTTTCACATATAGAATAGAATATAGAATTTAGGCCAACCGCTAAGCGCTGAGACCTAAGAGGTTATTCATCGCTGAAAGGGTAACAGAGAGCAGCAAGGTTTGAAAGGAGTAACGGAGGACAACCTCGCAATTGCACTATGAAATACTTGTTAGAAGATAGTGGAAAGAAAGATGGAAGAAAGAGAATGTGAACGGAGGCACAGTAAAAGGGATGAAAGGGGTTGCAGCTAGGGCCGAAGGGACGCTGCATAGACCCTTAAGTAATGCGGTGCACTGGCGGCACCAACCTCCTACGGGGTCTTTCGCATTTTCGCATATACCAGAGCTCATCGGACGAATTATATACTTTAGCTACAAAAATTCGTTTGAAATAGGTAATTTTCTCTTGTTCGTTTTCTTTCTAAGGGTTCCTACATACGTACATTGTTCGTCAGTACTGTGCTTCTTTAAAGACTCCGTCGCTTTATTTGGGGAAAAAATGTTACGACCTTAAATTCTGGAGATGCCCAACACTTTACCGTAATTTTGAAAATAACTAGGAAATTTAACAAAAAATATTTCGTAATGCATATAAAAAATAAAGTAACATTCCCGAACGGTTGAGAATTAATGCATGTTCTTTATATCAAAATTACCATTTTTAAGTCTTACTTTTAATAAGAACATAAGTTTTTTCGTCCTGCTCATCAAATAATGAACAACAGAGAAGAAGAATAAAATTACGGCTTTTTAAAACAACTAAAAAAAAACTTTTATAACACTCCAAAAGATCTAAAGCTCCTTTTCGTATTAAAGTCCATACAACTTTTACTTAGTAAACAGAAATTTTAAGATTCTACGCAACTTCAATACTCTGTTTCCTCTAAAAAAACTAGATTTAAATTTTGAGGTCGAAGACAAAAAACAAAATGTTCTCTATTTTTTCTTATTAATTGAACTTCTCCCTTGCAAAAGAGTACCATTTAGGAATTCATATCAGCTCGATGTCTTTATAAGAGATATATACGTTTGGAATTTCCGCTTATCTCCAATTTCCTCTTTAATAATGTACTGCTTTTTGCTATATTTTTTATCATTAGTAAAAAGTCATTCGGAACCACTAATAATGGGACGCATCATAACCATGAAAAATTCCAGTTCAAAAATATTTCTACTAAAGGCCTAACATGTCACCTATTCAAGGCCTAATATGTGGTCATATTGGGGCAATATGAAGTTAAATGCAAAACGGAAAGAAGAGAGTCTTGTTCACAGGTAATTTTTAGGGAGCATTCCTTCGAGAACTGGCACAAAGCCAGTTAACTTCCTCCAAAACACACCATGCCACTCCTGAAACCCACCCCATGACGTGATCAAAGAGGGGAGAAAAGCGTATAGGGTTGACGACCTTGTCTTGTTAAACAAACAACAAAAAATTCTGTATAAAAGTTACTGAAACTTGGTATAAAGCAGCAACGGTCCACGTCAAGTCCCAGGACAACAGGACGAGTGAAAAACAAAAGAACTACACACTTTAGGAAATGGCCCGGAAATAAAGTTCATATATTATCCTTCATGTGCATAATATCCTTTCCAATTTTTTTAATTTCCTTACCATAAACAGAAAGAACTGGGTCGAACTCATAACAAAAAAAAAAAAAAAAAAAAGAAGTCCGCGCAAGGCACCACCACCTTCCCTTTCATAAAAGAACCCTAAACTCTCCTTACGTGACCTGCAGCTTCATCTCTCTATTTTCGGTTTCTTCTCTCTCTCTCTCTCTCTCTCTCTCTACTTTTCTCCTTCCGGTGAGGCCGAGTGCTCTTTTGGGTGTTCATGAAGGGAAGGAGGTGAAAAGACGGTAGCCATTTGCGAAGGAATGGTGACTGGGAAAATTAAGTTATTCCGAATCCATCTGATAGGGGAATAAAGGTTAAAGTCAATCTACGTGGAGAGAGAGAGAGTGAGAGAGAGAGAGAGTCAAACAGACAGACAGACAGCCAATCTTCTCGCATGCAAAAATGTCTTAACGCCTAATACCCAACCTTGAAAGCGAAGAGGAGTACAATTAAACAACAAATACATATTGATTATTTGCAAAATAAATATACACAACCACTTATATAAATACTACCTGCATTAACAAATCGGAATGAACAGAATATAGTGAAATTAAATAAAAGCAAAAAAAGTAAAGAGGAAAGAAGTTTCCCCAACGACAATTTTTTCTAAGGGCCTCCGGGCGTGACTGATGCCGAACCAACGGCAAATTTTTTTTTTTCTTTGCCTTCTTTTATATTCCTTTCGCAATTTTTCTCCGCGACCTTTCATCCTCGCAATTCATTCTAGCTCGGAATATAAAAGGGAAAGGGGGGAAAAAAGAAGGAAAACGGAGGGGAAAAAAGGGTGACTTTCTTTCCCCTCAACGTGACGAAGCCATCTGAATTCTCTTTAAGATCGAACTCCATCCCAGAAGGCTTTCATTGTTAACCTCTTGAAGAGCACCAACAAGAAGGGTACGAATCTATGTGGGAACAAGAAGAAGAAGAAGAAGAAGAAGAAGGTTTTTATCTTCAAAGATGTCGGAGGTAGTCTAGATTGGGTATTATTATTATTATTATCATTATTATTATCATTATTATTATTATGAGCTTGATGGCGCACGCTGCGTTGGAACCCAGCGCTGCCAGTCATATCTCCCTTACCTTCCCGATCCCTTACCTATCCCGGGGGCGAACAAACAGGTTTGCAGGAGCGGGGTGGATGCATCACGCCTCCCCTAACCTACCTAACCCCCACCCCACCAGCCGGGGGGACAACAAGAAAGATCCACTCGAATTTAGTATTGCCTCCAAGCAATAAAATAATCTTTTCCAAACAATATCAATGGAAAGGAATAACAAACAAATATACATCATTCATATTTTCATTGCAAAGGTGGCAGAAATAGAGACAAATTTCAGTTTTGCCGTCGATGCCAAAACATCCTTACCCTGGAATGCCCACTGGAAGCTATGTTGAAGATAAACACTGAACAAACGTAACAGATGAACCAATATTCACGAAAACAGAAGAACCAACATTCGGAAAAAATTTTGAACCATCTTCCACGAAAACAGGTGAACCAACATTCGTCAAATTGAACCAATTTCGACGAAAACAGGCGAACCAACATTCGACAAAACTGAACCATTTTCCACGACAACAGGCGAACAAATATTCGCTAAAATTGAACCATCTTCTACGAAAACAGACGAACCAACATCCGAAAAAAAGTGAACCATTTTCCTCGAAATGAGGCGAACCGGCATCCGCCAAAATTCAACCATCTTCCACGAAAACAGGCGAACTAATATCCGCTAAAATTGAACTATCTTCCACGAAAACAGGCGAACCAATATTCTCTAAAACTGAACCATTTTCCACGAAAACAGACGGACCAATGTTCGCTACAATTGAACCATCTTCTACGAAAACAGGCGAACTGATATTCGCTAAAATTGAACCATCTTCCACGAAAACAGGCGGACCAGCATCCGCCAGAATTGAACCATCTTCCACGAAAACAGGCGGAACTAAATATTAAAATTTCGCTAATAAAATTGAAACCACTTCCAAAAAACGAAAACAGGCGAACCAGCATCCCGCCCAAGGAATTGACCATCTTCCCACGGAAACAGGCGAACTAATTATTTCGCTAAATTGAACCTTCTTCCACTCAAAACATGTCGAACAGGCGATCCGCCAAAATTGAACCATCTTCCACGAAACAGGCGAACTAATATTCGCTAAAATTGAACCATCTTTCACGAAAACAGGCGAACCAGCATCCGCCAGAATTGAACCACCTTCCACGAAAAAAGGCGAACCAACATTCGCCAAAATCGAACCATTTTCCACGAAAACAGGCGAACCAATATTCGCTAGATTGGACCATCTTCCACAAAAACAGGCGAACCAATATTCTCTAAAATTGAATCATCTTCCACAAAAACAGGCGAATTAATATTCGCTAAAACTGAACCATCTTCCACGAAACAGGCGAACCAATATTCTCTAAAACTGAACCATCTTCCACGAAACAGGCGAACCAATATTCGCTAAAATTGAACCATCTTCCACGAAAACAGGCAAACCAATATTCTCACTGAACCATCTTCCACGAAAACAGGCAAACCAGTATTCTCTAAAATTGAACGATCTGCCACGAAAACTCCCTTCTCAAAACTGATGAATTAACATTCACAAAAACAGACGAACTGACATTCACGAAAGTTGGGAGATCAGCATTCCCGGAAACTGACGCCTCAATATTCTTGAACTGAACTTTAATAAACTTTCGGGCCCTCCAGTCTTCCAGCCAAAGTCACTGCCTGTCAAAAACATCGTAAAAAGTGGGTCGTCATTTTCTGCGGACATGAAAACGAATCTTGCATTTTGCTTTATGGAGACTAGACGAGTCAACAAAACGGAAGAAATAATACTCGTGAAGAATGTATCCACGAGGTAGTGCATGTTATGACCAGACGCCCTGAAGGCCATTGGTAATTTTGTTTGTTTTGTTTGTATGGTGTTTTTACGTTGCATGGAACCGGTGGTTATTCAGCAACGGGACCAACGGCTTTACGTGACTTCCGAACCACGTCGAGAGTGAACTTCTATCACCAGAAAGACATCTCTCACTCCTCAATGGAATGCTCGAGAATCGAACTTGCGGTCATCGAGGTGGCACGCCAATACCATACCGACCACACCACTGGTAATTATCAAAAGAATTTTATATCATATATAACGGTGAGAGTTATTGGTTATTATTATAATACATAGTACATGAAGGGTTCCGAACATGAAAAGCAAAAGAATACTCTTCAATATTAAATACGTTGCATACAGAAACAAAAGGGAAGGAAGTGTTTTATTATTACGAGAAAAATGCAAAGACCAAAGTCCTTGCTAGCCAGATGTTCCCCCCACTTGAAAGTCAAAATCCATACGATCGTTCAATAATATCAAATAAATCTACATTTAAATATTGAAGAAAACGTGCCTTTTCAGCATTTCCAGCTGTTCGACTCTGACCGTCTAAAAAATAATGCACTCAGTTCCAAATTACACTTTCGAAACAAAAAAACTTTTTAACGCAACAATATGAACGAAGTAAATTATTCTCTTTTATCATCTTATTCATTGTTAGAAAGTTATTTTATTCCTGTATTCACAGCCTTGATAGTGACCCCCGATATTGTCTCGTTAAACAATTGTGCTATGAGAGTATTCGTCACAATATACATTCACTTTAATTACAAAATACAACAATTACATATATTTGATTAATTGCATTGAATATAAATATAGAGTTTAGGCCAAAGGGCAAGCACTGGGGTCTATGGTGAGGTCATTCAGCGCAGAAACGGAAATTGACAGTAAAAGGTTTGAAAGGTGTAACAGGAGGAAAACCTCATGGCAGTTGCACTGGCAGCAATCAAGCGAATATGAAAGGATGTACAGCACAAGGAACGACAGGGTTGCAGCTCACAGCCGATGGCACGCTGCAAAGAGCCTTAAGTAATGCCTACCGTGCACGGCATGTGGTGCACTGACGGCACTACCCCACCTATGGGGTATATTTGATTATGGGACCTTACAAAAAAGATAATAAGAGAAAACCCTTGACGGGATTCTGCAAAGCCTTTTACCAAATGCAAACTTACATCATATTTTTATTTTGTTTGTATGGTGTTTTTACGTTGCATGGAACCAGTGGTTATTCAGCAACGGGACCAACGGCTTTACGCGACTTCCGAACCACGTCGCGAGTGAAAGTCTATCACCAGATATACACATCTCTTACCCCTTAGTGGAATGGTCGAGAATCGAACTCGCGGCCACCGAGGTGGCAGGCCAAGACCATACCGATCACGCCACTGAGGAGCTCCCTCATCATTTTATTGCTGCCTGATTGACTCAACCAGCAAGGCAGGTACAATGGGGTTGGTGATTATTTGGCCCAATTATCTACTTTTTATCCGGAGCTATTTTTCACGAGTGAGTAATGTAAAGTTCGGGCCATAACTTAAACTTTTATTTATTTATTTTTTTTAAGCTCATCCTTGAATTTGGCAATAAACCCTCCTGCACTTTGAACGCTCTGTGAAGGGAGGAAGACGCCTAAGATGTCATAACCACTTGATAAAAAGTGAAAAAAAGATAGTTATGATCCCCATTGGTTAATATTAATGATTGATGATGGATGATCATTCAGAGGTGACGATGATACTGGTTTGATTAGGAAACTTCTCCATAGCATCACTCATGTTCACGCGCAAATGGACCTGTGTGTTATACAAGTGTGTTTGTTTGTTTGTATGTACGCGTTAAAGTACACACCATTATCTAAAACACAATTTTTTTATCGTTTGTATTTTTCTTTTTCTATGTTGTACCTTTAATTTATGTATACAAATCCAACAATTTCGCTGAAACAAAAAACAGACAAAACTGGTCAAAAAGTCGTCGGACAAAAAAAATCATTGGACAAAGAGACGATGGAACAGAAACTCAATGGACACTTGGGACGAAGTTTGGACGTTTAAAAAAGACAGACTGGATCGTAGACAAAAAGACTTTGGACGAAAAGGATTGGACGAAAAGACTATGCACGTTCTCCACCAGCCCTCCCCACATCCAATTCCGTGCAACAATACTTTTCCAGCGGACGTCCCTGACCGTAAACACTAGTTTATTGCGTCTCTAAGAAGATGGATCACAGAGGCCTAATCTGTGCTCCATTCGTCAGTTTTAACAGCTTTTCTTGAGCACAACTCTCGCAGATAGCCTCCTTCATCAAATTCTGGCCAAACCGAACATTCATCGAAAAACGTCGAGAAATGTATCTACGATGCAAGGTTTCTATCTTGTTCTTGTTTTGGGTCAGTACGTAGACGGGTAACCACGAATGAATACAAGACAATAACATGTTCGATACTACGTTGGTTTGACGGTCAGTGAAAAGCACAATTGGATCTGGCCAGTTCTTGAGTGGGTGACCAACACTGAAATACAGAAGACTGTTACCACGGGTTCCTCCAACAATCTTTTGGGTTGGAGAGGAACGGGCTAGAAGCCTTTCCTAAAAACATTCAGAAAGTTCCAACTGACATCAAAGCTCTGAAGTCAGCAAAAACTGGTCACAATGAAGCACCAAAACCATGATCGCCACAACAATAAAGGAAAAAACAATCGACATTTCATATGCAATATCAATTGATATTCAATATGAATTTATCGACTAGGTGACTGCATACAATACGTAGGCAACTACCTCCTCACGAATAGCTTAAAAATGTTGTTCACATTATAGAGATTACCATTCCAACACAGAATTTCCTGACTATAAATAGATGTATCCGGTTCTTCCACTGCGCCCGGCAATATTTTCCTTATAATACTTACAGTATCAAATAACCCAAACTGCCATTTATCATACAAGTAATAAAACCTTCCATTTTCGCGGGAAACAACAAAACCAGGTGAATAGAATCCGACAACACCTCCACAAAGTATTTTAACGAGAAAACACGCGCATATTCCATTTCTCCGGAAATTAGGCAACAACTTTGTTAACCCAATATGCAAATGACCACGTTGGGAAATCAAATTATATTTTCCATGCATGAATCCCATTCCATTCATTATATTTACTTTTAAAAATACTATGGAAATGGGAGTGGAATCATGACGAATCCGGCTTCGGATGGCTTCGGATTATGCGCGTTTGTATAGACTATAGTATTTTGAAAAGGCCGATTTACTGTTTCTCCGATGTAGCGATATCTACAAAGCTCGAGCTAAAATCACGGATCTACTTTGCATGCCTTCCATCCAAATGAAATGAACTTCCGACCCAATGACACACTGTCGCAGTATGATGAATTACTACTATATTGTTTTAGGACCTTATTCTTATCCGGGCCAGAAAAAAAGGGAAAAAAAACAGTCTGATTTCTGAGCCTTTGAGAAGCGAACTTGTCATTTAAGACCAAACGAGTTATGCGAACTAAGTCCCTCGAAAATGAATTTACTTATTCAGACGAAATTTCACAATCTAAATCCACTAAAATGCGATTAATATTTAATTCTTTTCGAGGACCCTACAACTTATATTTCATTGAATTTTCGTTTACACAAATGAAGGAAACCAAAAGCAAGCTTTCTCGTGAATAAACTCAAAATTATATATCTCTGAAGTTCTTACTCTCCATTTAATACTCAGCAAAAATAAAATGTCCCTTGATAACATTTCCATTTTTATTTCGCTCCATTTCCTTATTTCCTAAACCCAAAACGAACGTGATGTCTGAAACTGCTGAGCTTATAGAAAATTAAAATGCTGGGTAACACCGAATATGCGATGCTAACACTGCTTGAATATTAATCGCTAATACATTTTTACTCAAACGAACGTTCCGTAAAATTGACGTGGACCTTTTCATTTTAAGAATTTTCCTTTAGTTAGACCTTTGTACCTGTAAGAAGACGTATTAAAGCAACAGCAATGCAAGTGGATGAAGTTTTCACCTGCCATAATTTCCTACCGCCCGTAAATGGATTACCAAAAAATTGACACTGTTCATAAGTCTGTATTTATTTTTATATAATTCACGTTAATTAGACAATTTTCTCATGATAAATTATCAATATAGCCCCTTTTATATATTATTTATCATCAGCATTATCATCAGAGCCTCTTTCAAAGAAGATTAGGCATTAAGGCGCTCAAACACGAAGATTATAAAAGGATGACAGAAATTCCAAATTGCGAAATTTTGCCCAGATAATTCCCGTCACGCGTGAACTCTTTTCCGACCGCATTTATTATTTGTTTTCTGTTTTATCTATGGTGTTATGTACTGTATTCTTTATTCATATAAAAGTCTACACAGCGATTAATAAATTGGTGTTGAGAATACAAATGCCCTCCTGAAAAGCTTTTTCCTTTTTCTGTCTTCCCCCATCACAAATCTGTTTTAAATGATTAATTATTATCACAAAAGGAAAAATAAACGCATTAAACTTCTTTCTGAAGCCAAAACATGAATTGAACAACACATCATCTCTCTCTATTCTTGTCTGTTCTCAGTGGCAGCACATGCAAGAAGTGCCAAGCAGAGAGAGGGAAAGAGAGAGAGACAGAGAGAGAGAGCCCCTCCCATCTCTCTCTTTCTCTCAGAAAGAGAAAAAAAAGGTTTCTCTCACTTCGACGTACTGTCGACAGCAACTCATAAAGACCGAGGAACGATCCCACCTAGGGGTCGCTTCTATTCCCGATTAAGTGTTGGTGATTTTGGTTGTTCGTCACGAGGGAGTGTCCTAACTGTGCAACTGATTTATGTTGCTGTTCAGGGATCGTATATATTTAGAATGATTTAGCATCATACATTCATTTGTTTGTTTGTTTTAGTCTCTCCATTAACTTTGCTCTTTCAGATAATGAAGCTGATGTATGTTGCTGTTAAGGTATCGTATATATTTAGAATGATTTAGATTTCTACTTCTACATTCATCTTTATTTATTTGTTTGTTATGGTCTCTCAATCAATTTTGCTCTTTCAGATAATGTTTGTTCTGTGGTAGCTTCCTTCGCTAGTTAGGAAGCTTTGAAACTGTCTGTACACCTTAAAAAATAATAATAATAACAATAATAATAATAATAATAATAATAATAATAATAATAATAATAATAATAATAATAATAATAATATGTTCGAACATTCTGAATACCAATAATTAATAAACAACACGTTTACTCGTCATAAAAACATAAAAAAAAATACCGAACAATATATATCATATGTATGATGCAAATGTAGAATTACTTAAATTCTGCTGTCGCTTTTGACGAGACAACCAAGCTAATACTAATAAGAAGAAGAAGAAGAAGAAGAAGAAGAAGAAGAAGAAGAAGAAGAAGTTAAAGAATCAAATAAAAAAGATTGGATCGGAAAAACGGAAATGAGAAAAATTTCAGAGCTTGTGAAAATAGCATAGAATATGCAATTTAGGCGGAGGGCCAAGCGCTAGGACCTTTGAGATCATTCAGCGCTGAAAAAAAAATTGAGAGTAAAAAGTTACAAAGGTGTAACACGCGGAAAACCTTACATCTGCACTATGAAACAATGTTGAAAGAGGGTGGGAAGTAAGAGGGAAGAAAGAATATGAACGGAGGTACAGTAACAGGAATAAAAAGTAATGAAGAACCTTAAGTAATGCCTACAGTGCACCTACTACCGCCCTTCGGGATTCAGATCCTGATCGTAGGGAATAAGATATTGAAATGTCCGATCCATGGATGACACTACTGACTCCCCGTGCCAATGACCGATTCATTTATTAATTGAATAATCACATATTACACCTTAGCATCATAGCTACAATGAACGTCGACGCCGATTATCCGCTAACGTAATATGCAATGCGTGTGTGCAACGGGTAACGCAATCCACATTTGCTTGCAGTTATCGAGCTCAATACCGTGCAGGTTTCCGGACTGTACACAACGGTCTGAGGTTGGGACTTATTGTCTCAAACTTTAACTCATTTCATTTAGCTTTGACCACAAGGTATATCAGTAAGACAATAGTCTATTACAACATGTTTACACCAATTACCATTCATACATTCCACAAACATCTATAAATTCTCGTAGATTCTGCAACCATAACATTATGTAAATTCTTTTTTAAAAATTCACGACCGATCATAAAAAATTAAAAATACAAAAAAACGAAGTGTTACATCTTCGCAATTCGCGGTTCTACCATTCATCAGTTGTGAAATCCTGCTAGATTTACAGAAAAAAATTATATCATAAATGTCTCGAAAATATAAAGAATTTGAAATAGCGTTTCTGTAGTCACGCCAAAATCATTTTTGGATGAAACGCAAAATGCGCAGATTTCAGAGCATTTCGGTCTGATATATGACGGTCGAAAAATAAAGCATATTTTTTTTAACGAAATATTTGCAAATATTGTACATATTGGTCACACCAATAAGATTTTAGATAGGACACGAAATCCACAGGTTTTTGGGCATGTTTACATATTTACGCGACTAAATAAAAAACAACTTCCTCTTTTTCGAAGTTAAAAGAAAATATGCATTCAAAACATAACAACCACGAATTTCTGCTACATTTCCTCGCCCATTTCCGGTGACATTATTAAAAAGTAAATGTTATTTATCGAATGTGGAGGTTATTTATTCCAGGTATAACTTGATTTCCGAACGTTTGCAACTGAATACCGAGTTAACAGAGCAATGCTCCACTTTATTTCTCTTTTATCAACACAGCAAATGAGATATTTAATTTATCTAAGGATTCTTATCAAGCTGCGACTTAATGCATTAAAGAACATTTGCAATTTTCTTATATCTATTTTCCCCGTTAAATCGTATTTTGTTACTGCCACATGGACTATACAGTTTTCTTTAATATTTTCTGGGATGATAATATAAACTCAAATCATCTTAAGGACATCATGAAAATGTGAGTTATGATTTAGTACAACCCTTCAATGTATTCATTTTTGTTTCGCAGTTTCTTTCGTATATTTGGGAAGCTTCCAATCGATAGAAGACTCAATATCAGTTACTATACTGTTACTTCCCACGCTTTTTTATTTATCCGTCCTTTGGCCAATATTTATATTTCGTTAACACTCTCAGATTGCTTCAACAATCCAACAGTTGCAGCAGAAAGTTTTAAAAACTGACACCGACTCAACAGTCGTTCGACGCAGAGACCCCGTTAGATATGTAACTCGACTGGAATGAGATGGAATATATATAGAGTTTAGGCCAAAGGCCAAGCACTGGGACATATGAGATTATTCAGCGCTGGAAAGAAAATTGAGAGCAAGTAGGTTTAAAAGGTGTAACAGAAGGAGAACCTCGCAGTTGCACTATGAAATAATTGTTAGGAAAGGGTGGATAGCAAGATGGAAGATAATATGAATGGCGGTACAGTAAAAGGAATCTAAGAGGTTGCAGCTAGGGGCTGAGGGGACGCTGCAAAGAACCTTTAGTGATACCTACAGTGTGCCCCCGGCAATAACTCGTCTGACATAAATTTCCACTCTTCTCCAACTTTCCTTCTCACTGTTCTCATCCAGGTAGGTCTGTGTTCAGTAAACCAGCGCCCCCCTTGGTGGGTACAGGAGCCCATCGAAACACATTCACTATCTCTCTAAACTCATCATCCTCAAAATAATTTCAGAATTATCACGAATGACCATTATTCTTCCTTTTATCTTATGACGACTTTGCAATTCTATTAAGTTGCACCGGCAAACCTTTCGTTGATTATTACGAACTGATTGCAAGAATCATCTCCACCAGTTTTCTAACAATCACGTTCATGCGCGCATAAAGCAAACACCACCGGATTGGTTTCAGGAGCATTTTACGCTCCAAGAAAAGGGTGAGAGGGATGATGAGGTTAGAAAACCCCTTCCCTCACTGCAAACCCTTTTGATCAACACTGCATAAATATTCGAGTAGAAGAAAGTTTGCTCTATCGATCTCTTTGATCGTGCTAATATGAATTATTCGAATGTTTAAATTGTTCTGATGAACGGGAAGCTTTCTTCATAAAATACCTACGTACGTATGTATATGTATATGTATGTAATATAGGATATTATCTATATATATAATATAGGTATATATAGATATTAGTATATATATATATATCTTTTAGATATATATATGTGTATTATATATAGATATATAATATATATCAATCTATATAATATATAATATATATATATATGATGAATAAATGTATGTATAATTATATATATTATATATATATTATATATAATATATATACATAATATAAATATAAATGTATAATAATATATATAGCCACCAAAATATATATGATATAAAATAAATGTATAATTAGAAATAGTATATATATATATGATTTAATCTATATATATATACAAATATATATTAGTATATATATATATATATATATATATATATATATACATATATATATATTACATACGTGGGTGTTTATCGGACTTATCTTCGTCAATGATAATAAATCCTCCTCTTAAAAAGAGAATGGTTAAGAGATCTGACAAACAGACAAGAATGGAGAGACTTCGAATTCCGGGAAATGAGCGGTTTGAATGGCTGAACAAATTCGTTGACCTCTAGCGTTCGTGACTTCCTCCTAATCATCTCTGTTGTTTATTTTCGGAAATCCATCCCTCAACCACCACCCAACCTACGATCAGGTCCTATTCTTTTTTTTTTTTTTTTTATCTGGTACAGTTTCAGATGATTTTGTTGAAGTTATTCGCTGTCATAATTGCTTTTGAAGAGACATGTCTTCCCTAACTCCGGACTTTGAGTTTATGATTCGGTTCACTTTGTTTATGCCATATATGGATTGAATATGAAATCCAGACCAAAGGCCTAGCACTAGGACATATGAGGTCATTCAGCGATGAATGGTGATCTGATATTAATACGATTTGAAAGGTGTAATAGGAGGATAAGAGGAGGATAACCTCGCAGTTGCACTATGAAGCAATTGCTAGGAAAGGGTGGAAAGTAAGGTGGAAGGTAATATGAACTGAGGTATAGCAAAAGAATTGGGTTTGCAGCTAGGAGGAACCGAAGAGACGCTGCCTAGAACCTAATAATGCCCACAGTGGGCCTACGGCACTGGCGCCTACGGAGTTTGTATGCTTGATAATGTGCCTGGCTGTTTGTCAGTCGGACTACACGAAACATCAGCTATCGATCTTTATATAACTCTCACCTTTGGCGGCTCCCTTGATTGGTAACAAGTGATCACACTTTAGGACACAAAGGAAATAAATTGGGGGGGGGGGGGGGTTGAGAAGGCCGTTTGCGGAGTGAACTATTCCCGCTATAAACAGTTTTTGTTCTAATATTTAAGCGTGATATCATGAACCCCGACATGAACAATGGAGTAGTGTGTGTAGTATTATAAGAGCGAGAAGCTACCGGAATTAATGCCTAGATGAATATCTGTAGAAAAGCAAAAGGGTCACAGTTCTCATCCAGGTAGGTCTGTGTTTCAATAAACCGCACTCCCCACTCCCCTCCCCCCAAGGACCCTCCCAGTTCAGGTACGTAAAGGACCGTGGCCACAGAGAGTACATCTAACACTTTTTCACTCAACTCGTACTTTCTACTCTTTAATCATGGAACTGTCCCTATCAATGTAAATTAATAACTTCCTAGAGAAGTATATCAGAGAAATCAAATCATCCTCACAATAATTTCAGAATTAACACGAATAACCATTATTCTTCCTACGTCGATGAAGAAATGAACGTCGTGTCTATTCAGAAAATTATGAGAGGAACAAGTTACAGAAGGAAACCATAACTTATAGCTAACAACAAAGGGAGATGCTTTCAAACTTGAAATAATACATAAAAATAAACGTAGAACAAAAGCTTACGTTCAAAGATAGAAACATACAGTTATCCAGATCGATCATCGCACACAAATCAATAGTCATACGGTTACAACACTGAGAGAAAAACAACGATCGTCACCCGAAACATAAAGGATGGAAGCTCCTGAAAATAATAATTGTAGACGTCCAATTTGTGTTTTTCTATTCTAAGTTATGACAAAGTCGATAGCTGATACTAGTTAACGACAGAGAATATAATAGTTACATATAAGTTAGGCCAAAGCCAAGCGCTGGGACCTACATGGTCATTCAGCGCTGAAACTGACAGTAAAAAGATTTGAAAGGTGTAATAAAAGGAAAACCTCACAGTTGCGCTATGAAACAATTGTTAGGAGAGGGTGGATAGCAAGATGGAAGAAAGAATATGAACGGAGGTACAGTAAAAGTAATGAAAGGGATTGCAGCTACGGGCCGAAGGGACGCTGCAAAGGACCTCAAGAGATGCCTTATGAAACCGACTGAGTGTTAAAATGAGTGGATACAGAAATAACCCCGGATGATGATGATGATGATGATGATGATGATGATGATGATGACGATGAGATAATGATGAAGTCAGTCAAATATGGATAAGAGTTGTAGCTTAAAGGCATAATTTTGCTCGCGGTTATTATAAGTCATCTGAAAAATCCCCGACCATTATGAAAATTACTTTGAGGTAGGAAGACAAAATTCTCTCTTTTGAAGTGCTTGGGCCGTAGTAATAATTATCTTATATACTATATAAAAAAAAATATAATTCGAGGAGACGGGAAACACTACAGTGATTCAGATACACTTACACAATCACATTCTTTTTATTGGTGATAAAAAGTAAGCTTTCTAGTCTTGATACTAATATATTAATTAATTAATTTTAATAATATCCAATAAAGCAAAGGCAAATTAAATTCACATATAGATAGTGTTTACTTCAATTCTTAATACGTGGTAACCAATACGAGTCTGAATAACATTTCTATTTTCTATTCAACAATACATCCAACTACTCCAATATGACAAACGTCCGGTACAACCAATGTAATCTCACTCCATGTCGAATACCGGACAAGTGTCACACCAACTTATGCACTTGAACTACAATATAACATTTATTATTACAAACCATATAGCAGATAAAAGCATAAATGTTAAGGATGACTAGACACCAACTTTCGGGTAGCTGGTGGATTCGTTACGGTGTGTGAAAAAGAGGATGTAACAAAAAATGGGCGTCATGTTTGTCCAAACCAGGTTTTCAAACACGCCTCTGTGAACGACGTTCTCTTTCTCGAACTGTTGCCTACTCGTAAATATTTCGTGAATGGCCGGCAAGGACGGGCAGCTTATCATTTCTTTGTTTTACCTTATTTTTTTTTCTTATTGGTTCGGTGATCACGTATGTATCATATTAGATGTTAATAACACGATAAGTATTAATGACAAAAGACCAACGGATCGAAGAAATAAAAATTGTGAAAGAAAGACCCTTCAACACAAAACGTTGAGCAAATGCTTTTGCTTGGATTTGACAGCATTTGCTTCACTTCCATTGAATAAAACAAAGCAAATGCTTTTGCTTGGATTTGACAACATTTGCTTCACTTCCATTGAATAAAACAAAGCAAATGCTTTTGTTAGTAGCGAATGTTTACAGCTGATACTTAAGTTCAAGCAAATGCTTAGAAATGATCAGCAATTGCTTCATGTCCAATGAATAAAACCTAGCAATTGCTTCTGCTTGGAACCAATAGCTTACAAACGTTTAAGGCAGCCCATGAGGTGCTTGAAGCTCCAGTGAACCTCACATGTCCCGATTTTGCTCTTACTCCTGATGCAGCCTGTACAGAACGGCAAATTTCTAGTGGAATCACGTGATAAGTACATTGAATACGTATTAAGCATCAGTGACGATTGAGTTACAGAAATTTGTGAACTTTTAACTGACAATCAAAACAAAAACCTACCTAATAAACTTTCGCAGAGGCGATAACTGGGTCTCCAAACAATGTATCCTCAGACTGAAGCAAAAATAAACTCAAACTCTGAAGTTGACATTACCGCACAATTAGGATTTGAATCAGAACTACAAGGATTGAAACAGTTATTGCAAAGCAAATCAGCATTCGAATTTTTGGCAAAATTAAGCCTACTAGTAGTGAGTCTTCAGTTATGACCATAACCCTAAAAACAAATCAGCAGTCGAATTTTTGGCAAAATTAAGCCTACTATAACAGATTCACGTCAACCGTGCATTTGACGTCTAGGCCAGTCCCTTACGATGCTCCTGATTGGCTATTGGCGTCGTAAGGGACTGGCCTAGATATCAAATGCACGGCTGATGTGAATCTACTAAGTACTGAGTCTTCAGTTATAACTATAACCCGAAAAACAAATCAGCAATCGAATTTTTGGCAAAATTAAGCCTACTAGTACTGTCTTCAGTTATTACCATAACCTGAAATATGATAATCGTATGGATGCATGTATGAATGATTGTGTGAAGTAGTACAAAATTGCAAAATTATTTTGGCAGTTTAGAAGCGCATCACATTTTGTCTTTCATTAAGAAGTCATGAAACGAATAAAATTGTAGACCCGAAGTCGAAGCTGTCTTTGAAAGGAAGCTACTTTGGCTTGTTATCTGTGTCACCTACTCCGAGGCACTAGTACTTTATAAATGCCGATTGGTCGACTACACAATATAGAAATGGGTGTGTGTAACACTTTGATCGCCGAAGGGCTAGTACTAAACACAGCGCCCCAAAGCTCTTTCGCCGTGTTTAGCACTAGATGTCGATATCAAAAATGAACAGCTAAAACGTCGCTTATTCATGATCTAAATATCCTTCAGTTAAGTTCCTCGACACACCATAATCAAACAAATGAACATCCTCTAGTTTCTACTTCCGAGGAATGTTGAAACTTACCTAAACAGAAAGTTGAGGAGCGCATTGTAAAAAATAACGCCTTAAATAATACACAATAAAGTTAGGCCCAACCGAATTCAGTAACTTAGGTACCAAAAACCTGTCATTTATACATTGCAGCAAGCTAACCTGATTTACGAATCAAAGTATCATTATCCCTCTGTCAAACACAGGAATATATAAACTAGGCTCCAAATACACTTAGCAAATTACATAAACAACTCTGGCCACAGAAATCTGAAATAAAACTAAGGCAATGAACTTTAATTAATCACTCTTGTAAAAGGCTAGACGGAGGTTGCTTTAACATCATTATTATGTTCAAAATCACCTGGAAACCAATGGAACGAAAATTACCAATATTATTTGTAGGTTACCGACAATAATAAGTTGATAATCGA